>NC_042619.1:187673526-188001779 GCF_901001135.1 Rhinatrema bivittatum | reverse complement strand
CTCCAAGATCCCTGACGTCAGGTGAGAAATTGATGTTTGAGCTTGTTGATTCAGAGGAGCTTGATGAGATGGTGGGGGGTCATGGGAGATAATGAGCATTTCCATTTTATTGGCATTCAAAACTAAGTTGAGGCTAGAGAGTAGGTCTGAATTGGCAGTCATTCCAAAAGGTAATAGTTTTTTGAAGGGATTCTGTGATTGGGATAAGGATTTTTGAAGGGATTCTGTGATCGGGATAAGGATTTGTATGTCATCCGCATAGAGGTAATGGGTAAGCTTAAGGTTTGCGAGTAGGTGGCAGAGAGGGAGGAGGTAGATATTGAAGAGGGTGGGTGAAAGTGAAGATCCTTGAGGGACTCCTTGGTCTGTAAGGATGGGATGAGATTCCTTGTTGTTTATCCTGACTTTATAGCACCTGTTGCTCAGGAAAGACTGAAACCGACTGAGAGCTGAGCCTTTGATGCCTATGTTGGCTAATTGGTCTATAAGTATTGTGTGTTTTACTGTGTCAAAAGCTGCAGACAAATCTAAAAGAACAAGCAGGTAGGATTGTTTTTTCTCCAGGTTTACGAGGATGGTGTCCATGAGTGATAGTAGGAGAAATTCGGTGTTTAGGGATTTGTGAAAGCCATACTGAGCCGGAGACAACATGTTATGATCTTCAAGATATTCTGTCAGTTGCTTGTTGCTTGTTGACAATTTTTTCCATCAATTTGGCAATGAGAGGTAAGTTTGCGATTGGTCGGAAGTTAGCTGGATCCGATGGAGAAGTGTTTGGTTTTTTTTAGCAGTGGTTTGAGGATTGCCAATTTTAACTGGTTAGGTACTAAGCCTTGAGATAGAGATGTGTTAATAATTTCGGAAATTGGTTTTGAGATGGTGTTCGGGATGGCGATGAGCAGATTTGTCGGTAATGAGTCTGATGGGTGGGAGGATGGTTTGAGTTTCTTGAGGGTATTTTCTATCTCAAGAGAAGAGGTGGGCTCAAATGACTTGAGACTAGAGTTTTGTTGAGGCAGGGTTATGAGATGGTGTAGTGGGGGGAGGCTGTTGGCTGTGAGAGAATAGATAAGGTTGGTGATTTTTGGCTTGAAATAATTGGCAAGTTTGTTGGCTTTTTTGAGTGCTTGGTGGTCTGGAATGGTGGGAGGAGATGGTTTGGTAAGTGAAGAGACGTAGGAGAAAAGTGCCTTTGAGTAAAAAATGAAGTTGTGGATTTTTTTTCGTAGAAATATTTCATGGTTCTAAGGATGGCGTTCCTGTATGTGTTGAGAAGGTATTTGTAGTTGGTAAGTGACGAAGTGGTTGGGTTTTTTCTCCAGCATTGTTCTTTATTTCTTAGTGTTTGTTTGAGGGATTTAAGTTCAGGGGTAAACCAAGGTTTTCTGTTGTCCAGTGCGGGTTGTGTGGTTTTGGTTGATGTAGGGCATATTTGATCCACAATTTTATTGGTGAGATTGATCCATGAGGTGGTTGCTGTGGTTGCATCTGTGAGGTCTAGTTGGTTTAGTGCTTTGGATATCTTTTCGCTGAGTAGATCCTGTGAACATGGTTTCCTGAAATGGATGGTGGATTTGGTGGAGATTTGAGGTGGTGGATTTTTGATCTTAAGGGTCATGTAGATGGCATAGGAGTAGATGGCAAAGCTATCATTAATGAAGATGAGGTCTAATGTGTGGCCTGCCTTGTGGTTGGGGCTGTTGATGATTTGAGTGAAACCCAAGTGACTGAGTGAGGAGAGAACTGTTACGCAGTTGATGGATTGTGGAGAAGTGTCCACATGCAGGTTAAAGTCTCCTAGGATTATTGCAGGTTTGTCGGCATTATTGTGTTTGGCAATAAGCTCAATCAAAGGAGAGGGGTCTGATTCTAAGGTTCCTGGTGGGGCGTAGATGAGGGCTAATTGAAGTTGTTCAGATTTAAAGAGGGAGAATTCTAGTTTGGTGGAGGTGTTTGTTTGTTGTAAAGTTATGCCTAGTCCTTTTTTTGCTGCCAGGAGGAGCCCTCCACCTCTTTTTTTGGGTCTGGGGACTGAGAAGAGGTCGTAAGATTGCGTGGGAAGCTGGTTTGTTAGTACAATATCTGTAGATTTTATCCAGGTTTCTGTGATTGCACAGATGTCAGGGTTGACTTCTATAAGATAATTGTTGAGGATGTGTGTTTTTTTGGAGAGTGACTGAGTGTTGAATAGGGTTAGAGTAAACAGAGAGAGACCTAAGAGTTGTGTAATTGGCGATATCATTATTGGGATTAGCCTTTGTTGTCGTGCAACATGATGGTATGCAGGTTTTGTGTGCATTCTGAGTTTGTTCCAGATTGTGGGTATGGTGCAAAGTTGCATCTTTGTGGTGAAGTAGATGGGAAATATGTTGCGAGGGAGTAGAGATACTGCTGTAAATGCTGGAGTGGCTGGATGAATGCTGGAGTGGCTGGACGAATGCTGGAGTGGCTGGATGAATGCTGCAGTGACTGGATGAATGCTGGAGTGCCTAGAAGAATGCTTGAGGAGAGCTGTTGTAGGAGCGCTTGGGTTGGGAGAGGGTGGAATACCAGAAGGTGTTAGCGTGGGTGGCTTCTTCTTCTATGATCTGGTGCACACGAAGGGGTGCACAAAGATTCTAAAGAAGTTATCAGCTGATGAGCTGATGGTAATCATTAGGGATGCGCAGACCAAAAGTTTAAGTTCATAAGTCCATAAGTCGAAAGGGGGTCCCATTTGCGGTCAATATGGACATATGGAGAATTCCATAAGTTGAGTCTATGTCCATATGTGCAAATAAAAATTTAAACCCCTCACCCGCCTTAATCCCCCCCCCCCCCAAGACTTACCAAAACTCCCTGGTGGTCCAGCAGGGGTCAGGACGCCATTCCTGAACTCCTTTGCAAGGAGCATGTGACGTCGGCGTCACGTCGGAGTGACGCGGCGTCACGTGATTCCAGCTTGGGGGGGCCTCCTGACCCCCCCAAGCTGGCCAAAAGTGCCTTTTGGGCCCAACGAGGGGTCCGGGAGCGAACCCGAGGGGAATCACGTGATGTCGGTGCCACGTCAGAGTGACGCGGCGTCACGTGATTCCCCTCGGGTTCGCTCCCGGACCCCTCGTTGGGCCCAAAAGGAACTTTTGGCCAGCTTGGGGGGGTCCGGGAGCGAACCCGAGGGGAATCACGTGATGCCGCGTCACGTGATTCCCCTCGGGTTCGCTCCCGGACCCCTCGTTGGGCCCAAAAGGAACTTTTGGCCAGTTTGGGGGGGTCCGGGAGCGAACCCGAGGGGAATCACGTGATGTCGGCGCCACGTCAGAGTGACGCAGCATCACGTGATTCCCCTCGGGTTCGCTCCCGGACCCCTCGTTGGGCTCAAAAGGAACTTTTGGCCAGCTTGGGGGGGCTTCCTGACTCCCCCCAAGCTGGCCAAAAGTGCCTTTTGAGCCCAACGAGGGTTCCGGGAGCGAACCCGAGGGGAATCACATGACGCCGCGTCACTCCGACGTGACGCGGACGTCACGTGATTCCCCACGCGTCTGCTCCCGGACCCTCACGGAACTTTTGGCCAGCTTTGGTAAGTCTTGGGGGGGGGGGGATTAAGGAGGGTGAGGGGTTTAAATTTTTATTTAGATCAACAATCGCGATTTCCAACATATTCAACATAGCTATGTTGAATAAGTTGGAAATCCGATCGTTTAAGCCTCAACTTTTTTTTAAGTTAAAAAAAAAAATAAGTTGCGTTTTCCATTTAAGTTCAAAAAGAATGCACACCCCTAGTAATCATGGTCCTACCTCAATTACGATGACTCAGGTCCTCCCCAACATCATAACCTCCTTCTCTGCCATCCAAAGGAGGTAAGCCTTTGTACCACTGTCAGATTGGTGTAGCCTGTTTCATTCAAGGATGGATTAGGATCTGACAGGTGGCAGCTGAGGTGATTCAGGCTGTGGTTGGGGTGGACATAAATCAGAAGATAGCTGAAGTCAGGGTTGGCAGCATTCAGACAGAGACAAAGGTAGGCTATGGTAAGGGCTCGAAGAGTTTAGGCAGAAATTAAGACAGACTATTGACAAAGCTGGCAGTGTTCCAGCAGAACAATGTAGAAGATCAGGCCAGTACAACAAAGAGAGGAAAATCTGAAGGCAAGGACAAGCAGAGCAGGCAGGAGCAGAGCACGGCAGGTACAGGCAAGACTAGAACAGTTGCAGAACTGGAAAAGAGGCAAGAAGACCATCAGGGACAGGAATCAGGATCAGAAGCAAAGACAACACCTAGGCAGAGGTATCCAGAAGGACCTGCTGCTGATGCACTGGCTCACTCCACTGAAATCCCTTATATCCATGGAAAGTGGTGATGTCCTCAGCCGGTACTTTCAGGAAGTCCTGAATGAAGGGTTTATAAAGGTTCAGGAGCTCCAGTCTACTTCCTAGTCAGAGCCACTTAATGCAGAAAGATCCTGAGAGCTATGTTGGAGAAGGCTGTGGTCAGGGGGCACCGCTGGAGAGGCAAGAGGTGTTGCACAAGGCTGGAGTGCCCTGAACTGTGACAAATACAACTCTATTAAAATAAATATACAAGACAAACATGCCATATTCTGGCCAAGTAATTCATCACTTAAGTAGAATATACTGCAGCAACAAATTTTTGGATACCAAAAGAATCTAGAGTTGTGCTTCATTTAAAGCTTCAGTTCAGGCGCTCTGCGTAAAATTTCATTTTCCTATGGCTCATTTTATTTTTCGGCAATTTTCGAAAAAGTTCATTAGTGCACACTAATGGGCCTTACTGCGCACTAACAACCAGTTAGTGCACACTATCTCCTCATTAGTGTGCAGTACACCGAACAAGATAGTGCACACTAGCTAGATGTTAATGCGCATTAAGGCCAGTTAGTGCGCAGTAATGTGTTAGTTAGTGTGCACTAACAGGTTAGTTAGAGCGCCCTAATAGAACTTACAGCACACTAAGTATGTAGTAGTGCACTGTAACTAATGTTAGTACACTGTAAAAAAATGCAACTTAAAAATTAAAAATTATCAATTCAGAGGAGTTTGCTAGCTAGAAAAACAGTGCACACTAATTGGTATTACTGTACACTAAAAGATATGCAGTGTGCAGTAACTCTGTTACTGCACATTAACACGAAATACAAATTTTGCCAAATTTTGGGCAAAATACACTTCATTTTTCAGGGCTACCAAACAATAACGAATTAGACAAGATCGTTGGCATTGTCTAATTCGTGAAAAACGAATGCACATCCCTAATAGAATTTATATTCAAAAAATGATATGCAAAACTGTACCCATCTTAACCACCCTGATATGTCTTCAGAGTATAATGATCTTAGTCAATTATCTGGGTAGGCAGGGTAGGTGAGCAACTCATGATTGTTGTATTTATTTATTTATTTTATTTATTTAAAATTTTTTCTATACCATCGTTAAGTTAAATACCATCATAATGGTTTACAGAAGGGCACGATAAAGAGAAATATGGGTGGTATAGATTACAAATTACTCATGTGCCATCATAGTACGGTAACAATTTAACATAATAAACTAGGTGTGTAAGTTAAACCTGATTGTTAGGAACAAATTAGGCAGTTTAATTTTAACATTAATATGCTTATGTAGGTTACTAAAAACTTCTAGCTTGGTGCATCCTTATCTCTCAACTATTGAAAGAGGAGGAGGAAGAGGCTGAACCACTCTCCCCATGGTCATACCTGGGAACTCTCCAGATTTGACCCAGAAACTCAGGGTTTAAGATCTCCTGATTCTCCTCCCATTCTGTGTAGCTTTCTGGGTAGAATGGGATAAATAATTGGTAAGCACTAGGATGCAGGGGAAGCAGACAGGAAGCCAGCAGAGAGAAGCCTCTCAGCTTGCAGCTACTTCCCTGCCTCTCCCTTCTGATAGGCTCTGGGTAGCATAAAGAGCCAATCAGCAGTGAAAGGAGGGAAAACAAGGGCTATACTCAGGAAAGGCTTTGGTGCTCCTCCCTCATACTGCTTCAGTCCTCACAGTAACCATGTTGTTCAAGTGAGTAAAGAAGAAGAGAGAGAGAGACTGTGTAAGAGCAGTGAGAGGATAGAGCAAGAGAAGGAGAAGACAAGAGTGTGTGTTTATGTGAGAGAGGGGGGGGGGCAAACAAGAGTGAGTGGGATGGCAAAGCGTAAGGATGAGAATACAGAGGGGTGAGCAAAGTTAAGAGAGCAAAAAGGGAGAGATGAGGGGAGGAGAGTGAAGGAGGAAGATAAAGGAGAAAAACAGAAACAAAAGTGGCAGGATAAGGAGAGGACCCTGGATTTTTTTTTTTGGGGGGGGGAAATCCATGAAGATAATGTAGGAGGAAAGTATAAAAGGAATGGAAGCATGATAATGGGAGAAAGAGGAGCTGAAATGGTGAAAGGAGAGAAGTTAAGAAGAATAAGAAGAGGATAAGGGGAAAACAGGAAAAGTGGCTAGAAAAAAGAAGAGAAAATATTAAAATTTCTGCAGCTGAAAGAAAGAGACAAAGAAGCAAGAGAAAAAACTGAAATAGACTACAAAAGTAGAGAGGACACCAGAGAGAAAAAGAAAACAAAAAAAGAGAGACAAGAGCAGATAATGAGAAGAGGGAGGCTGAACCAGAAACAACGAAGGTTGGAAACTATTTTATTATCTTCTAGAAATATTATTTTTCTTTGCTAGTTATTGATTTACTTACTTATTTGTTTATTTGCTTGATTTATATTCTGCTTTTCGACACTTCAGTGTTACAATTACCGCTTGCAGGGCCCAACCCACGAGCAGCCCTACTCACCTCTGCTGCCTGCTTCGCCAGTCAGGCTAGTGCCCGACCACCCTTTCTCCTCCTTGTGTCTGGCATGTGGCTTTCCTCCATGGCGTGGAGCCATCACCGATGCCGCCATCCACAGCAGGAAGGGAGCCAGAGTCTTCATTCTTCGCGCCATGGAGTTACTGCCGGGATGCTTCTCTTTGCAGCCCTTATGCCACCGCTGCTGAACTCCACTTCACTACAAAAAATGAAGAATCCACAAGAACAGGAAAAAAGTGAAAATACTCAAATATATAGATCCTGTAACACAAGAGAGTGGGTGAGAGTGGGTCACATTGGGCTTCTTCACCCACTCTCTTGTGTTACAGGAACTCTACTTCATGGCAGAAACATCTGCTCTGATCCTCTCTGTTCTGGGCCTTGCATAGGCACGTGTGTTGCCTATTCCTAACATTTAAAGGGCCAGTGGCAGGAAAAGCCTGCAGCCTCATTGGATGATGTCATCATACTTCTCCTTCTCCAGCCCTATAAAAGGGCTCTCTTCCACTTCCTAGGGGCCTTTGCATCAGATCTTCATGGTTGTCCGTGCTTCCTCAGTCCGGTCAAAGTCCTCCGTGGTCTGCTTCTGTCCAGATGGTTCCGAGTTCCATGTTAGATGTTCCTGGTCTCCTGTGGATGTTCCTGTTCTTCATTGGAGCTCCTTCATCGCCTGTTCCTGATGTTCTGCATTCTTGAAGTTCGTGATGTTCTATGTTCCTGATGTTCCGGATATTCCGTGTTCCAGTCCTGGTCCTGATGTCCTCGTCTTTGGCTCTTCATCCTGCTTCCAGGTTCCCTTCCTGGCATGCCACCATCATGGTCCATGACCAGCCCATGGGGGGCTGTTTAGGGTGCTTCATGGCACAAGGCCTGACTTCACGTCTGCAGCGCCCTTGAATTTAATGCCGGAAGGTCCTTGTATTTAATGCCAAGGTCTGTTCCTGAATCCGAGTTCTGAATACTTGAATTCTAAGTCTTGAACCCTGTTCCCGGTCTTCAGAGTTGCTAGTTCCTGCTTCCGTCCATGCCCTAGACTCAAGCCAGAGCCTGCTCCACTTCAGCATGTTCTGCAACCAGCCACAGGCGGCTGTGTAGGGTGCACCTCTTGAATCTTCATCATGTTCCAGTTCCAAGTCTTCATTTCTCTTCTGGAGTCTGCTTTGATTCTGGCGTGGTTTGCGACCAGTCAGGGGTGGCTATGCAGGGCGCACTGTGGTGCAGTACTCACCCTGTACTAGTGTCTGAAACCTGAATCCTCATCTGAGTCTTCCATGTTCCTTGACACTTCATCTGAGCCTTCCAAGTCCCTTGAGTCCTCATCTGAGTCTTCCAAGTTCTTGACTTCCATGTCTCATCTTGTTCCTGCCCTCAGCCTCTGTCTGGCCTCATGCACTCATTGTTCCAAAGTGGTGGGTCCGGAAGGGCTACCAAGTGGCCGGAGGGCTACTCTTGAGACCAGCATTGCATTGCTGGGTCTCCCTGGTATGTGCAGGTCCAGTAGAGGTCTGAGCATCCCTTTCTCCAGTTCCTCAATCTTCCATGTCTTGATCCTGTCCAGCCTTGTTCCAGCTCCTGCCTATGCTTGGACACTCTCACCTCCCATGGTGTGTGTCTTGGGGTTCCTCTCTGAGCCATGCCATGGTCCAAGGGCTCACATCCCTCTAGAGCAACCGTGCACTTCTGCGCTCGCAACATTCAGAGCAAATTATTTTCAAGAAAGGAGTTCCTGTTCAGGATCTGATGCTAGGAGTTAGCACTCTGTTATTTTCTGTTATTTATTTAAGAGAGTAGTGGGTGGATCCCTGGGCTGGTGACAGATGACCATGCCCCTGGGGGAAGATCCTGAGAAGGACCACTGGTCAGACTCAAAGTTAGGAGACAAAAACACATTAGTTCATTTATTTAGACAGTATACTGAACCACCAGAGATGGCAGTAGTGAGCTGGTAAGCTCGGCTGGGTTGTAGTCCCTCAGATACTGGAACAGCGATCCCTGGAGGCTGAGCTGAAGAGAGACTGAGAAATAGTGAGTAGGCAGGGTATGCAGATGGTAACACTCACACAACGTCTCAATGAAGCCCAGGAGCTGGAAAGTATAGGCCCTCGAGGAGCGAGTACCTGGTTCCAGGGAAAGCTTAGAGAGAAAGATGGTAATTCACTGATGTAGCTGATATAGTTGGTAGTAATGACTTCCAGGCAGAAGAGTATATGAAGTAAATCTGGCATGAGGGCCCTCGAGGAGTGAGTACCAGTTCCAGACTGTCACCTGAAAAAAACAAGGAGAGAGAGGCCCCTGAGGAGCAGGTACCTCTGGTAAGTCCAAAGAGGCAGAGTAGTTTAGACAGACAAGGCGAGTCCGTTTTGAATCCGTATCCTTGCTAACTCGATGTGTTAGCAAATTCCAAGACCTTAAATATCCGTCGCGGGTGACTTTATCTTCGGGGGACGCCCCCAAGGTTCGTGCCA
Source organism: Rhinatrema bivittatum (assembly GCF_901001135.1). Lineage (NCBI taxonomy): Eukaryota > Metazoa > Chordata > Amphibia > Gymnophiona > Rhinatrematidae > Rhinatrema > Rhinatrema bivittatum. Next base: position 187,992,509 of record NC_042619.1, on the reverse strand, counting down.
AAGCAGGTACTTCCATCAAGGCCATGCTGCATGCGCGCCCTTAGGCCTGCAGGGAACATGGCGATTACAGCATCGAGCCAGTCTGGGAACGCCCGAGGGTCCTCGGCAAATGGACACTGCGGTAGTCAGTCTTCCCACGGATGGAGAGGGAGGTGCCAGAGAGGTAAGGAGGGTAGAGAGAGTGTGTTGGGCACCGACGGACACAACAGTTCCCTATGGGGTGGGGGATGAAATAAAAAGTCTTCAGTGCAAACACCATTTTTACCCATCCCCCCTCACTAATCTCAGGGTGAGCCTAACTCAAACATTCACAAGTATGCCCATGACATGTTGCAGAATGCAGGTGGCCATTAGATGCTGGTAGGCCTAACCCTGTTGTGACTAAGTGCTCAAAAGAAAGCTCATCACATTATCTGGTCTGAATGCAGATTCTCCCATCAGACAAGATGATAGATCTGTGAAGCAGAAGATCAAATAACTTTTTGTTAAATATCCTGGTACTTGTATCTTGAACACAGCCACATTAAAAAAATGAAACTTAATAGACCTAGTTCCATATGTACGTGTCTGTGTGTGTTGGGGATGGGGGTGTGCTCATGTGCTGGAGCAAGATGACAGGTCTCATCACAAATTAATCCCTCTTGCTAGATATTCCCATTTTAACCTGAGTTTGGAGCTTAATAATTATGATTGCTTAATGATGGCTACTAAAAAATCAGGTAAAACTGAGGCTACATTTGCTTATCCATGGACTCTAAAAGATCCAAGCATGATCTTCCTTTTCTTGAGAAGGCTTCGACACATAAATCAAGCCCTGCAAAATCACATGATGTGGTCTTAGTTGAATTGCATCAACTTAAAAAATTACTAAGAGTTATATACAGAAGCCACATGTGCCAGACAACGTGACGTTGCAGATCTTACTGCAAAACTTGTCACCTTTTCTGGAAGGCTAGATGACTTAGAAACTCAAACCTCATTGGCTTCAAATTCAGTGATGCAGCTGTAGACGACCATAAAAAAATGTCACTCACTACAGTGAGATGTCAAAGACCTGTCAAATAGAAATAGATTTAAGAACATCAGAATTCTCAGCCTTCATGAAGGAATTGAAGGCACATGCTGATCACCTATCTCACTAAGATGATTCCTTCTTGTTTGGGTATCAATTTTGCATACCCTTTAGAAATTTAGCAGGCTCAAAGGGATTTTCCCGCCACTTGAAGAATGCTCTACACCCTCACCTGATTGTCTTCAATCTCCTCAGATACCTTCAAGTTCTGGAGATTATGGTGGTTGGCAGAAAACATCCAAAAATCATCATCAAAGGTAATACAATCCTCTTCATTCCTGACAATGCAAAATTAAATATGCAACACTGGAAAATCTTTCTCCCTCTGAGGTATCAATTAAAAGAACTCAGAGTACAGCATGGTCTTTTATATCTGGCTACCATGTAGATAATGCTTAACAACCAGACCCAAAAAGTTTTGTCTCCTGTTGAACTCAAAGTCTTCATATAGCAATGGCTGACCCAAGATTCCATGGTAACCTGATACTGTTTTCTTGAAAAGGTCTGTGTACTCCTTGTTTTTCAATATATAAGAGGAAGTTTACAGCAATTTCTTTTTTCTTAGCTTGAGCAATTTATTATTCCAAGGCCTGAGGGACATGTTGTAAGTTTAAACGATCCTCAGGTGGTGCTCTTCTTTGGGCATGACCTCTGCATATTTTTCTCTTTTGCCATTCTCTGGCATTGAGAGATGGCTAGTTTTTGTTGGCTGTTTCACATCTTCATTTCTTCAACTGTATTATTAGTTTTGCTTGCCAATTGTCTCCCCAGAGCTCCTCTCTTTTGATACAAATGTTTCTCATCACTCTTATGCATTGCGCTTGCCAGATACGGTTAATTTAACTTGTGTTTCTCTTAATATTAATGGCCTCAATCACCCCACCTGAAGGAAAAAAGTGCTTTCTTACCTTAAAAAATGCATTTGGCTGTTTGCATGCTTCAGGAGATCCACCTCTCCCAAACTGAATCCCTCAAGCTTAAGCACAAGTGGATTGGAAAAGTAATTTAGTCCTCTGCAGTCCACAAAAAACGTGGTATTGCAATATTTTTAAATAATAGGGATGGACTGTTGTATGCAGTGCAATAGGAAATAAAGATGAGATTTCCTATTTTGTTTTATTTTGGGAATAAAAAATAATGATAGGAAAACATTGTTTTTCATATCTTTTTTTTGGGGGGGAGGGGTAAAAAACATGTTTTTAAAAAAAGCAAACAATCCCAGAACCCATCCTAACACTTTCCATTTATTAAAATATGGAGCTCCCCCACATGGGGAATCCCCCACCCATGCTAGCCCATCCTCTGTGGTAGTCTAGTAGGGGGACTGGGAGTGACCGCTATGACCTGTGGCTGCTATTAGTCAAAATGGCATTGGCTACCCATTACCCTTACCATGTCGCTCCCGGGCCCCCCACTAGACCATCAGGGATTTTTTGTTGAATTCTGTGGGGCTAAGATGGTGGGTTGGGATGGGCAGGGGATTCTTTGTGTGTGGGTGGGGGAGGCTCCATATTTTAATTAATGGGAAGGGATGTGGATTTCTATATTTTTTCTTTTTTTTTTTTAAGAAAACAAAAATGGGTAAAGGAAAAAAAAAATCCGAGGTGTACCCAAAATGGCCCACCACCGGATAGGAAAGAAAAATGCTAAAACATTCTACTCCTAATTATTAAATGCTTGGATGCATAAATATCATCTGCTGCTGATTTTAATAGATGATGGGTTTGGTTTCTTCTTAAGATCCAAGGAAACCCCCTTCTTATATTTCATATCTATGCCCCAAATCCTGATGAAGCAAAATTTTTTGTATCTCCCTCCTCCTTCCTACTGGACCACTCAGATGTGGAAATTGTTATGTGTGATGATTTAAATCAGCTTTTAGACATATTTCTTGATAAACAACCTTCCAGGACTATTAAGAGTGGCAGAGTCCAATAAGCTATTCATTCTATGATGTTTCAGGTCAGTCTAGTCAACTCTTCGTGTTTATTACATCCAACTGAGAAAGCATTTACCATCTTTTCACATCATGAGAGGTCTTGAACGAGTAGATGTGAATCGATTATTTACACTTTCAGATAATAGAATGACTAGGAGGTATTCCATGATGTTAGCAAGTAGCACATTTAAGACTAATCGGAGAAAATTATTTTTCACCCAGTGCACAAAGAAGCTCTGGAATTTGTTGCCAGAGGATGTGGTTAGTGCAGTTAATGTAGCTGGGTTCAAAAAAGGTTTGGATACGTTCTTGGAGGTCCATTAACTGCTATTAATCAAGTTTATTTAGGGAATAGCCACTGCTATTAATTGCATCAGTAGCATGGGATCTTCTTGGTGTTTGGGTACTTGCCAGGTTCTTGTGACCTGGTTTAGCCTCTGTTGGAAACAGGATGCTGGGCTTGATGGACCCTTGGCCTGACCCAGCATGGCAATTTCTTATGTTCTTTTTTTTTTGTTCTTTTCTCTTTATTAGGATTTTAACATAATAATATACAAAGCATTACTTTGTTAATGAAACATGGTGTATCAATTCAAACAAGAAATTCAAACAAAAAATATCCTTTTTGCAATACATTATCCAAGTAATTTACAACCCATTAGACCCTAGAAACTTGGGGGGGGGGGGGGGGGGGTAGACTTCCAAAACTAAGGGAAAATATGGGAAAAACTATAATAATGAAATAGGCCACATGTTAATTGGTTTTTCTTCTACAAGGACTGCTTTAACTACTACCCACTTGCTGAAACACTCTTTTGGCCTCGACAAAGCTTTTTAGCTGCTCGAGATAGAAAAATATATAGTTATCTCTCCCATATTGTAGGGCACATTTGCATGGGAACCTAAGTATGAAAGAGGCACCCACTGCTAAAACATCCTGCTTTAAAGCCAAAACGTTCTTCCTTTTTTGCTGTGTCTCTTTTGTTAAGTGCGGGAATATTCTAATGCTAGATCCCATAAATGTTACATTATTTTTTTTAAAGTAAGCACACATTATTTCTCCGAAATCACTTTCATTGAAGAAAGATATCAATAATGTTGCTTTCTCAACAATCTCATATGTGGAAGACTCAAGAAAGACTGTGAAGTTTTCTAATACATTGATAGCTGGTTGCATTTGCTGATTTCCACGTATTGGCAAGAAATAAAGGGCCAGATTTTATAACATGTGCGTGGGCATAGATTTGTTTGCGCCACCCGTCACGAAGAAATCTACGCCAGATTTTATAACATGCACTTGCTGCTGCGCGAATATTATGAAAGCCAGGGTCAGCGCGTACAGGGGTGCACAATTGCGCAACCTGCGCGTGCTGAGCCAAGCAGCCTGCCTCTGTTCCCTCCAAGGCCACTCCGAAATCTAAGCGGCCTCGGAGGGAACTTTCCTTCCGCCCCCTCGCACCTTCCCCTCCCTTCCACTTTCTAATCCGCCTCCCAGCCCTAACTAAACCCCCCTGACCTTTATTGAAGAAGTTACGCTTGCTTCCAGGCAGGTGTAACTTGCACGTGCAGCTCTCCATCCCCCGGCCCAGTGGCTGTTCTGGAGACCTCGGTCCCGCCCCCGGAATGCCCACAGGCTGGCGCCACATCCACGGCCCTGCCCCCGGAATGCCCATTTTTTCAAGCCCCGGGACTTACGCATGTGCCGGGGCTTGAGCGCGCTACCGAGCCTATGCAAGATAGGCTCAGCGTGCGCAGGGGGAGGCAGGGGTAGGTTTTTGGGGGTTGCGTGCGTATCTTACGCACGCAACCCATTGAAAATCTACCCCAAACCTTGTCTAGGGGTGGAGTCTTATGAGGGGAAATCTCTAATATTTCATGAAAGTGCCACTTAATGGTGATTCTGGGAATTTCTCCAACCACCCTAGGAAAGTTTATAACTCTCAAATTTAGATGTCTCATTGTATTTTCTATGTTTTCAATGTTTCTCTTCACTGCTTCACATCTTGTATTATAGTTGTCTGAACTTCTGTAACTTGTTTTAAATCATTCTCCATTCTTAAGAATTTTTCAGTAGCCTCCAACTTATAACCTTCAAGGTGCTTATTCATTGTTTCCAACTTGCAGGACACAGAATTAATTTTTGCCGAGCATTCTGCTATTGACTTTGCCATTGCTGATGATAATTTCCACAAACAGTCTAAAGTGACTACTTCTGTTTTTTTTTTATGTTAAGTCATCTTCGGTGGAGGGAAGGGGCTCCTGCCCTTGAGTCTCACCTCCTGGGTTCTGCCGCTCTTCTCTCCTTCCCAGCTCGATATCACCGAGGGAACTCTCTCCATTTCTCCATGGAGGTCTGCGCTTGTTCTCCCAACAATGCTGCCCCTTCAGACTGCACCATGGGAACTTCCACACCTGGGCTCTCGGGCAGTCACGGCGTCGAAGTTGCTCACACAGCCGTTGGTAGTCTGTTGTCCAATGGGCGGATGGAAACTTCTTCTGAGTCTGAGTCACATTCTCCCCTCTGTGGCCCGACAGCCGGACCTCCCAGCTCCGTTCCTACTGATTTGGCGATTCATTGCAAGATTGTCCTCTGCCCGGTGGAATTGCTGAGGCAGAAGGGTAGGTCCTAAGCTTTCCTTTATGCTTTGGAGGCATTTTTGTCTTTAGGAAATCTGTTCAACAGAAGAAAATGCCGGAGCAGTGTACGCCGTGCGTCCGCTCAGGTCACCATATTGACTCCACACTCTCAATTTCTTATGTTCTTATGATCTTATGACTTGTTTTTGATCTCTAATACCAACAGTTCAAAACACTATCATTTCACTGATCCTTATCTCAGATGATGGTGCCATCACCCTGTTGTTAAGTTGGGCTAATACAGATTCTTCCTATATAGGATGGCACTTCAATATCATTCTTCTTGATAGCTGGCATTTTGTCCAGTTGCTGAAATCCAAACTTGTGCACTATTTCACCATTAATGATCAGCCTGATATCTTTCTTCAAACTGTATGCCAAACATTTAAATCTTTTGTAAGAAATCACATTATTAGTTATTCTGCTTTTAAAAAAGCATGCTAGGATAAAGTTCAACAATTAGAAAATGGCATTGCCTTGCTGGAGTCGACCCTTGTTTCAACTGGAACATCAACTTCACTGATATCTCTTCTTAAGCTCAAATACAAATATAATAAACTCTTACTTGTGTCAGCTGGACATTTTCTCTTTCTGCAGCTAGCCAGGTATTCGAATAGTAACAAATGTCAGTGCTTCTTGCCAATTACCTCAAACAACAATCATGCCAGCAACATGTCACATCTATACAAGCATCTGAATTCACCCCTGTTAGTAAGAATGATGCCACTGCAGAACAATTTGGGAGTTTCTACTCTTCCTTGTGTACTTCAGAGGCACATTTCTCTTCTCAGCATCTGGACTCCTTTTTGGCATGGTTACCTCAAATTATATTTTCTCAGGTGGATAAAGACTCACTGGATGCTCCAAATACATTGTTGGAAATACAACAAGCCATGAAATCAATACTGATGCAAAACTCACCAGGTCTCACTGGCTTTCCAATCAAATTCTCCACTATGGTTTCAGACCAAATGTCCCCATACCTTTATAAATGTTACTCTGATATTCTACAACATGGTTTGCATGATTCACATTTTAGTGAAGCTCACATAGTTGTTTCACCCAAACCTGGCAGAGATACTCAGCTTGTCTCTAACTACAAACATATTAAATTGTTTAAAACTGACTATAAAATTATTGCAAAAATATCAGTGACCAGATTGTGTTCAGTGATCGGTTCATTGCTCCACCCAGATCAAACTGGATTTATGAAAGAAAGGAATATTACCCATAATGCTTATCTCTTTCATGTTATTATTCATGTTTCCAAATCCCTGTCTGAACAATGTTAGCCTTTTCTTTGATGCTGAAAAAGTATTTGATTGGGTGGAATGATGGTTTATGCTACACATTCTGAAACAGTTTGGCTTGAGTGACACATATTACCACCGTTCATCTTCTATATTCTTCTCCTCAAACTATTTGTTGATGTTTTATTGTCAGCTTCTTTTTCACTAAGTAGAGGCACAAGACAAGGCTGTCCCATTTCTCCTTTCTTTTTCAATCTTTTTTAGGAACCCTTACTAATAGCTATATGATGTAATGAGGATATTGTAGGTGTGAAATTTCAGAATGTTGAATGTAAGCTCTTAGCATACGTTAATGATTTATTGCTCTTCCTTTCACATAATGTGATATCTATCCCTGCAGTCTTGCAGCTTATTTCAGATTTTTCTGTTTTTTTCTGTTATATAAGGTTAATTGGCAAACATCAGAGGCTTTTTCATTAAATGACTCTTCTCTCTCTTCAGATTTTCAGCATCATCGCATTTGCCTTTCCACCAGTGGGCTTAAATATATTGAGATTTATTTTCAATCACACTTATGTCAAAGAATTGCTAACTATGAAAGCATTGTACTTGTTATTGTAAAAATGGAAAGTAAGTAATGGTCCCCCCCTTTATCTGTCTTGGTGGGGCAGCAAGAAACAATCAAACTCGTTCTTGTTCCTAGTATCAATAATATACATAGCATTATCCCAATTTTCTTTCCTATATCTATCTACAAACAATTTGATAATTTACTTTCTAAATTTTTGTGGAAATCAATGCCTACCAGGATTAATTTTTATTTATATATTAAGGCATTTATATACCATCATTCCAAAAGAAGATCACAATTTACAAAAGCAACATTCACATTATTGGTTAACACAACATCAGCACATGCAACATTCACATTATAGGTCAACACAACATAAAAACATGTTAGCTAGATTGTTAAATAGTAATTCATGATCAATTAGTTCCTTTTAAGTAACCTTCACGAACTAGTCAGTGATTTGTCTTAATGTTGTCTCTTACTAATTGTCATTCGTTCATCAAACTGTATTAAATGTAGAGATGTGAATCGTGTGACCGATCGTCTTAACGATTGATTTTGGCTGGGGGGGGGAGGGAATCGGATCGTCGCAGTTTTGTTTTTTTAAATATCGTGTAAATCGTAAATCGGGGGAGGGTGGGAAAACCGGCACACTAAAACAACCCTAAAACCCACCCCGACCATTTAAAATAAATCCCCCACCCTCCCGAACCCCCCCAAAATGTCTTAAATTACCTGGGGTCCAGTGGGGGTGTCCCGGTGTGATCTTCCACTCTCGAGCCATGGGTGCATTGATAGAAATGGCGCTGGCGCTACCTTTGCCCTGTCATATGACAGGGCAAATGTAGTGCCGGCGCCATTTTGGTTCCTGTCCCCCGACGTCACGAGCATAGGAGATCGCTCCCGGACCCCCGCTGGTCCCCCAGGGACTTTTGGCCAGCTTGGGGGGCCTCCTGACCCCCACAAGACTTGCCAAAAGTCCAGTGGGGGTCCGGGAACGACCTCCTGCACTTGAATCGTGTTGCCGTATTGCAAAATGGCGCCGGCCATACGGCCATATGGCCGGCACCATTTTGCAATACAGCAATATGGCCATACGGCCGGCGCCATTTTGCAATACTCGTTGCAAAATGGCACCGGCCGTATGGCCATATTGCCGTATTTCAAAATGGCGCCGGCTGTATGGCCGTATGGCCGGCACCATTTTGCAATACGGCAACACGATTTGCGTGCAGGAGGTCATTCCCGGACCCCCGCTAGACTTTTGGCAAGTCTTGTGGGGGTCAGGAGGCCTCCCCAAGCTGGCCAAAAGTCCCTGGGGGTCAAGCGGGGGTCCGAGAGCGATCTCCTACGCTCGTGACGTTGGGGGACAGGAACCAAAATGGCGCCGGTGCTACCTTTGCCCTGTCATATGACAGGGCAAAGGTAGCGCCGGCGCCATTTCTATCAACGCACCCGTGGCCAGAGAGTGGAAGATCACACTGGGACCCCCCCACTGGACCCCAGGTAATTTAAGACATTTTGGGGGGTTCGGGAGGGTGGGGGATTTATTTTAAAGGGTCGGGGTGGGTTTTAGGGTTGTTTTAGTGTGCCGGTTTTCCTGCCCTCCCCCTTCCCCTCCCCCTTCCCCCGATTTACGATTTTTGACGATAAATCAGGGGAATTCCTATTGTATATCGCCTCTAACGATTTTTGACGATTTAAAATATATCGGATGATATTTTAAATCGTCAAAAAATGATTCACATCCCTAATTAAATGTAATTTTCTACAAGTTGTTATTTTATGTTAGATCCTATGCTTTTTTGAAGAGCCAAGTTTTCAGTTCACATTTGAAGCTCTTTCTTTCTGTAATTGGATGTAGTGTCTCATGTAGAGAGTTCCATTATTTGGGGCCCACTATAGAGAACATTTGGTCTCTTATATGTGTTAGATGAGTGTTCCGTGGTGTAGGTAATGTTAATAGTTCTTTGTTTTGTGATCTAAGTGTCCATTGTGGTGTGTATCATTGGAGAGACATCTTAATAAGCAGGAGTTACTGTCATTGATTATGTTGAAGATGAGTGTTAGTCCTTTTTAGTGTATTCTTGATTCTTCTGGCAGCCACTGTAGTTCAATCAGCGAATGGATAATATGGTCAAATTTCCTTTTCCCTAACAATAGTCTTATAGTAGCTGTAATGGTTTTAATTGTCCTGAGGGGAAGCCTAGTAATAGTGAGTTGCAGTAATCTAAGTTTGAGAATATTACAGTTTGTAAAACAGTTTGGAAGTCCTAGAATGTTAGTAGAGGTTTTAACCTGGAGTGGAGAATTAACCTAGTGGTTAGCGCAGTGGGCTATGAACAAGGAGACCAGCATTTGAGTCCTGCTGTCGCTCCTTGTGACCTTGGGCAAGTCACTTTACCCTCCATTTCCTCAGGTACAAACTTAGGGCTGATTTCACTAATGCTGTGGAAACAGGGGGGCGGTCCTGCGCTAGCTGGCAGCAATTGCACTGTGGTGGTGTGATTGCTGCCGGCATTGTGCCAAATAACTACACCATAAAAGGTGTAGTTATTTGGCGTGAAAAGCATGCATACCTTTTGCTGTCTGGGAAATCTTTGCAGAGTTGGCCCTGGTGCCAGCCCAACTCCTCCTCTTCTGGGGCCAACTCTGCACACTTTAGAAAATGACCCCCTTAGATTGTAAGCATTCTGTGGATAGGGAAATACCTACAGTACCTGAATGTAATCCACCTTGAAGCATTGAAAAAAGTGCAAAAAGTAGAATATAAATCTAACCGATGTAAAATTTACAGCTTGGAGTATCCTGTTTTAATTAGTTTGTTTATGTGCTTTTTCAATGTGATGTTCTCATCAATCTGTATTCCTAGATCCCATACTTGCTCAGAGGGTGTGATATGAAAATTACCCAGGTCTAGAGATGACAGTTTAATTACAGATTGATTTCTCCTTAGTCATATAATTTCTGTTTGTTTTTCTTTTATCAGAATAATTTTTATTGGCACGAAGACAACCAACCAACCAAGTACAAAACGAAACAAGTAAGAGCAAACCATCACAATAAGAGAACAGTAACAAGAAAAGCATATAACACTCCCGGATATCAGTAGCCACCTAGGCCAGCAGTCGCTCCCAGCCCTTTATTTATTGCAGAGAATACCCCCCTCCCTCCTCCCTCCCACCCTCACCGCCCCACAGTCATCCCATGCACACTACAGTCACACCTGGCCCCCCCTCCCCCCCGGAACCCTTCCCTTCCCTTTGTTCCCTTTGTTTTTCTTTAGTGTTAATTTTAGCTTTTGCTGTATTGCTTTCATATAGGTTGAGAGTTTCACTCTCAACGTTTATGATCCCAAAGTATTTGGAGGGGTCAATTTTCTGGATTTTTATAGTTACTGCCTGCCTCGTCCACACCTGGTACTCGCCTGCTTCCACTCCATTGGCTGTCGTACCTATCCTAGGTCCAGCTCCGAGCCTCGCCTAAGTCCCAGCGGTCAGGCCCCTATGGGCTCCTCCCGGGGGGGGGGGCTCCGACTTCCAGGGTGAATCTCCTAAGTCCCAGCGGCTTGACTCCCAAGGGCTCCTCCCGGGGGAGTACCAGCTTCCAGGGTGAAACCATCTCCATCTGTCCTCCAGAGATCTGCCTCCCGGCCTGTTCAGTCGAGACCAGTGAAGCCCTTCCCAAGTCTCCTGTAGGCCGGCCCAAGGGTCCACTAGTCCATTGATCACAACATATATATCCTTATTATATTACACTTGAAAGTATTAATATTTATTACTCATTTTTGTACAACAGTTTCATTTTCAATAAAAACATATTGAGCTTAAAAAATTGTTGTTTCAAAGACACAAACTTGGATGTATACATTGTTAAATCACAGGTACCCTTTTTTTCAGTCTTCTTGATTCTAATGTCTACCACCGGAATGTGTGGATTTGATTGTTAGAGAAGTTCCAATGTCATGACATCCAAACTACTGAACAAAAGTGTTAATCTCCTTGCAGAGGGCAAAAAATCATTTGAGATAACTTGACCTCAGCTGGACTTAATGAATCCTTTACAGCCCCAATTTCAGTCAGAAATAATCTACTCTAAGGAACTGAAAGTAGATAAATGTCTGAAGTCCCAGGTGTTGGATAGGAGAAGGGAGGGGAAGGTGGGGGAGGGGGCAGAAAAAAAGTTCCCTCCAAGGCTGCTCCGATTTCAGAGCAGCCTTGGAGAGAACGGAGAAAGCCATCGGGGCTCCCCTCAGGCTCGGTGCGTGCAAGGTAAACATGTGTGCACCCCCTTATGCACACCGACCCAGGATTTTATAACATGTTATAAAATTGGGCGTAGATTTGTTCATGCCGGGTTGCGCGAACAAATCTACGCCCGCACATAAGTTTAAAAATCTGGCCCAGAGTGACAAGAAAATGGTAATGAAAACACTGGGTAATCTCCACTGAGCAACAGTTTCAGCCTAAGGCATTAGTGATGTGGCTGCAAGGCATCTGGTAACTTATACAGAGCTGCAGCTGCAACTGTAAATGAGATACAGCGGTATTGGGGATTCCATGTGGGAATTTGATCTACTTTGGTTAAATGCATATAAAATCACTGGGCAGACTAAATAGATGTGGCTTTTGTTGCCTATCTGCTACCATTTAATATGTTACCATGTCTTACCTAAATTTCTGCATATCCCTAGTATGATTATGATGCTTTTATTGAGATGTTTTCTTGATTGATGTCCATACATCCTCTGACATCTGGTCTTTTCTAGAGAGGAACATGGCCAAAAAGTTTCTTTATATTGTTTTTTATTTGTCTTTTTTTTTTTATGTTTTATGTTTTCAGAAGTTTGGGGGTTTTTTTGCATCCTCTTTTTGGCAAAGTATTGGGGGGGGGGGGGAGCAGTAAAACTCATTTTGTTTGTTACTAAATGAAAATGTACTCAATTGTCCCATTTTCCATTTTTGTTTCAAGTGAATGCTCATCCACAATCAATACCTGTCTCCCTATCTCAAAATGCGTTAATAAGAAATTCTATCTACTGCTTTGTTCTTCTGCAAGCTTGAATGTGTAAGAGGGCCTTACTCTCTTAGATTACTAAAGTGAAATTGTGCTTAGGTAATTAAAAAAAAAAACACAAAAGAAGCAAAACATATGCCTTTCTCTTATTTTTCAGCAGATGTCCATTTCATTTTCATTAAAGTTTTATGCATTCTCACAACTCTGGGCTGCACCTCAGCTTCTTCAGCTGCCCTGCCCTGCATTGTATTCCCACTGACTCTCAGCTGATTTTGTACACAAAGTACCTTTTATCCCATATCCACCTCTTCTTACAAGCAGCTTTAGCCTTTCACACAGGATACTCAGGATGTGCACTTCTTCATAAAATGGTTTGTTTGGTTTAAGTTTTTAGTAGATCCTTTCATTTCTTTTTATCACATCCTTTCTAAAAAGTCTCACAGTACCTTGTCCTCTTACAGATTTCTGGACTATTCTATCTCACAGTTTGCATTTACTCATAGGAACCTTTTCAACTTTTTCTCCCAAACCTGTTTTCTTCTTTTAGGGATGCAATTTCCTATGACAACAATTACTTTGCCACTTTTTTTCATTTACACTCAGAGTCATCTCACAGCTGTCTCCAATCACACAGAATTGTCTCTTTTACTGTTCACCTGGTGTTAGAAACTGAAAACTGCCTGTTTCCTGACCCTGGTTTTCCATCTGTTTTCTGGAAGGGCTCACTCCTGGTGAGCTTCTACATTGCCTATCAACACAGCACAATCTTTTTGTTTGCATGTTCAGCCACAGAGGTGAAGCAACCAGTCAGTCTCCATAAAGGGACAGCTCACTATCATTAATGTAAGTACAATCCAGTTTTTAACACCTGGTGACACTGACAGGGTCATTAATCAAAATATGTTAGGGCGTTATCGCCCTAACACAAGTATTGTTTATTGCAATGCGAGATGCATATGCAAATTTTAGTCAAAGAAAATGAGTTTGGGTGGGATTTATGAAAAGAATGGGTGTTTAATGTCGTGTGCGATAGTGTAATGCATGTTATAAGTACACCTTTTTTCCTGGCTGTGCGATATGCCTTATTTAAGACGTATCCAGCTATCTGGATAAAGTCACATTTTTTTTACATGCATGCCCACATTGCAGGGTAAATTTGTACATATTTTATAACCTGAATATATTCTATATGTGCAGGTTATAAAATAGAGTAGATTTTCATGCTCCCATATGCACGTGTTCATGGGGGCATGCACAGTTTTTTTTAAAGTTATCCTTCTTGTTAGAATCCTATTTCCGATCAAATTTTAAATCCTATTTTTTCAACTAAAATTGATCTAGGTGCCTACATTTATACTTGCAAATCATTTGCCTAGAATAAGACTTCTAATGCTCATAATGAGTGTGAAGCACCTCATTTTTTTTCTCTGCCCTATCTCCACTCCTGTAACTAACCACTTTTTACACTCATAGCAGTGAAACTAGGAGTCTGACATTTAAAAAATATTTGAACTCCTAAATTTAGGGCCCTGTTAGGTGTCTTTTTTTCTTGAGACAGTCCATCATATGTAGATCCTCTTGTAACATCAAGATGTCTGTGTCGCACTCACCCCTGGATGCCAGCTTCCGGAAGCTGCCTTCCACTCCTGACCCCCTATGCTGCATTAGGTGTGCTGGTTTAGTAGGCCCCAAGGAAGAAAACATGAGATTGCACTAGCTGATGATGTTGGTGTGGCAGGCTATTTAAACCCCCGCCACACTCCCAGCCATTACCAATGCAATGGGTCCTCCTGCAGTGCTTTTTGCATGTAGTTTTGGTTGTCTCATTAACTCTCCTGCTCCTTGCCTCTTCATGCCTACCCTCCAGACCAGCCCCTTGCTTTGGTCCAGCTCCTTGCCTCACCATGTCTACCTTGCCTCTAGTCCTGCCTCGTCTTGCCTTGCCTGTCTTGTTTTGCCTGTAGCCCCAGTCTGTGTCTTACCTTTCCATTTCCTTGCCTTCCCAACTCTCTTTCTCTGACTCTTGGTTCTGACCCCAGCTTGAATTCTTATTTTGCTTGATCTCTGCCTGCCATAACCTTTACCTGGACACCGATGTTGCCTGATCTCCACCTGCCCATACCTCTGCCTGTACACTGACACTGCTGATCTCTACATGCCATGACCTTGGTCTGCTTTCTGCCATCATCTGACTGCTCCTTTTGGGACCATAACCTAAGTCCTGCTGGTGAAGCCAAGATTTCATCCCTGAGCATGTCCACCTGCTGTCACCTCTAAAACTGAAGAGGTTTAAATTCAGTCACTATCTGGATAGCAAAGTTAATCACACTATTGAATATAGCAGCTATCTTAAAGCTAGCCAGATAACGTTATCAGGCTAACATTAGAATATATCTTTGGCCTGAAAGGACTTAGCCAGAAAAATTATTCACCTAACCCTGAATATCAGGGTTAGCTGAATTCCTTAGGCCAATTCAGTGGCATACCTAAAGTATTTGACACCCGGGGTGGATACTTCCTTAGGCACCATTCCCAAATATAATTTTAATATTTCCTACACATTGATAAAATATTTCAGAACAGCAAACTCATCAAATAATACCCAATAATTCAAACTAATAAGGATTTTAAAAATATCCCACTCTTCATATCTCTCATCCTAATGTTGTAATCTGGGGGCATGCATGCACACACAATATGCTCCCTCTCTCTCTCACACACACACACACATACATACACATTTGGTGAGAGAGAGAGGGAGCATAGTATTACAGATTTACACATTCTCTTTTGTGCATTCCCTCTCATACACTAACACACACACATACACACACATACACACACATACACACACATACACACACACATACACACATACACACATGCTTCCTCGATTTGTCTGTATCACAAACACACATGCAGACAAAAACTGAAATGGAAACCACAACAGGCCAGATTCTGTATGCAGTGCAACAGTGGAAAAGCAGAATATCTTTATTCCTCAAAACAATACAATCAAGAAATATAAATCAATCAGAATAGTAAAACCATACTAAACAAATATACATATCAAAAGAAATGATGAATAGAATTACTAAAAACTAATAAAATATTTCAAAACAGCAGACACATCACATCTAATAATTAAAACTAACAAGGATAAAACAAAATCTCCCGCTCTCCATATCTGGGAACTTTAGATTTCTAGTCATCCTGAGTTTGTCATCAATTGGAGGAGAGTGCACAAATTTTAACAGTTCTTACACACATATATACAGGCACACATGCACAGGCACAGGCAGACACTCTTTTATACATGCAGAGGCACTCTCTTTCTCAGACACCCAGGCAGACACAGGCACTCTGTCTCACAGAAACCTACATAGGCACTCACAGATATATAGGCCTACTTATACACATGCACACACACACTCACACACAGAGACACCTTCTCATACACATACAGAGGCACACGCACACTCACTCTTATATACACTCACTCTCTCTCCACACACATACACAGGCACCCTTTCATACACAGGCACTCATTCTCACAAGGCCAGTCTCTTGCCTTCTCAGACACATTTTGGACCTCTTCATTGGCCATGGGCTGCACATCAGTGTCTCTTCTTTGACAGCGCAGAGACTTTTCATCAACCGCTGGCTCTGGGAAAATGCTGTCACCCCAGGGCCTCTTCATCTTCTGCCAGCTCTGGGAAAAGGCCAGTGGCACTGCAGGATTTCTTCATCTGTCACTGGCTTGGAGGAAATGCCAGCAGCACTACAAGGCCTCTTCTTCCAACGCAGGACCTTGCTTTTGCTGGCGGGGAATGGAAAACCTGCAGCACATCAATTCTCCATACCACCACAGGACCTTCCTATATGCTGGTGGCAATGGCACTTTCTCCCCCTGTTGTCATCCAGGGCATAATCCTATCCCCATACTTAGTATGCCACTGGGAAAATTCAAGTCTACCAATTATACCCCCAGAATGCTCCAAATCTTTATTTAACCAGTTAATTTCTGAGAAACCTGGCTAAATGCTTTTCAGGACGGACATTGTGATCCGTAAATTTATGGGTGCTATTCATTTGCTTAGATTTATTCACCTAAATCCAGTGACTAGAACTGAAAATCGGTGCTAAGGACCCAACTTTATATATCCTCCCTAACTGTGACCTATAGCTATCTACATTTTAGGTTCACTAGGACACTAAAGTTAAGTCTCATCCCTAGTAAAATTTTAAAAGAGGCAATTTAGCATCCAAGATAAAAAGGTTAGGTTCCTAAACCCTATTAAAATCAGATTCTAGTAGTCTACAGGAACTCAGTCCTAACACATTTTTGAAAGGGTTAATTTAGCGGCCAAAGTCAAAAAGTTAGGAGGATAAACCATTTTATAATTAGCTTCTAGGAACCTAAACTATTTGAAAATTAGCATCATATTTTTTAACTCACCTTTGATGCAACTCCAACATTACTCTCTGCATCAATGGCAGGGGATGGCAGGAAATTTGAATAAAACAGTTACCAATAAGGGCCCTGAACTTGGTGGTTGGTGAAACAGATAAGTATGGGAAAATAAGTGTGGGAGCTTGCTGGGCAGGCTGGATGGGCCGATTGATCTTTTTCCTCATGTCATTTCTATGTTTATATATATCAGTTCTATAGCAGTATACTTCATTGTCTCTGCTTGGGCATAGATTTAAACACCAATGTTCACCTGAGGAAAAAAAAAAGCTAATTTCAAACAATTTTATAATTAAAATGAAACACATTGAAGCATGTTTTCTTTTATAAACATATATTGGAAGTTACTGTGCCACTCACTCATGATTCACGTCACCTCCTCTGAGTCATGTGTAATTACATAACATACTTGCTATCTCATTAAATTGTTTCAAGTTCTTAATTATAGAAGTCAAAACCACATACAATTTTAATGCAGCACATATCTTAAGAATAGAGTGAACTTTTTTACATTGTTATATTGAGTTGTAAATATATGATTTCTTCATTAGATATTGTATATAAACTTCACAGAGTTTCAAAATGTAATCATATTGATACACAATTGAATATTAATGAATCTTATATGGTTGGAACCTATATACGCTTTCATTTTCAAGTGTAGATTAAATGCTTTTACATACAATATTCTTAATATCACCTCAGGAATTTTCTATAATTATTTTTAAATATTTTCCATATTTTTCTTTAACAAATATACTAGGAGAAAACAAAAGAGGTATGACAAATTTGGCTGGAGTTAACATTAATAAGCAGAAGTAGGTTAATTCTTTAAAGAAATTTCATGTATTCCTTTCACCATTATACTTATCTATAGTTTAATGTATGCCAACCCATCTAGAATCTAAAACTAAGAAATTTTTATGCTTGACACCTTAATTAGTATTATCAACTGCATGAATATATCAGATCATTATAATCATCTCATGCTTGTAATTTTACAACTCACCATTATCCGTTCTTTATAATAAGTACACATAAAAATTATCTCTAAACATTCTTAATAAAGTCATGTTCATAAAAACTATGGAGACAATCAAATTACCTGCTTTTCTGCAAAGCCTGTGGGTAGTTTTTAGCCAATGGGTTTGCTGGAATAATCAAATCAAAATTACGTGGATAGTTTTGCTTTCATTTTTGCCCCAATAGAAAAATACCCTGGCAAATTTGCATCTGCTGTTTGTTCAGGTAGTTTTCAAGAACAAATGCTAGGAATGTAAGGAATAAAAAAATGTGTTTCAGTTCATTCAAATGTTTGTTGGAACCCAAAATCATTTCAATAGTTTCAAAATGAAAAACAAATGTTCATTCATTTCATTAGTTTGTTCATTATCCACTAAAATCAAAGTGGGAAGCATTACAGTCTATTTTGGGCTACAGAGTAGTGGTTTTATTATCTATTCTCATGAAACGTGTAGGAAGAAATCATAAGGGTGAAAGAACTCAAAGGTACTTAAACTGTTGCACAGTGGCATCAAAAGTGGGTTAAATAGCCTAAGCTCTGCAAAGGGGCAAAAGGGCATCAGCATTGGCAGGGGTTCTCCAAAGCATCATGAGAGCAGCAGCAAAGCAACAAGAGCAGGAAGAATGCCCCAAGGTGCCAAAACAGGACACCAGCAATAGTGACATGAACACTTTATGGCATTATCAGAGGCAAAGACGACCAAAAGAGGCATCCTAAGGCACTATGAAGGGGGAAGGAAAAAGAAAAAGTGGCAGAAAACCTGCAGGGCACTGATATAGAGACCAAGAATCAGAAATCATGGTATCAAGATTTCTAAAACACATGAGAAGTGCACAGAGGCCCCCAGAGCTGGAATATGCCAAGTAGGCACAGTGGCATAAAGAACCCCAAGGTATAAAATCAGGGCATGGCAGCAAAGCTGAGTGGCACAAATACCCCACAGGTATAGCTTGAGGAGCATAACAATAAGGCATAACAATAAGGCAGAATGGCCAGATTGACAAACTAAAGAGTAGCAAATCACCTGGACCGGATGGTATGCATCCTAGGGTTCTGAAGGAACTCAAAAATGAAATTTCTGATCTATTAGTTAAAATTTGTAACCTATCATTAAAATCATCCATTGTACCTGAAGACTGGAGGGTAGCCAGTGTAACCCCAATATTTAAAAAAGGCTCCAGGGGCGATCCGGGTAATTATAGACCAGTGAGCCTGACTACAGTGCCGGGAAAAATAGTGGAAACTATTCTCAAGATCAAAATTGTAGAGCATATAGAAAAACATGATTTAATGGGACACAGTCAACATGGATTTACCCAAGGGAAGTCTTGCCTAACAAATCTGCTTCATTTTTTTGAAGGGGTTAATAAACATGTGGATAAAGGTGAACCGGTAGATGTAGTGTATTTGGATTTTCAGAAGGCGTTTGACAAAGTCCCTCATGAGAGGCTTCTACGAAAACAAAAAAGTCATGGGATAGGAGGCGATATCCTTTCTTGGATTACAAACTGGTTAAAAGACAGGAAACAGAGAGTAGGATTAAATGGTCAATATTCTCAGTGGAAAAGGGTAAACAGTGGAGTACCTCAGGGATCTGTATTGGGACCAGTGCTTTTCAATATATATATAAATGATCTGGAAAGGAATACGACGAGTGAGGTTATCAAATTTGCGGATGATACAAAATTATTCAGAGTAGTTAAATCACAGGCAGACTGTGATACATTACAGGAGGACCTTGCAAGACTGGAAGATTGGGCATCCAAATGGCAGATGAAATTTAATGTGGACAAGTGCAAGGTGTTGCACATAGGGAAAAATAACCCTTGCTGTAGTTACACGATGTTAGGTTCCATATTAGGAGCTACCACCCAGGAAAAAGATCTAGGCATCATAGTGGATAATACTTTAAAATTGTCGGCTCAGTGTGCTGCAGCAGTCAAAAAAAAGCAAATAGAATGTTAGGAATTATTAGGAAGGGAATGGTTACTAGAACGGAAAATGTCATAATGCCTCTGTATCGCTCCATGGTGAGACCACACCTTGAGTACTGTGTGTAATTCCGGTTGTTGCATCTCAAAAAAGATATATTTGCGATGGAGAAGGTACAGAGAAGGGCAACCAAAATGATAAAGGGGATGGAACAGCTCCCCTATGAGGAAAGGCTGAAGAGGTTAGGGCTGTTCAGCTTGGAGAAGAGACGGCTGAGGGGGGATATGATAGAGGTCTTTAAGATCATGAGAGGTCTTGAACGAGTAGATGTGACTCGGTTATTTACACTTTCGAATAATAGAAGGACTAGGGGGCATTCCATGAAGTTAGCAAGTAACACATTTAAGACTAATCGGAGAAAATTCTTTTTCACTCAACGCACAATAAAGCTCTGGAATTTGTTGCCAGAGATGGTAGTTAGTGCAGTTAGTGTAGCTGGGCTCAAAAAAGGTTTGGATAAGTTCTTGGAGGAGAAGTCCATTAATGGCTATTAATCAATTATACTTAGGGAATAGCCACTGCTATTAATTGCATCAGTAGCATGGGTTCTTCTTAGTGTTTGGGTAATTGCCAGGTTCATGTGGCCTGGTTTTTGGCCTCTGTTGGAAACAGGATGCTGGGCTTGATGGACCCTTGGTCTGTCCCAGCATGGCAATTTCTTATATTCTTATGTTCTTATGAGAGATGCCAGTTATTTTGTTCATAAACATTTACCAGTTGTCCGAATCATTGCATGTAGGCCCCAGTGATGGTGTTAAGGACATGGCAGTTTGAAGCTGGATGTCTGGCCCCAGTGGTTAAGCCTGTAGCAGGTACTCTAGATTTTTGTGATCTGTATAAATAGTGATCGGGTGTCTGTATCCTTTAAGTAGGTGATACCATTCTTCTAGTGCCAGTTTAACTGCTAGGAGTTCACAATCTCCAATTGTGTAATTCTGTCTTTGATGGGGTGAACGTTTTACAAAAGCAACAGCATGGGAAATGAGTTTTGTATTCATCATGTTGAGTGAGAACAGCCCCAATGGCAGAAGCATCTACCTCCAAGACAAATGATTTTGATAGTCCAGGTGGTGAAGGCAGGAATCCAGAGGAACTCTTGTTTGAGACACCTGAAGGCCTGAATGACCTTTTCTGGCCAGTGCTTGGTGTCTACTCTATTCTTCCTGAGGGTAGTGAGAGGAGCTGCCAGTAAGGAGTATCCTGGATTGAGCTGCTTGTAGTAATTGGTGAAGCTGGAAAACATTGCTGGGCTTTGAATCCCACAGGTTGGAGTTAATCAAATAAGGCCTTCTTCCTCTTTTCAGTATCCATGCAGAACATATGCTGGGAGTTGATGTACTCCCAAAATGGCAATTCCTCTTGTTCAATAGTTTATTTTTCTATCTTGGCATGAAGATGGTTCTCACAAAGTCTCTGCAGGACCTGTTTATGTGCTGCTGATGTTGAGCCAAGGACTAATAGAATATAAGAATATCATCTAGGTACACCATTTTTTCTAATGCATGGAATACATTCTGACCTGGGTTTCTGAGATGGTATTTTTAAACAAGATCCATTCCTGATGTAAACTCTTAACCTTTGCAGCTACTCCTTTAACATTTGACCTAACCATTTTACTCATTTTATTTTAGTCACCCTTTTGAAAGTTAAATGCTGTCACAGCAGATTTCTTTAGTGTCCTTACTCCAGTTATTAACTCAAATTTGATCTTGTTGTTATCACTATTGCCAAGTGGCTTTGATACTTTTACCTTTCACACAAAATCCTGTGCTCCCCTAAGGACTAGGTTTAAAATAGTTTCCCCTGTTGTTGGTTCTTATACCAACTGATCCATGAAGCAGTCATTTATTTCATCTAGGAACTTTACCCATCTAAAATTCCTGATGTGACATTCACTCAGTCAATAGTGGGATAAATGAAAGGCGGTACAGGCTTCTCCTGCACCACCAATTATAATTAGGGCACAAGCGCGTGCCGGCGGAAGAGCAGGGGGGGGAAAGGGTGTCGCAAGAGAGTGAAGGGGGAAGGCGCAACAGCTGGTGGTTGCAGCAATTCGAATCGCTGCAACGCCATTGGCCGTTGCCAAGGCAGACGGCTGGTGACACGGCAGATCCCCTGCCAGACAGACCCGTCTGGCTGCGGAGTAGGTCGCCCTCACCGTTTTGTCCCCCCTGCCCACGCAGAGGATGGATTGGTTATGGGGAAGTGTTTTCGGGGGTTAATGTTTGTCACAGTTGGAGGCAGAAATCCGAGCCCAAGTTGTAATTGTAATACTGCATTGTTGAAAAGACCATTGGGGGGGGGGGTGTGAAACTCGTGTATTTTTGGGGGCTGCTACATGAGATGTCCAATGAGCTAGGGGGCTAAAGCTCAAGGCTGCAGCTTACCCTCGCTGGGACGAGGTGGGGTAAGAAAGGAGGAGGAGTGATAGTATGCCTCACCACTGGGACGTGGTGGTAGAGGTGCAAAAGGAAAAGAGGTTGGGGGTGGCGGGGTACTATTTCAATTGTTACCATCGTTACTGGATTTGTGAGGGCTCGGGTTAAGAATAAATAAACTGTGGTTTTTTGTAAGCCAAAAAGTTGTATTGTGTTTATCAGGGGTGTGCATTCATTTGCAATGTATTGGCAATCCGCAACGTATAAGGCCATATTCGTTGTATTCGTGGGGAAGTGAAATGTATCGCGATTCCCACGAATACAACAAATCTTCACCAAATTATTTGCCTGTCTAAAGGAGCAAATTTAAAAAAAAAAACCACCCTCCTGACCCCCCCAAGACTTGCCAAAACTCCCTGGTGGTCCAGCGGGGGTCCAGGATCCATCTACTGTACTCACGCCGTCAGCTGCCGGTATTCAAAATGGTGCTGATAGCCCCTGTGACATAGTAAGGGAAAGGGCTATCAGCACCATTTTGATTTCTGGCAGCCGACGCCCGAGTGCAAGAGATCACTCCCGGACCCCTGCTGGACCACCAGGGACTTTTGGCAAGTCTTGGGGGACCCTCCTGACCCCCACAAGACTTGCCAAAAGTCCCTGGTGGACCAGCGGGGGTCTGGGAGTGATCTCCTGCACTCTGGCTGTCGGCTGCCAGTATTCAAAATGGCACCGATAGCCCCTGTTGACATAGTAAGGGCAAAGGCTATTGGCACCATTTTGATTACTGGCAGCCGACAGCCCGAGTGCAGGAGATCGCTCCAGGAACCCCGCTGGACCACCAGGGACTTTTGGCAAGTCTTGGGTGACCGTCATAAGACTGCTATTGCACACGCATTTTCCCTTACCCCTTATTCAGTAAGGAGCGGAAAACGCGCGTCCAACCCACCAAACCTAATAGCGCCCTCAACATGCAAATGCATGTTGATGGCCCTATTAGGTATTCGCGCGCGATTCAGAAAGTAAAATGTGCAGCCAAGCCGCACATTTTACTTTCAGAAATTAGCGCCCAAAGGTAGGTGCTAATTTCTTCCGGCACCAGGAAAGTGCACAGAAAAGCAGTAAAAACTGCTTTTCTGTGCACCCTCCGACTTAATATCATGGCAATATTGTCGGAGGTCCCAAAGAGTAAAAAAAGTTAAAAAAAAGAAAAAAAAAATTTGAAGTCGGCCAGTGGCTGTCAGGTCGAAAACCAGATGCTCAATTTTGCCGGCATCCGTTTTCCGAGCCCATGGCTGTCAGCGGACACGAGAACCGACGCCGGCAAAATTGAGCGTCGGCTGTCAAACCCGCTGACAGCCGCCGCTCCTGTCAAAAAGGATGTGCTAGGGACGCGCTAGTGTCCCTAGCGCCTCCTTTTGCCCGTTTCTACCGCCGGGCCTGATTTGAATACTGTATCGTGCGCACAGGAGAGTGGCCTGTGCGCGCCGGGAGAACAGGGTGTTCGCCCGCTCTCCTGCGGACTTTACTGAATCGGCCTGATAGTAAGGTCAAAGGCTATCGGCGCCATTTGGAATACCGGCAGCCGATGGCGTGAGTGCAGTTGATGGCTCCCGGATCCCCGCTGGACCACCAGGGAGTTTTGGTAAGTCTTGGGGGGGGGGGGGGTCAGGAGGGTGGGGTATCGGGGCCCCCCCTTGCCAAGTGCAACGTATCTGCCCCCCCCACGAACACGAATACAGAATGTAACATATGTGGTCCATCTGCACATCCCTAGTGTTTATTGCGAGTGGGACAAGGTAGAGCCAAGCGCAGGTCTTGCCTCCCTAAGTTATTGGATTCAGCCATTATTACTCTGTGGCTGATTTTTGTTAGCTTCCTTAATTTATTTTTGCATTTCCATTTCTGTTTATTTACTCTGGCCAAGTGGAGGGTAAAATACCTCCACTGCTATTGTATTCCCCTTTTCACCTGGAATTTCTATCCATAAAGATTAAACATTGTATTTTGTTTCCTGCCCACTTTAATCTTGTTTGTCTCAATGCCCTCTGTAATTTATAGTGCCACCCGCCACCAATTTAATTCATCCTATCATTTTGATTTAATTTAGCCTGGTATCACAGTGTCCCATTGGTTATTCTTCTTCTACCACTTCTTTAATATGCCAATTACATCTATCTCTTTATTCAGTACTATGCACTCTATCTCTTCCATTTTATTTTTTTACTTCTAGCATTCATATACAAACTTTTTAAAGTATGTTTTTCTTTGTATTAGCAACCTGCTTATCAGTTGACATAGAAAATTTGGAAACTTTCTGCGTTCCATTAGTATCCTTCTGAACCATGCACTCCTGAGCAACTGTCAGCTTTCCCCATCATCTACTTTATATCATTTTAAACCACATAGTATTCTGAATGATCTACAGCTTCTGAAGGGATGACGTTTTTAAATCCTGCATACAATGTATTGCAGTAATCCAAATAGGTTGTGGCTATCACATGGATTACAGTTGATAAGTGTTCTTTGGAAATATATGGACATAAATTACGAAACAGATGAAACTGGAAAAAGCAAGATTGAACTGCATTTTTTTTAATTGCTTTGGAATGAAAGTGTATAATCCAAAATATCTCTGAGGACCCAAACTTCAAACTTTAGTGGGAGTACGGTCCCATCAGTAGTTATTTTAGTTGAAGAAAATATGGTTTTCAAGGGGTCTACAGTAAATTTCTTTACCTGGAGTCAATTTATAGTCATTTAAACAAACTTGAAGGTCCTCTAATGACCGAAGGCAGGATTTCTAAGCTCACAGAATAACTATAAATCACCTGCATATGAAAAGCATTTCACACCAGCAGCTTTAATCAAAGCTAGACTTGCATATAGGTATTAGAGAGACAATAGAATGATCTGGGAGAACTTCATATTCCTATGTCCAAGAGGAGGACTTCTTCTCATCTATCTTAACACTTGGAGATAATTCATATATATAACAGAGGTAAACCATATCATAATTGTATCTCTGATACTGAGGACCTGCAAATGATTAAAAAGTGTGGCTCATGGTTTCAAAGGCTGCCAAAAAATCAACAAAAATCAATAGCAAATCTAACCCTCTATCCAGTCCTCTATGTATATCATCTGTTAATACTAATAAAGAAGTTTCTGTATTTTCATTCTTTCTAAAGCCAGACTAGGAAATGTCAAAAAGATCCTGCTCTCCCAATATTCCAGACAATCGGGAAACTGCAGCAGATGCAACCATCTTCCTCAAAAAGGATAGGTTTGATACTGGCAGATAATTATCCAGTCAGAGGATCTTAGTTTTTTGTTGTTTTTTTTATTAGTGGATACATCAGAGTATATATTAAATTGACTGGAAAAATTCTAGATTGGAGAAAAGAATGAATATGCTATAATGGTGTTAGAAATGAAAATGAACCCTCCTTAATAAATGAAGATGGACAGAGGATGAGACTGCAGTAGCCTGGCTTTTATTCGATCTAAAATCTGATAAACCTTCTGAACAGGGAAATAAATGCTTCAAATAAAAGTTTGATTCTCTCCCTTGAACAGGAACATGGACAATTTCTTCTGATGGAATAACAGACAAGGAAGCATGAGAATCTATCATAGAAACCACACAGTAGCAACTTTATTCAAATCAACAACGTTAGTTCAATCTTGCCAATAAAGTATGCTTCAGAAGTTTCACAACTTAACATCAGAACAGAATTAGTAAAATTAGGCCCAGCAGAGGGCTTTGAAAGATTCTCAGTTAATTTAAACAGAGCCTGAGGATGGCTTTTTCCTTGCTTGATTTTCTTTTCAAAGAAAACTTTCTTTACCTCTTCAATTGAAATAGCTCATATCAATAGGAGAGTACTGTAACTGAGTACTCCAGCAGACAATCCAGGGTCTGCTGGAGCACCAAATTGTCTCAAGCTTACATCCCAGTTTTTTTTAGTATGATGCAGATCATCTGCAAACCATGGAGAAAATCTCCCAAACTCCCATGTCTTTCAATTACAGTGGCAACAGCACTCAAAAATTGTTTAATCTTATAATTCTATAAGTCTACCAAGTGGGGGATATCTTCAGAAAAGGAAAGACCATCCCCATTGTAGGGCACAGGCATTAAGTAAGCCAAAATAAAAACAGACAGAGTTGATTTGCTATTTAACTTAATTAAAGGTGGGACAAGCTAAACAGGTTATTTCCTAATTCTAATATTAATACAACCCTGACCCTTAGAATAACATCCTCGGCCTTATATTGAATTACCATCCATACTACACTAACCAGTCAGATAAAGACGCTGATAAATATATAATACAACCTCCACAGAGCTCCAAATTCATAGCAGAACCATAGGCAGCAGCAGCAGCAGCACCAATACCAGATGATAACATCTCTCACTGATGCAATAACAACAGCATATTCACTGAACAAAATTCACAGGCTAAAAATCATCAAACCAAAAATAAACTTCTTAAACAAAATTCAGTAGTACTTAAGGAATACTCATAAACTATTCCTCTTAAAATAACTAAAGTAGCACAAATGGATCGCTTTCCATCAGAGGTTACCCGTATGGGGGTGGCATGCCTCTGGCAGCTGCAGGGCTTTTCTGCCTCCCACACCTGTAATAATACTCAAGGTGATCGAAATTCACAGTCACAGAGTGGGGCCCAAGCATCGGGAGCTAGTGGGATCTGGAGCTATAGAAACCTAACTTCAGGCAGCTTCTCAAGCAGCAAAAGAAGCAGAGAGGTGACAGAATTCAAAGAGCCCTAGCAGGGAGAAGCAGGTAGAGAGTTCCTCTGGTAGCTTCTGGGCTTTTCTGCCTCATGGACCATGTTTTGAAGTACTAACATTTTTTGTCTTATTAGCAAGTATAGAAGGATAACCTGGAGCTATCCTGCAGTGCCTGGACCCTCTCTATTGCAAAGATAAGTAGACCCTTATTTAACCCTCTTACACAGTTCTCTCATTGTATTAAGCTAGAGTTCCATTATCAGATGCTGCAGAGGAGGAAAACACTGGCTGCAGCTCTAGATCAACTTTTTCCAAATGGTGGTGGTGTGTGTGTGTGTGTGTGTGTGTGTGTGTGTGTTGGGGGGGGGGGGTGTAGCAAAATGCTGCAAGTCTCAGGGGGATAACACTTTCAATAAACAGTCTGTACACAATGGGTGTTGTTCTAAAACCAAAAAGAGATCTTACTTATCAAATATATAGATAGAAACATAGAAATGTCGGCAGAAGAAGACCAAACGACCCATCCAGTCTGCCCAGCAAGCTTCCACACTTATTTTTTTCTTATGCTTATCTGTTACTCTTGGTCCTTTTTAGTAACTTTTTGGTTCTAGTTACCTTCCACCCCCACCATTGATGTAGCAAGCAGTGCTGGAGCTGCATCTAAGTGAAGTATCAAGCTTAATTGGTTAGGGGTAGTAACCGCCGCAATAAGCAAGCTACTCCCATGCTTATTTGTTTACCGAGCCTGTGCAATTCAGTCCTTGTTGGTTGTTGTCTGTATATAAATCCTCTTTTCTTCATTCCCCCTGCCGTTGAAGCAGTGAACTGTGCTGGATATGTATTCCAAGTGAAGTATCAAGCTTAATTGATTTGGGGTAGTAACCTCCATAAGATCCTACAAAAATAAAAAAAACAGGCTATATCACAACAGGAAAATAAGACAGTTTTAGTTTCAATAGTCAATAAGCAGAAAAAAATCAGTTTTGCAGGTTGCTTAAGCAGGGTTGCAGAAAAATAGAGACTTCCCCTTCTTCTCAATAGGTCTCAGTCCCCCTTAGAAGCTCAGTTGGAAACTTAAAAGGCCATATTAGACTAGTGAGTGGCAAAGTTACCTGGGTAAGGCTACCTGGACAACTTTAGCCAAATATTCAGCAGGACAGGTTACCTGTTGAATATACCCAGATAAAGTTATCTAAACTTTAACCATATAACTTTAGCTGCAACACTAATGGTTAAAGATATTTATGTAAGTCTACATTTAAGTAATTTTAATCCTAATTGTCTATATTCTAAATATAGCTGATTAAGTGCAAAAAAACCACCCCAAACCCTTTAGAAAAGCAGGCCTGAGCCTTACCATGAGCAGAAGTGATCCCCAGTTGCTCCATCTCACCTGTACTGATTTTCAAAATGGCTACCGGTCAGCCTGAGGCTGGCACGATAACGTTGTATGTCAGAATCTGCCATATTACGTAATGGCAATGGACTCAGATAAACCAGTGGCCATTTTGAAAAGCAGTACAAGTGACTGGGGATCTCGTCTCCTCATGGAAGATCTATGGATGGGGTAAGATGTTGCATGGGGAATCTAAGAAGGGGGGTTCAGATGAACTTTTCTTGGGTCCTCCATTTTTTTATTTTGCTTTTTTATTCTGTTTTCATTTTTTTGATTATTTTGTTTTCAATAAACAATAAATGAAAAAAATGGAATAAATGAAATGAAAAAGAAACAAAATGAAAATATGTTCAAGGTACACCCCTAATTTAAACAAAAAAGTACATGTACACTTGATAACAATATTGTGCTTCAAGGCCTTCCTTAGGATATTGTTCACTAATACAACTGTCTGACAAATGTTAGATCAATACAATCTCTTATTTGTATCTTGAGTTCAATCATAGCAAATATGCTGACTGCCCTGAGCTTGCAGCTACAAATCAATCATGCCATTTACTTTTTTAAGACTGTGACTCCAAAAAGGCTGATTCCTCAATTTCAGCATTGAAACCATGTCAGATGAACAAATAGTAGCTAACAGTCACCATGATGTAAGCGTGGTTAAATCTTGCCCAATAAAACAGCAATCAACTGACAACAAGACCAATTAATTGCCACCAAAGTGCTTTTTGTTTGCCAGACCATCAGAAGTAACTGGTCTAAACAACTGCCCAGAATGAAATGCGGTAAATAGTCTATAAGACTTGGGGGTGCACAAGCATAAGCAATCGTGCTTATGCACCCCCTAATAATGAAATGACTGATTATATAAGCAATTTCCCCACTCATATGGATATCTAGAGAAACATAAAAATAATCACAGCCTACATCTCTACAGATATTAGACCTAAGTCTAACATATTATCTACTACAATCCACTGGATGAAAGTGTCTGAAAGACCTCACTCATTTACCCTGTTGTAGTCAGATTAGAATCTAAAGAAAATGCACATTGTCCTTTCTCAGTCCAACACAGAGCTTTATTCATGTACCAGAGGCTTAACAGGCTGTACAATTGTTCTATTTACCTTCATGAAATTCATAGAGCACTTACTTCCCTCTGGATGCTTACGAGTCTCCTCATCAGTTTTCTCATCATATTCTCCTCATCAGTTCTCAGTCCTCAGATTGCTGAGAACAAGTTCCCAGTAACCCTTTTAGTAGTCATAAGGACCAATCTGTTTCTTCAGGCTCAATATAGGTGGCTGGCTTCTCCCGGTGAATGGCACTTTAGCAGGCTAGAAGGAGGTGCAGAAGAGGTGGGGGCAGTCATGGAAATCTTGGTCATTGCCCAGAAGTGTGTTTGTCTGTAATCATTTTTTTTATTTTGTTTGGTTTGCTCTTCAGCATGTGACAAGGTTTGCTGGTTTTCTTTAGGGGAGCCAGTGAGTGAATGGCATTGAATTCCAGAGGGGATTAGTGTATGTGTGCATGTATTGTGACTAGGGCTGACAGGGGTATACTGGGAGGAGGGAGTGAGTGTGACGGGCATACTGGGGGCAAGTGAGTGTCATTGTGATATACTGAGGGTGACTGAGTGTTACTGGGGTATGTTGGAGCTGTGTGAATATAACTGAGGCATATTTGGGGATGAGTGGATGGAGAAATAAAGTAAGAAAATGACACAACTGCTGAGGAGGGTGAGATTCTCCTTACAGAAAGTTTACAAGACCTGGGCACAGTTTTTGGATCTGTCAGAGAAGCAAGTCATGTGTAAGTTATTATTTACTTATTTTGCAGTGCTTCAAAGTATATTACATTCAGGTACTGTAGGTATTTTCCTATCCCCAGAGGGCTTACAATCTAACGGGCCGATTCAGTAAAGTCTGCGGGAGAGTGGGAAAACTCCCGCTATCCCGGCGTGCGCACAGGCCACTCGCCTGTGCGCGTGAATCAGTATTTAAATTAGGTCCGGTGGTAGAAACGGGCAAAAGGAGGCGCTAGGGACACTAGCACATCCCTAGTGCCTCCTTTTGGCCCGGAGCAGCGGCTGTCAGCGGGTTTGACAGCTGACACTCAATTTTGCCGGCATCGGTTCTCGAGCCCGCTGACAGCCACAGGCTCGGAAACCGGATGCCGGCAAAATTGAGCATCCGGTTTTCGACCCGACAGCCACCGGCCGATTTCAAAATTTTTTTTTTCTTTTTTCTTTTACTTTTTTTACCCTTCTGGACCTCCGACTTAATATTGCCATGATATTAAGTCGGAGGGTGCACAGAAAAGCAGTTTTTACTGCTTTTCTGTGCACTTTCCAGGTGCCCGAAGAAATTAGCGCCTACCTTTGGGTAGGCGCTAATTTCTGAAAGTAAAATGTGCGGCTTGGCTGCACATTTTGCTTAGTGAATCGCGCATGAATACCTAATAGGGCCATCAACATGCATTTACATGTTGAGGGCGCTATTAGGTTTGGAGGGTTGGGTGTGCATTTTCCACCCCTTACTGAATAAGGGGTACGGGAAAACACGCGTCCAATGGCAGGTTAACAGTGCACTCTGTCGGAGCGCACTGTGCTGTATCAGTCCGTAAGTTTGTACCTGAGGCAATGGAGAGTAAAGTGACTTGCCCAAGGTCACAAGGAGCAACAGCAGGACTTGAATGCTGGTGTCCTGGTTCATAGCCCACTGCTCTAACCACTAGGCTACTCCTCCACTCAGGGTCAACAAGGAAACAATATAATACCTATGTCAGCAGTTAGAGCAGGACCTGTACCCTTCCACCCAGAGAGCCCACGCCTTGACAATACACCTCAAAGACACTTTGGCCCTGGCCTTTTTTCCCACGGCACCTTCCAGACATTAATATTGATCATGGCAGAAATAAGTCAGTCAGCCATCTCCATAGGAATTGATCAGTTTTTGGCAGCTTTTCTCAGGAAAACAATTCACAATATATCTTTTCCTCAGAGAGGATAGCAACAGCAAATTATGACTGATTTTTACAAAATTGCATGTTCCTCCTTCGTTGTGGGAGCTATTGATTGCATCCACCACTCTTGGAGAGGATGGTGGATGCCTGAAATGCCCTTTCAGAGGAAGTAGTGAAGACATAAACTGTGAAAGAATTCAAAGGAGCATGGGATAAACACTGTGGATCCCTAAAGGCTAAAGAATGGAAATGAAGAAAAGAACGCTTGGGAGTAATTTGCTGGTATGGTAGTTACTACCCTTAACCAATAAGCTATCATACTCTTGATGTAACTCCATCATGGCTCTCTGCTTCAATGTCAGGGGAAAAATGGAATTCGATTTGAACAGCCACCAATGAGGTCTTTGACCTTTACGGTCTAGGGCAACAAATAAGTATGGTGGCAACTTGCTGGTGCAGAAGTTACTACCCTTAAGCAATAAGCCTGATAGTTTGATGTAACTCTAACACTGCTCTCTGCTTCAATAGCAAGGCATAACAGGGAACTGGATTCAAACAGCAGTCAATGAGGGCCCTGACTTTTACGGTCTGGGAAACTAATTAACATGGTGGTAACCTGCACAGTGCAGCAGATACTACCATAAGCTTGCTGGGCAGACTGGTTGGAACATTTGGTCCTTTTCTGTTGTCATTTCTATGTTTCTATGTCCCAATAAGGCATCAACAGGAGATGAGGCCACTTATTGCAATAGCAAAGGCTTCCATACTCTGGACATGCAGGTGGACTGCAATGCCAAGGGAATCATCATGGGATCCTATCAAACTATCTAAATCTTCTTACAGTCATGAATTCATGACCACTTACAAGAAGGTCTCATTACTAGGGGATTAGCTTCTAGGTAGGTAAACTGATTTCACTACAATGTCACATAATCTAACCTCTGCATTTTTCTTCCTATGTCTCTAGATGAACATAAGAACATAAGAAATTGCCATGCTGGGTCAGACCAAGGGTCCATCAAGCCCAGCATCCTGTTTCTAACAGAGGCCAAAACCAGGCCACAAGAACCTGGCAATTACCCAAACACTAAGAAGAACCCATGCTACTGATGCAATTAATAGCAGTGGCTATTCCCTAAGTACAATTGATTAATAGCCATTAATGGACTTCTCCTCCAAGAACTTATCCAAACCTTTTTTGAACCCAGCTACACTAACTGCACTAACCACCTCCTCTGGCAACAAATTCCAGAGCTTTATTGTGCGTTGAGTGAAAAATAATTTTCTCCGATTAGTCTTAAATGTGTTACTTGCTAACTTCATGGAATGCCCCCTAGTCCTTCTATTATTCGAAAGTGTAAATAACCGAGTCACATCTACTCTTTCAAGAACTCTCATGATCTTAAAGACCTCTATCATATCCCCCCTCAGCCGTCTCTTCTCCAAGCTGAACAGCCCTAACCTCTTCAGCCTTTCCTCATAGGGGAGCTGTTCCATCCCCTTTATCATTTTGGTTGCCCTTCTCTGTACCTTCTCCATCGCAAATATATCTTTTTTTGAGATGTGATGACCAGAATTGTACACAGTATTCAAGGTGTGGCCTCACCATGGAACGATACAGAGGCATTATGACATTTTCCGTTCTATTAACCATTCCCTTCCTAATAATTCCTAACATTCTATTTGCTTTTTTGACTGCTGCAGCACATTGAGCCGACGATTTTAAAGTATTATCCACTATGATGCCTAGATCTTTTTCCTGGGTGATAGCTCCTACTATGGAACCTAACATCGTGTAACTACAGCAAGGGTTATTTTTCCCTATATGCAACACCTTGCACTTGTCCACATTAAATTTCATCTGCCATTTGGATGCCCAATCTTCCAGTCTTGCACGGTCCTCCTGTAATGTATCACAGTCTGCTTGTGATTTAACTACTCTGAATAATTTTGTATCATCCGCAAATTTGATAACCTCACTCGTATTCCTTTCCAGATCATTTATATATATATATTGAAAAGCACCGATCCAAGTACAGATCCCTGAGGCACTCCACTGTTTACCCTTTTCCACTGAGAAAATTGACCATTTAATCCTACTCTCTGTTTCCTGTCTTTTAACCAGTTTGTAATCCACGAAAGGACATCGCCTCCTATCCCATGACTTTTTAGTTTTCATAGAAGCCTCTCATGAAGGACTTTGTCAAAAGCCTTCTGAAAATCCAAATACACTACATCTACCGGTTCACCTTTATCCACATGTTTATTAACCCATTCAAAAAAATGAAGCAGATTTGTTAGGCAAGACTTCCCTTGGATAAATCCATGTTGACTGTGTCCCATTAAATCATATCTTTCTATATGCTCTACGATTTTGATCTTGAGAATAGTTTCCACTATTTTTCCCGGCACTGAAGTCAGGCTCACTGGTCTATAGTTACCCGGATCGCCCCTGGAGCCTTTTTTAAATATTGGGGTTACATTGGCCACCCTCCAGTCTTCAGGTACAATGGATGATTTTAATGATAGGTTACAAATTTTAACTAATAGATCAGAAATTGTATTTTTTGTTCCTTCAGAACCCTAGGATGCATACCATCATAGCCAGGTGATTTGCTACTCTTTAGTTTGCCAATTTGGCCTACTACATCTTCCAGGTTCACAGTGATTTTGTTCAGTTCATCTGAGTCATCACCCCTGAAAACCATTTCTGGAACTGGTATCTCCCCCACATCCTCATTAGTAAACACGGAGGCAAAGAATTAATTTAGTCTTTCTGCAATGGCCTTATCTTCCCTAAGAGCCCCTTTAACCCCTCTGTCATCTAATGGTCCAACCGACTCCCTCACAGGTTTCTTGCTTTGGATATATTTAAAAAAGTTTTTATTATGAGTTTTTGCCTCTGTGACCAACTTCATTTCAAATTCTCTCTTCGCCTGTCTTATCAATGTTTTACACTTACCTTGACAATGCTTATGTTTTATCCTACTTTCTTCAGATGGATCCTTCTTCCAATTTTTGAAGGATGTTTTTTTGGCTAAAATAGCCTCTTTCACCTCTTACCACTTTGGCCCAATAGGACTGCTATATTCTACCAGAGAACAGCATTGCTGCCTACCACTTTAGGATAACTATATTTACTTATTTTTACTTTTGTTCCCTACAGAAGAGATGAGATATATAGACACAAAACCTCGCTCATGATCCTGCTGGTATACCCACAGACTGTAGCAGATGCATGCTACAACAGGGCCCACCAGCAGACCAGAGTAATTGTTACAAAAATATTTGGCGTACTCAAAACAGGTTTCTGCTATGAATACATATCAGGAGGATGTGTTTTCAACAATCCAATGAAAGTCTGTGACATCTTTCTAGCCTGCTGCATACTTCATAACCTGGCCAAAAGCCTCCTACAGAGGGACAAGATTTTCATCTTACAGGGCCAAAGAATGAAGAAGAGGAGACATATAGTGAGTGAGTGAGAAGGAATTGCAGAAGATACTTAACCAGACTCACCATCAAGATGCAGGGGAAAGGAACACTGATCAAAATATGTTTTAAAAGGTGAATGTGCATTTATTTACATTAAAAGGTGATAAAGGGCAAACTTTCTTTTGGTAGGGTGGTTCCTGTGCCTTTGGAGGGCACAGACATTGAGGGTAATAGCAGGGGGTGAAAACTGCAAGGAGGGTAGAGTTGATCCTGAGAGACAACCTGAGGGTGTGTGTGTCTATGAGGATGAAGGCCTTCCTGGTGTGGTGTGCTTCTCCTTTCCAGCAGTAGTACAAGAAGCCTGCATCACCATGGTAGCAGAGGGACTTGCCCCTATCTGTGCACTTATAGAGGGGAACCTTTCTCTGCAGTGGTAGAGATGTCACTGGAGTAGGCATTGGTACACAGAGTATACCCATTTAAAGAAGATGCCCCATCATGTGAGGTGACAGATGCATTGCGAGGAGTCTCCCACTCGGCTAAAGGAACTAAAGCAGGTAGTCGATCAATCCAGAGTAGTTGTGGTGCAGCAAATGCTGGGGGAGGCAGCATCCAGGGCTTAGTGCCTTCCATTGAACATTCCATGCAGACTGGGACTGGTAGGCTGGAATCTGCTGCAGCATTTCCCTTTACACTGGTCATGACTTGCAATTCTTCTTTCAGCATTATGTCAAGACCCTGCATCTGTTAATGGATACCATGCATTTCCTCCTGTACCACTTCCTTCAGTCCCTGGATGTCCTGCTGTAGGCCTGCAATCTGGTTTTACACTTTCTTGTTCAATTGCCGCATTTGGCTTGGTCCTAGAATGCAAGGCACCTCATCTAGTGCACACTAACCCGGAAATCAGGGGCCCATGGAAAAAAAAAAAAAGAACCGCGGGAAAAATTAAGTTTCCTGCGGTTCACCAAAAACAAAGGCCAAAATGAAATTTAAAAACTATTCATATCTCTAGTAGAAACTACCTTTCTCATGAGTACTAGAGGGGAGGCTATGAGCAGTTGAAGTTAGAAGAGAGTTGGCCTTGGGCAGAGGCAGAAGGTGAGTCACGGTGCAGAGGACTGAAGTGGATCAGATAAATGAGCAGGAGAGCATGGAAGTAAAATAACCAGATATTCCTTCCCAGAAAGAGGTGTAGGACATGAAAAACACTGAGGATCTAGCAGCCCTATAGTATTAAAATAAGGAAAACTGTTATTCTAAGCAGCTCTGAAACAAGAAAACATGTGGGAGGCAGCATGGCTGCTGAGGCTACTAAGCATGGAAATATTTGATAGAGTAATATAGCAACATAGTAACAAAGTGAATCATGGTATGTAAAGACCAAAGTGATCCATTTAGTCTGCCCAACAAGTTTTTTATTCATTTATTTTTTTAAGGGTAATAGCAACTGCTGCTTTGTGCAGGTTACCAACAAGTCTTCTGTTAAGGGAAGTAGCAATCGTCGCTCCATGCAGGATACCCGCAAACAGGAATGTAAACTCTAGGTGCAATAATAAAGTTAACTAGGGATGTGAATTGTTTTTCAACGATTAAAATTATCGTCCGATAATGTTTATATCGTCTTAAATCGTTATAGAACACGATACAATAGAAATTCTAACGATTTATCATTAAAAATCGTTAAATCGTGTTAGTGCGCACTAACTCGAGTTAGTGCGCACTAACTCCCCGTTAGTGCGCACTAACTCGATTTAGTGCGCACTAACTGAAAATGATACAAATAAACACTTTCCAGGTCACTGAAGGTCAGTTAGGAATGAATATGTGTTCCTATTTGCTGGCTGCCCTCTTATCTATTGATGTTACCAAGGTTACCACTGAGGTGATGGTTGGGGGGATGGGAAATGGAACTGGAAACTAACGAACACCAACAGAAAATTAAACAAAGTGTTCACACTTCCCAGGTCAGTAAAGGTCACTTAGGAATGAATATGTATGTATGTATTCCTATTGGCTGGCTGTGCTCTTATCTATTGATGTTACCAATATGGTTGGGGGGATGTGAAATGGAAACAGTTGGAAGCTTGACAAAAAAAGTAATGTAATGATCAGCACTCACGTGACTAGAACTTGTTTGTTTATTATTTTTGTTAGCAGGCATGTGAAATGCTAGTGCATGTTGAATTTGCCAATCACTGTGCATTTTAGAAAGGTGGTCCTGGCTGGAACTGTACACAGTTCAAATATATGTAATTGATTGTTGGTAAGTGTATTTTTTAAGTAGCCACACTGGCACCAGTATGTTTACTTTTCCTCCTACTTAACTCACTAGCTCAGCTTTGTAAGAAGGGCTTCTCTGCTTGTGTGTTGTTTTTGTTTGGTGTGAGGAGAGCAGAAACATCAGATCTTTATTCAATCTACTACAGTCATCTCTTACAGTGCCCTATCCCTATTAATACCAGGAGTGTTGTGATCTTCCTGCACACAGTGCCCTAACCCTGATACCAGTCTGAGACAGCTCCCTCCCTGCATTACTAGTGAGAGGCTGGCTTCACAGACAGGGGGGAGCTGCCTGACCCTCACTCCTGACTTCCCCCATGTCCCAGCTAGTGAATGGTGTGTGGGTGAGGGGGGGGGGGGGGGATGGTGAAGTCTGAGACAGCTCCCTCCCTGCATTACTAGTGAGAGGCTGGCTTCACAGACAGGGGGGGGCTGCCTGACCCTCACTCCTGACTTCCCCCATGTCCCAGCTAGTGAATGGTGTGTGGGTGAGGGGGGGGGGAGGATGGTGAAGTCTGAGACAGCTCCCTCCCTGCATTACTAGTGAGAGGCTGGCTTCACAGACAGGGGGGAGCTGCCTGACCCTCACTCCTGACTTCCCCCATGTCCCAGCTAGTGAATGGTGTGTTGGTGAGGGGGGGGGGGGGGGGGAGGATGGTGAAGTCTGAGACAGCTCCCTCCCTGCACTACTAGTGAGAGGCTGGCTTCACAGACAGGGGGGAGCTGCCTGACCCTCACTCCTGACTTCCCCCATGTCCCAGCTAGTGAATGGTGTGTGGGTGAGGGGGGGGGGGAGGATGGTGAAGTCTGAGACAGCTCCCTCCCTGCATTACTAGTGAGAGGCTGGCTTCACAGACAGGGGGGAGCTGCCTGTCCCTCACTCCTGACTTCCCCCATGTCCCAGCTAGTGAATGGTGTGTGGGTGAGGGGGGGGGGTGGATGGTGAAGTCTGAGACAGCTCCCTCCCTGCATTACTAGTGAGAGGCTGGCTTCACAGACAGGGGGGAGCTGCCTGACCCTCACTCCTGACTTCCCCCATGTCCCAGCTAGTGAATGGTGTGTGGGTAAGGGGGGGGGGGGGAGGATGGTGAAGTCTGAGACAGCTCCCTCCCTGCATTACTAGTGAGAGGCTGGCTTCAGAGACAGGGGGGAGCTGCCTGACCCTCACTCCTCCGGGGTATTGTGATCTTCCTGCACACAGTGCCCTATCCCTGATACCAGGGGTGTTGTGATCTTCCTGCATGCAGTGCCCTATCCCTATTAATACCAGGAGTGTTGTGATCTTCCTGCATGCAGTGCCCTATCCCTATTAATACCAGGAGTGTTGTGATCTTCCTGCATGCAGTGCCCTATCCCTGATATCGGGATGTGTGCAAGAAGATCACAACACCCCCGGTATCAGGAATAGGGCACTGCGTGCAGGAAGATCACAACACCCCCAGTATCAGGAATAGGGCACTGTGTGCAGGAAGATCACAACACCCCTGGTATTAGGGATAGGGCACTGTGTGCAGGAAGATCACAACACTCCTGGTATTAATAGGGATAGGGCACTGTGTGCAGGAAGATCACAATACCCCTGGTATCAGGGTTAGGGCACAAGTTCTAGTCACATTGACTGATCACATTACTTGTTTTGTCAAGCTACCAACTGTTTCCATTTCCCATCCCCCATATACTGTCAGTAGGAAACTTGGTAACATGAATAAATAAGAGGGCAGCCAATAGGAATACATATTCATTCCTAAACTGACCTTAACTGACCTGAAAAGTGTCAAATTGTATCATTTTCAGTTAGTGCGCACTAACTCCCAGTTAGTGCGCACTAACACCCGTTAGTGCGCACTAACTCGAGTTAGTGCGCACTATTCGGAAAAAACGATTTTTAACGATTTTTTAACTAAAAAATCGTGCCTAAGACGATTTTCTTGCCCTGCCACACGATTTCTATCGTTAAGACGATATGGAAAACGATTCACATCCCTAAAGTTAACCCACTTGTTCATTTCCATATTCTAGCCAGCAAGGATCCTCTGTGTTTCTCCCATGCCCTTCTAAATTCCATTAACATTCTTGTCTTCACCACCTCTTCTGGGAGGGCCTTCTATGCATCTATCACCCTTTTCATGAAGAAATATTTCCTGACATTGTTCTTGATCTTTCCCCTTTGAAGTTTCATATTGTGACCCCTAATTTTGCAACTTCCTTTCCATCTGAAAAGATTTGATTTTTGTTCATCATTAATTCCATTCAGGTATTTGAAGGTCTGTATCATATCTCCCTTGTCTCTTCTCTCTTCCAGGGAATACATAATAAGGTCCTTCAGTCTCATCTCATATTGGCTTTCCATACAGACCCCAAACCATTTTGGTCACCTTTATATGGACCACTTCCATTCTGTCCTTATCCTTTTTAAGATGAGATCTCCAGAACTGAACTCAATATTTCAGGTGAGGCCTCATCAAGAATCTGTCAGTAACAGTATCTCCTTTTTTCCTGCGGGTTATGCTTCTTTCAGTG
This sequence comes from Rhinatrema bivittatum, assembly GCF_901001135.1. NCBI lineage: Eukaryota > Metazoa > Chordata > Amphibia > Gymnophiona > Rhinatrematidae > Rhinatrema > Rhinatrema bivittatum. The sequence goes on along the minus strand of NC_042619.1, from coordinate 187,952,800 downwards.
CAGCCCAGCAATCCTCTGGCCTTACCCACTGCCCTGCCACATTGCTTCACCATCTTCAGTTCATCAGACACTGTCACTCCAAGGTCTCTCTGTCTATTATTGTCTAACATATCAACTTCTTCAGATTACCGTACCCTCAAATGCATGACTCTACACTTCTTGACACTGAATGTCAGCTAGAAATAATATGAGTCACCAGTGTTGTTTGTAACAATACAACTAAACAAGAACACATTTAAGAAATATAACCATTAAGAAAGTTAGAGAGGACCTTATTCTATGCACTACAGGCTCTTTAAGCCTTCATTGCTTTATGATTAATCATTGGTCCCAAATTCAAAGTTCAAAATATATTTTTTTGGAATGTTTTATGCAAATAAAATAAAGAAATCACTTATCTTTGTGTTTATATTGCTTCTTGTTTTTCATAAATATTTCACAAAGTATCTAGTGTAACAGTTCCCATCAATCCCATCAAGTTGAAGAACAGACCTTTAGTAGTAGAGCTATCTGAACTATTATTCTTTTTCATTGATAAAGCATTTCAAATGCAGCATGGACATTTGTATCTTTTTGCTGTGAGGGAAGAGGATTGTTTGAATTGTACTGTCATTCTTCCTTAAACAAAGAGTCTGCAGGAGGTTTTCCATTATTCGCTCTGGCAAATAAGGATACTTTACAGTTGAATTAATTTACCAAATCCTGAATGAATCTGGCTAGTGTTAAGATAGAACTATCATTTTCAGCTGTTCAATTGTTCTTTTGTCTTTGGATACTGCATTGCTCAGTGATCTGTAGAAGTATAAGCTCTGTTGAACAAGTCTTAATTAATTATAAAAGAAGAAAGTCAGTGAGGACCATATTCTATGAAGAGCAGCATATGACAAAATATTTATGTATGGTAATAAACATTATTATAGTCATGACATGTAAACACTTTGGGGCAGATTTTCATACTCCGCGAATAGGCCTACTTTTGTTTGCGCTCCAGGCGCAAACAAAAGTACGCTGGATTTTAGTAGATACGCGCGGAGCCGCGCGTATCTGCTAAAAACCTGGATCGGCGCGCGCAAGACTATCGATTTTGTATAGCCGGCGCGCGCCGAGCCGCGCAGCCTACCCCCGTTCCCTCCGAGGCCGCTCCGAAATCGGAGCGGCCTCGGAGGGAACTTCCTTTTGCCCTCCCCTCACCTTCCCCTCCCTTCCCCTACCTAACCCACCCACCCGGCCCTGTCTAAGCCCCCACCTTACCTTTGTCGGGGGATTTACGCCTCCCAGAGGGAGGCGTAAATCCCCGCGCACCAGTGGGCCTCTTGCGCGCCGGGCCGTGACCAGGGGGCGGGTACGGAGTGCGCGGCCACGCCTCCGGACCGCCCCGGGCCGTAGCCACGCCCCCGTACCCGCCCCCAAAACGCTGCCGACACGCCCCAAAAACGCCGCGACGACCGGGACCGCCCCCGACATGCCCCCCGACACGCCCCCCTTGGAGAACCCCGGGACTTACGCGAGTCCCGAGGCTCTGCGCGCGCCGGTAGGCCTATGTAAAATAGGCGCACCGGCGCGCAGGGCCCTGCTCGCGTAAATCCGGGCGGATTTACGCGAGCAGGGCTCTTAAAATCCGCCCCTTTATATGCCTTTCTTACAAGCACAGCTCACCTTGGTAGCCTTTAAGATGTGAGGGGTCCAGTTCTTCCACACCTCTCTCAGCAACCTCTGAAATGGTGCATAGGACTAGGGATGTGCATTTGTTTCATTTCATGAAAGGAAAGAAAAAAAAAGCCAAGATTTCGTTATTTTCTGAGTTTTGTGCACTGGACTTAGTGCACAGTAAATTGGATTTAGTGTGTACTAAGTCTAGTTAGTGTGCACTAATCATGAAATTAAGGGGAAAAAAAAGAATCATTTTGAAAACAAAATTGAGCAAAAAAATGACACAGAACAAAAACCACATTAACCCCCCCCCCCCTCCACATCCCTACTTAGGACCATCCATTCAGCTTGGGTGAATGAAATTTGGCTTTCAGACCCCTCAGCCCTCATTCTAGTCTATTTCTTCCTGACCACTTGTGACTCAGGTCTTGCACACTCCTGTTGTTGTGAAAGACTGCATTGAGTCAGTGATGTATTTTCTCCCAGGTCCACTCTTTCTGGTAGAATCCCATTCTCCATGACTCCTTCCCATGTAAGATGTGCTGGATCTTCATAACCTCCTTCACTAAAAGGTCCACCTCCCACAGTTGGAAGTTAGGCCATCTAAGCAGGGCTCCACTTCTTCTAGATATGATGCAGTGAAATGACAGGCTATAAAACTTGTCCTTATATACTCACATTTATTTATTTATTTATTTATTTATTTATTTATTTATAGTTTTTATATACCGGGAGTTCCTGTATACAATACATATCACTCCGGTTCACAGTTAACAGAAGAACTATTGCCGGGGGGCAGTTTACATAGAACAGTTTACATGGAACAGTTTACAATGAACAAGACTTGAAACAAGAAAAAAAAAAACACGATCTAAATAAATAGGTAAAACCAAAAACTAAGCTCAACTTTAAGTAAATAAATAAGGCAATTAATAGACTAGATTAAATAAAGGCAGAGAAACCATACATTAAAACCAAAGGACAGGGTTTTTTAAATCTTCTAGTTCTTAGCTCTCAGGGAATGCTTGCAGGAAGAGCCAAGTCTTGAGTTTCGCTTTAAAGGTAGTATGGCACGGCTCAAGGCGGAGGTCTGGTGGTAGAGAATTCCAGAGAGACGGGCCCGCAGTTGATAGAGCGCGTTTTCTCAGGGAGGATTTTGCAGGCTGGGTAATCAATCTGTTTTGATATGCTCTTCTAGTCGGCTTATCCGAAGTATGAATTTGTAGCTTGAAGGTTAAGTTGAGTGGGGATATGTTATGTAGAGCCTTATGAATCATCATGCTGCTTTTGAACTGTATCCTGTATTTAATGGGAAGCCAGTGGAGGTGCTGGAGGATTGGGGTGATGTGGTCTGTTTTTTTTGCGTTGGTGAGAATTCTTGCTGTGGCATTTAGGACCATCTGGAGGGGTTTGGTAGAGCATGCGGGGAGTCCCAGCAGAAGTGAATTGCAATAGTCCAGTTTCGTGAGAATGATGGCCTGGAGCACTGTGCGGAAATCTCTGTAGCATAGGAGTGGCTTTATTTTCTTTAAAACTTGTAATTTAAAGAAGCATTCTTTGGTGGTGGTGTTAATGAATTTATTGAGGCTGAATCTGTCGTCTAGAATTACACCCAGATCTCTGACTTGCGGCGAGGTGGTGTATCCTGAGGTGTTTGGAGTGTTGCTGGAGGTAGGCAGGGTAGATTTGTCCGGTGCTATTATAAGGATCTCCGTTTTATTAGTATTTAGAACCAGGTTGAGGCTGGTTAGAAGCTCGTTGATGGATGAGAGGCATTTATTCCAGTAAGCCATGGTCTTGTGTAAGGTGTCCGTTATGGGGATGATAATTTGTATGTCATCCGCGTATAGGAAATGGGTGAGCTTGAGGTTAGTGAGGAGGTGACAGAGTGGGAGAAGATAAATGTTGAAAAGGGTGGGGGAGAGTGAGGATCCTTGTGGTACCCCCATTTTGGCTTGGATGGGATGAGATTCCTTGTTGTTTATTTTGACTCTGTATGTTCTGTTGTCAAGGAAGGATTTAAACCAGTTGAACGCTGCTCCTGTGATGCCAATTTATGCATAAAAGCAGCATTAATACCCATATTAAGGGGCAGGATTTATGCACATAAAATGTATGTGTGAACTTTTATAAAATAGACAACATTTTAATATGCAAGCTGTGAAAATGTATATTTACTGCCATATACATGTGATCATTGTTTGTAAAGTTGTGGTACACACATATATTTTTATCATAATTGTATGTGGATTTGGTCTATAATAGGGTTAAACTGCAATTTCCATGATATCAGGGAAAAACTGGGTCAGTCCAGGGTTTATCCATATAGCTTTCATTGGCAGTAATACCTGGACTGACTCTGTCTGCCCCTGATGACCTGGAGCCCAAGTCTATAATCTACATATTGGGTATAAGGAAAGCAAGGCATGGGTGGATGACAAACTCATAATCTGAAGCTGTGAGCTTTTATTTATTAGCTTTTGTATTTATTCCTTATAACTGGTATGTAATCATTAAGGAGAGAATCTTCAATCAGCAAATAATCTTTTAGGTAAATGTATATATCTTGTGTATTAGAACTGATCTGGCTGTTAGTTTCCATAGAGGCACATTTTCCAGATCTATCATACAAACTCTATGAGGAGTAATTGATGTCTGCATAGGAAGCAGCTGAAGAAAATTAAGGTTCAGACTAGGGATGTGAATCAGGCTTCAGACGACTGAAAATATCGGACAATATTTTCAAAATCGTCAGAAATAGGGGCTCCCCCAAAACGATAGGAAACCCCCACATTATTCATCGTGGGGGTTCTCTTATCGTTTTGGGGGAGGGTGTGAAAAACGGCACACAAAAATAACCCCTAAACCCACCCCGACCCTTTAAAACTAATACCTTAGCTTCCCCCACCCTCCCGACCCCCCAAAAAACATTTTACAGGTACCTGGTGGTCCAGTGGGGGTCCCTGGAGTGATCTCCCGCTCCCGGGCCATCGGCTGCCACTAATCAAAATGGCGCCGATGGCCCTTTGCCCTTACCATGTGACAGGGTATCCGTGCCATTGGCCGGACCCTGTCACATGGTAGGAGCACTGGATGGCTGGCGCCATCTTGTGCTCCTACCATGTGACAGGGGCTGACCAATGGCACCGGTAGCCCCTGTGACCATTTTGAATACTGGCAGCCGACGGTCCGAGTGCAGGAGGTTACTCCCCGACCCCCGCTGGACTTTTGGCAAGTCTTGTGGGGGTCAGGAGGGTCCCCCAAGACTTGCCAAAAGCCCCTGGTGGTCCAGCGGTGGTCCAGGAGCGATCTCCTGCACTCGGGCCATCGGCTGCCAGTAATCAAAATGGCGCCGATAACCTTTGCCCTTACTATGTCACAGGGGCTACCGGTGCCATTGGTCAGCCCCTGTCACATGGTAGGAGCACAAGATGGCGCCAGCTTGGGGGGGCCTCCTGACCCCCCCAAGCTGGCCAAAAGTTCCTTTTGGGCCGAACGAGCGTTCCGGCGCGAACCCGCAGGGAATCACGTGACGCCGCGTCACTCCGACGTGGCACCGACGTCACGTGCTCCTTGCAAAGTTGGTCAGAAATGGCGTCCTGACCCCGCTGGACCACCAGGGAGTTGTGGTAAGTCTTGGGGGGGGGGATTAAGGAGGGTGAGGGGTTTAAATTTTTATTTGCACATATGGACATATACTCAACTCATTGAATTCTGTTTATGTCCATATTGACCGCAAATGGGACCCCCTTTGGACATATGGACATATGAACTTAAACTTTTGCTCTGCACATCCCTACCAATTATATAGGTAGTGTAGGTAGGTGAAGGGGTGAGGTAATGAAAACAGAAAGAAATCCCTGATTGCTTACAACTGGGAGCTTTAGTGTAAGAGCCCTCAAATACTTATTTTGCCTATATTTCTTGTAGAAGACTAGGTCTTGGTCAATCTTGTTTGTGCCTGTATAATTTTTTTTTTTTAATTGGGTAAGGAAAAGGGATCTTAATTATTAGTACAGAAATTAGATCTCAGTAATGGGCAGAAGAGAAGGGGAGGGGGAGAGGACCAGGTATGGCGAGAGGAAAGGAGGAGGACTAGGAATTGAGTGAGGAGAAGGTACAAGGACTGGAGATAGGAGGGAGGAGTATGAAAAGGAAAGAGGGACTTGGGATGGGGATGATGAGAGATGGAGAATATCAAAGAAAGGGGGGAAATCAGGAATCTGAGATAGGAGAAAAAGAAGGAGAGGAAGGGAGGTTCTGGATTGAAAAAGGGGGAATGGGAATAGGTGATGTTGGGGAGTGGGTACCTGGATATGGAGAGAAGGGAGGTTCCAAGATTTGGAGGATAGAATCTGAGATCAAGGCAAAGAGAACTTGAATTGCAGTGGATGGGGGAAGGGGAGGTATCCTTACTGTGCTCTGGTCCTGCTCCCATTTACAACTCCTCTATATCCTCTCAATCTAACACACACACACACACACACACATACACACACACTAGCATCAATCCCTTCTCTCTCTCTCGCACAGATACAAACACTTCCCCCCCTTTCCCCATCTGATCCACTCATATCCCTTAGACTCTCTTCTTAACCCCAATGATCCCCATTGAACCCCTCCTAATCTTGCCAACATGATCTCCTTTTGCTCTCTGTGCTCCAGGCTCACTCTCCTCCCATTTTGTTCCCTGCAAGCTACCTGGAAAGGAAGGGACTGGAACAGGAAGCAAAGGGCTATTCTCTGCTGAGTGAGATTCAGCACATCTTGAAGGCAGTAAATCTTCAGCTTGCCTGCTGCTCCCCCCCCCCCCTCTCAATTTTTGCCACCCTAGGAACAGGCCTAGTGTGCCTATTGACAAATCCAGGCCTGCCTCCAGCCTCCTCCTGCCTAATATGCAGATGGTTAATCTACTCCACCTCCTTGCGCCACAGCTCTCAAGCTGTCTTCTCGAGGTCCTCAATGTATACAGAGAAAAAGGAATGAAAATATATATTAGTTCTATATAGATGGTTATCAGACCTTATCTTCACTATGTTATTTATTTACCTAAAAAACTTGACCCTAGGTTTTTGCCTCTACACTGTCTCTTTATGCATCCATATATGCTGTTTAACGTATGCACCATCTACTACCCTCCAACCCTGCTCACACCCCCACACCCCCATTCGAACCCTCAACCCCACTTGCTTCCCCACACCCATCACTCAACCCCCCCACATTAAACCCATCTCTCACTTACCACCTTTATAACTCCCACAACCCCCATCCATCCATACCCTTTCCAACCCCCCACATCCACCTTCCTATTTCCAAAATGTACTTACTCCACAGAGGTAGGAGACTCTGCAACTAAAATCATTTTGAAAGCCTTGCCAGGCCTAGAGCATTGTCCAGGCATTTTGTTGGATGCTCAAATGGGGAAAAGCTGCTCCTCTTTTGCTACCATCAAAGATATATCTTGGCCATGTTCCTGCTTTTAAAGTAAGGCTGCCTTGCCAGGAATGAGCCTTGGAATGAGCCTACCCTGGCATAACTGGAAGTATGTGCATGGAAATGAAAAATTAAGCATATATGAAAGTTCTCAAGTATACGCAAAATTGTGTGCACATACTTTCAGGGACATGAATACATGTTTTTTAAAAGCTGCACAGATGCATCCAAGCAGATTCTAAAATACAATAGTAAATCTGCTCAGACCCATATACAGTACATAATTGTTTAAAAATTATCCTCCCTCAGCATAACCTGTATTAAAAAGATTTCCAGGAGAGGGTAAGGTTTGCAATTTGGTTGGAAACTACATTAATACATGTATTTTAGGCATGTGCTTTATGACATGTGCTTTATGACATTGTTCACCATTCTTAAGTGTATGCAAAAATGTTAACTACATAACAGGTTGGTATTCAAACACAATGTATGCAGATATCTTGAAAATCTGTTGGGTTTGTGGAGGCTGAAACGTAGATGTGCATTTTTTAAGCTATTGAAAATGTGTCCTATAAATTTGCAGTTTCTGAAAATGCAATATAGTGTCATAAAGCACAACTAGCTTTCTCTTCTGTTTATCCTATTTAAAGAAATGGCTTAAAACTCTGCAATGAGTAGTGCATAATTTGTTTAATCTCAAAAACTGAAAGTTGCTGGCAGCATCATTCTTCTCTCTGTTACATGGCTGCTGTCCTGTAATTGTTGATTGAGCTTCTAGCTCTTTTCTCTTTGCCTGTGACAGTCACTATCTCTTTATTTTGAAGGCTGCATTAGATAGTCACAATGCTGTGGCTCTGATATAATAATTAGGGTACAGGGAACAGATTTATGTCAGCTTGTTCAAAGCTTTCATTGCATATATCATCTATTCTAAAACACCATTGTATACTCAAGAATCATTATTGTAGGTTCCAGTTTAAAAGGATCTTTACTGGAAGAAAGTAGAAGTAAATATTTCTTTGATTCTCTGACTGTCTTTTCCTATAGGATTCTATTATTTTTTTCTTATTGATTTAAGTACTTCTGAATGCAATCTAGTTTATTCTTTTATGCCAAAAAAACATATTTATAAGCTTAATCTATGCCTTTTAACTTTAGAAAATTATGGACATAGTTAGTTTGATATCCACATTATCAGTCTTTCTTCATTTATATAGCAAAAATGTGAAGTAAGAAAATAATACTTTATTGGGAACATTAACCAAAGAGTAGTAGTTAGGAATGGAATTCTAAAATTGAAAGAGGAAAAGGAAGGCTTTGTAGAGGAGTACTGGAGAACAAAATGTCAATATTAAACAGTACTTTTCTGTAGTTTTCATAATCAGAGAGAAGGGGATAATGATGGATGACAGGAACATAAAACAAAAGGTGACCAGCAATCTCTTCATGGAAGAGAATCCAAATGGAGCAATGAAAACTGAAGGTGCAACAGGCAATGTCATTATGGGGGATAGGAGGGTGGGGCCCACGCCGCCCTTGGAGCGCAGGAGCGCTCTGAGAGTCATCAAGCGCTGCTCCACCGGTGCCTCTTGTCTTCCTTCAGCCCACGGCCCTAGGTAAGCCGTGGGCCCCGGCCACCTCCGCGGGCCCACCATTACTCTGGGAGCCGTGACACCTCTTTGGCTCCTTTGGCACCCTGCCCCCTTTCCAAACCAAAAATAATTGCACATTACACATTCGTCTTGGTGTAAAATTGGCTGCAGCTTTTATTAACATAATAGTTAATATGAATTCAACATTATAACAGTTCACCCCACCCGGGCCAATCCTTTGGTCTCACTGCTATGGGTACCACGCCCCCCCCTTCCGTCGCCCGCCATAATTTCTAGCAAGGCGACATCACTTCCAACCCCCTGCCGCATCTCCAAGCAAGGGGGCCCTGCTTCTGGGCGTGGTCCCCACCCCTTTGACAACCAGCCTTTGCGAGCCCCACGGCTGACCTATGTCTGCTAATTCTCCATTGGCCCGGGTATCTGCTACCAGCACCAGGTAGTGTTTACACTTGCCTGGTGCCCCCCAAACCCAAACCTTAGCTGCGGCCCTTGCACACTGCTGTGTAGTTCTTTTGATTGCCTCCTGTATTTCATTATTGAAGAGGTCAAACCCAATATCTGATAGGTGTAACCTATCCTGCGAGTAAAACCTTCGCACTGTTCCTCGGCCCATGCTTGCTGTATCAGACATCCTCCCATGCGCACCCACCATCCTCCGACCTGTCTAATTAGCTCTTTCTGGGCTCTCCCCCAAAACCTTTGCTTTGCAAATTGTTCTTGCCCAGGTGTATTATTATGATGTCTGGTCTTGCCAACGATTCCCTCTTGAAGAGTGACAATGTCAGCTGTGGGATACGAACCCATGCCCCCGAAGGGAGTGGAACCTTAATCCAGTTCCTTAGACTGTTCGGCCATGCTACCCATGGGTAGTAACTGCCCTCCCAGCACCTTCCACCCTTCCCCGTCCGAGGGATACGAACCCCCCTCCCCCCCCCCCCGGTGTGCATGGGCCTGATGTGGGCCATATCTGCGCTGCAGTGCCCTCTGTTCTGTCCTGTGCACGAAGGAGTGCCCCACGATCGACACCTTTACCCGCCTAGGGTATGATTCTGCAATTAAATACTCCAATTATCAACATGTTACCTTGCGCTGGCTCGATCCAGCCTTATGTAAGAATTTACCACAGAGAGGATCACCATCTCTCTATCTGTTGTATGGCCTTGGCTTCTAATCCAGAGGAGTGTGGTCCACACTTATCGGCATTCTCTCCCACTTCGATTAATGTTCACTTGAGTAATGCTGAAAACTGGTATCACGTTAAGAGGGAGTGGCTCCCTCCTCATGTATAAGTAAATGTTCCCCTTTTGTTGATCGCATGGCTTGATACATCTCTCAGTTCCCCACTGGGCAAGTGACCTTATTGTGCAACCATCCTATAGTCACGGTAGTGGCCCGCCCCATTCTGTTTTTTGGACCGTGTTATTAATGTCCGCCGCATGTCACCTTGCCTTGTGAAATTCCATGTTGACATTCCTGGGCAACCGACATTCTTCTTAGATGCCACCCCCTTCTTGCCGAATCGCATATGTTGCCCGACCTATGCCATGTTAATAGCCACATATTATGTGTTACGGGGTGCTGCCCCTCCCTCTGGAGCCCCAGCCTCCTACCCCTACTATTCAACACTTTTTGAGTGATAAATCCTTTGGTAGGTTCGATCAACCTTGAACTACAATGTTAGTTTTTTTTTAATTATTGTGCCCTCTAGTTGTTTCATCAGTATGCCCCCGGACAGTCCACGATATATATGCCACAATCAGTTCCCCTGCCACCAGTCCTTCTTTCCAACCATGTTGTCTCATGAAGGGGAACACTCTCCCATATCCCCGGCAATATGCATCCAACGTGGTGGGAGCCCCCGATATCGTCGTAACAGATCTACCGAGGTTGGAGCCCAATTGGCCACCCCTGCTCCGGTACTGGAGTCTCCACTCTTCGACGTCGGGTACCTGTTTGCGGAACCAAGACCATTTAGCACGAGGTAGCTAATCCACACCTTGCAAGCCCCTGTAACCTGACACGCCTATTCCGTGGTATTAATGTGCGGCCTACTTAGAACTACCTACTGAAACATATCCCCTGCCCGTTGACATTTTTGCTGACTGGCTTTTGATGACAGCAACTGTACCTTGTTTGTCGCACCAGATGATGGTGTGTTCATCTGCAACTGCTCCCCCAGATTACCAGCGCCAGCCAGATGGGGGAAAATTCCAGGAATGTTGTATTTTCTGTTATTCCTTCGTCCGCCCATGACATCATCTATTGCGTAGTGGACCATGAACCCTGCCCATAGATGCCGAATCCCCGACCTCCTGCAGCATCAGTGCCAAATCCTAATCTCCTGAAGTGTCTAAATAAATGTCCAAGTCCCGGCTTGAGATCGGGTGCTCCTGCCAGACCGATATGACATTGTAACTGCTCGGGAACGAGTGTTATCGCATATGGGTTGAGATGTTCGGATGAATTGATTCAGCAGCTAGTGTGCGCAGGAAGCATAAGGCCCTTGGGATTACTCGGCAAGCAAAGATAAGCGGCTAGTCTGCGCAGGAAGGCTGCGCCCATTGTGATTACTCAGCAGGCAAAGTTAAATGCTCTCAACCTTGCCTGTATCTCCCAATTTCATGGATCCCTCCAGAGATATTTATTACTGCTCAAGGCAGAAGGAACATTTGGGACCTTTCCTTTCCTTGCCTGCCCTCCATTATAGTGAAGACAATGAGAATCGGACAATCAAAAGAAGCCCTTTATTACAATGCCCGACTCTGGCTGAGTTTCGCTCATAGAGCTGCCTCAGGGGCAACTAGAAATAAATAAATATATAAACATAAAAATTTGAAACAACACAATTAGATGATTAAAAACAATGAAATTATACAATACATGTATAGGTGTACAAACTCAAGACATACAATCAAATCAAACATATAAATGTGTTTAGACATCAAAAATGGTGTATGAAATTGTTATTAAAAACACAATAAAACGAACAGCATACATAAAAATGTGAATCAAATTTTGCTGGAGAGGCTGGCTTTACGTATATATAGTTTATAATCAGAAATTGCCATGGAGTCAGTGTTTGTAGTTAAATTTATTTTTATTTATTTATTTAAGGCTTTTATATACCGACTTTCTTGATACAGATCAAATCAACTCGGTTTACATCAAACTAAGCAGAATTATAAAACAACATTTCAACAAGTGACATATTGAGGGAGCATAAAAGTTACATTATAACAAGATAACCTTAACTGGGAGAAGGAAAAAAAAGAGGGGGAGAGAAGGAAAAAAAAGAGGGGGAAATAACAAAAACCCACACCAAAAACATTAACTATTTGAGTAATGCTTACTTCAATTAGCAGGACTTAAAATATGCCTGCAGGGCTGCTGTCACAGTGTCCCAGTATCATGCAAGGACATAAATGTGTGCCTAAATAGAAATCAACAATGAATGAGCTGCATTACAAAACAGATGAATCAAAAAATGAATCAAAAAACAAATGACAAAAAAAATGAAAAATGAAAATTCAAAAGACAATGGCTACCTACAGAGATTGGTATTGTCCTGTTCTGTTAAGAGATATTAGTGATGAGAACTCCAGTCTATTTCATCAACTCGATTGATGCTACATCGCTAAAAAAATACAAGTACAGGATTAATTGACTGTAAAAAAACTATGTCAACCAATGCATTATCAGAATAAAATTCCTAAAAAATGATAGATGAGCACAGAACACTCTTGAATGTCTAGTGTACAGACTAAAAAATACTATCCAAGTGACCTCGGGATACTTATCAGACGTCCATAACAGATCATAGGCGTCAGAATAATTACACTAAAGTAACTTATAAAAGCAATATCTAAAACTTATGGGGTAGATTTTCAAAGGAGCGCGTGCGGCGGTAGGGCAGCGCGCGTTTCTGCGCATACAGCGGATGTTATTAATTTTGTGTAGCATGCGCACATCTGCGCGCGCCACTCAAAATACGCCCATATATCAAGAATGAGTTGTGCGCGTACCTCAATTACCTGCGCGCGAAGGTATACTTGTGCGCGCCGATATTTGTGCGTGTGACGAAATTGCGCGTGCGTGCCCGTGCGCATGCGACTGCGAGGGCGTGACCTCCCATTCCGCACACTGCAAAAAATGGCTGGCCGTGGGAGACAGCCCAATTTCACCACCAGGGACGTCGAGCTGCTGGCGTCCCTGGTGGTGAGGCGAGAACGGTCGCTGTTCCCGAGACAGGGACACAGAACTGACTTCCGCCAGCTGCGTCAGTCGTGGAGGAGGTTGCAGCGGCAATTTAATGAGCAAGCTTCCCACCCCCGTGGAGTAAGTAGACTGTACAAAAGTTGATGTGGTGAATGTGGGAGTGTCAATGTCAGGTTAGGCCTCACCGGAGGACCCAGATTATTGTAGTCTTATATTTATCTGCACTGTAGAAAGTGTGTTATTTCCTGCTGGTGCTTAACACTGGTTTGGATTGTGTTGTGTTTTGCCTCAATTGTCAATGCTGATAACAATGTTTATGATTACTGAAGAATATCATGTTCGTCAGTCATTAATGTTGTCACACCCACATCCAAGTATCCTGTTACTCTTCTGACTATCAGAGTACAGTAATGGTTCTCCCTCCTTTCTTTCTAATAGATAGAGGAACTGAAGAAGAAAGCCCAGTGGCTGAGACTTCATCGGCCAAGGTGGCTGGAGCAGCTGCGGGCACAGCGGGCTGGGCCTGGCGGTAAGTGACCCCTCCAAGCTACTGGAATGTGGTATCCCCCATCTGAACCACCTTCCCTCCCTCCCTCCCTCCCTCTCCCACCTTCCCTCCCTCCCTCCTCTCTCACCTTCCCTTCCTCTCCCTCCCTCACCCAGTACAGTGTATTCAGACGTCTCCTTTGCTTTCACAGATGCTGAGGAGGTCATGCCAGGCCCAGCTGCAGAAGGAGCTGCAGCCGCTCCAGGGGGGGAGGCGGATTCTCCCCCCACACCCCCCGAGGAGGAGACGTGACCCACGGAGCCCTCCCCGGGCACAAAGGCACCCTAGGCCTTCCCCTAGCCCCATCCCCCATAGGGCAACCTCCCCGTTTTGCCCGTGGGGTTAGGGACGCTGGGGCACGCAGGAGCCAGCCTTTGCTGGCCCACGGAGGCATTCAGGGCCCTCTTGTGCCTCATCGGCACCCCTCACGGCGCCAGCGAAGAAGCCCATCCCCGGGGGCACGCTCCCCCAAGGATGAGCCTCTTACATATGGCCAGTTCCTGGCCTTCGCAAGGGGGGTCCAAGAGGGCATGAGGGCTCTGAATGCCTTCCAGGAGAGGATGATCCAGGCGACGGATCGGTACACCAGGAGCCGTACTGCTGCTTGCTGCAGCAGTACGGCTCCTGGGGGAGATGGTCCGTCGTCGCTGATCATCCTCTCCTGTCCCTTCCTCCCTAACCTCATGGGAGTTTTCTTTTCTGTAGTTTTGCTCCCTAGACCTCCCCTCCCCATCCTTTTTTTTTTTGGAAAATTTTGTACATAAGTTTTTTTTTAAATACAATTGTTAAAACGCTAAATGGTGTGGTAATTTCAGGGCCAGGTGGAAGGTGTCCACATATTGTCAGAGTGTTGGAGGGAGTGAAGGAAGGATGGGGGAGGGAGGGAGAGAAGGTGGGAGAGGGAGGGAGGTGGTAGAGGGAAGGTGGGAGAGGGAGGGAGAGAGAGGGAAAGGTGATGGAGGGAGGGAGAGAGGGAGGGAAAGGTAAGGGAGGGAGGGGTGAAGGCGGGAGGGAGAGAGGGAGGGAAGGTGGGAGGGAGAGGGAGGGAAAGGTGAGGTAGGGAGGGAGAGAGGGAGGGAGAGGGAGGGAAGGTGAGGGAGGTGGTGGAGGGAAGGTGGGAGAGGGAGGGAGAGAGGGAGGGAAAGGTAAGTGAGGGAGGGAGAGAGGGAGGGAAGGTGGGAGGGAGAGAGGGAGGGAAGGTGAGGGAGGGAGGGAGAGAGGGAGGGAAGGTGGGAGGGAGAGGGAGGGAAAGGTGTGGGAGAGGGAGGTGGTGGAGGGAAGGTGGGAGAGGGAGGGAGGTGGTGGAAGGAAGGTGGGAGAGGGAGGGAGGGAGGGAAGAGTGTATGACGGAGGCAACGTTGAAGTCCCAGCAGAGCAGCCCACCGAACATCTGGGAGATCCATCTTATAGACTGCGTGCCACATCGGCTTCAGTGAAGTGTATGGGCGAGGCAGCCATCTCCATTACAGTCTATGGGCCCTGCGCACATGTCCGCTAGAGTCTATGGGCCATGCACACATGTCCGCTAGAGTCTATGGGCCATGTGCACATGTCCGCTAGAGTCTATGTTGTAACTCCAGTGGATCCGGCTTAATTATGGGATGTTGTTAACGCCAGTGGATCACTGGCGTTAACAACAGTGGTAATCAAATTTGCAGATGATACAAAATTGTTCAGAGTAGTTAAATCACAAACAGATTGTGATAAATTGCAGGAAGACCTTGTGAGGCTGGAAAATTGGGCATGAAAATGGCAGATGAAATTTAATGTGGATAAGTGCAAGGTGATGCATACAGGGAAAAATAACCCATGCTATAGTTACACAATGTTAGGTTCCATGTTAGGTGCTACTACCCAAGAAAGAGATCTAGGTGTCATAGTGAATAACACATTGAAATCGTCAGTTCAGTGTGCTTCAGCAGTCAAAAAAGCAAACAGAATGTTGGGAATTATTAGAAAGGGAATGGTGAATAAAACGGAAAATGTCATAATGCCTCTGAATCGCTCCATGGTGAGACTGCACCTTGAATACTGTGTACAATTCTGGTCGCCGCATCTCAAAAAAGATATAATTGCGATGGAGAAGGTACAGAGGAGGGCGACCAAATGATAAAGGAAATGGAACAGCTTCCCTATCAGGAAAGACTAAAGAGGTTAGGACTTTTCAGCTTGGAGAAGAGACGGCTGAGGGGGGATATGATAGAGGTCTAGAACGGGTAGATGTGAATCGTGTTTTTACTCTTTCGAATAATAGAAAGACTAGGGGGCACTCCATGAAGTTAGCATGTGGCACATTTAAAACTAATCGGATAAAGTTCTTTTTCACTCAACGCACAATTAAACTCTGGAATTTGTAGCCAGAAGATTTGGTTGGTGCAGTTAGTATAGCTGTGTTTAAAAAAGGATTGGATAAGTTCTTGGAGGAGAAGGCCATTACCTGCTATTAATTAAGTTGACTTAGATAATAACCACCACTATTACTAGCAACGGGAACATGGAATAGACTTCGTTTTTGGGTACTTGCTAGGATCTTATGGCCTGGATTGGCCACTGTTGGAAACAGGATGCTGGGCTTGATGGACCCTTGGTCTGACCCAATATGGCATGTTCTTATGTTCTTATGTAATGACACTCATCCTAAATACATCCTCTTCATAGACAATGTTGTACCCACATCAATCTTCTTAGCATCTTAAAGAGAGCTGTCACTGAAAAGAAATATTGTCTTTCATATACTTCAGAGATTAAAGGTGTACCTCAATTAATACTGGTGTCTGAGAAATGTATAGGAAAAAACCTACCCCTTTCCATGCTTTCACTTTTTAGCCTGGCTGGTAGGACTCTGCTTCATTCCAGAAAGCTTCTTGGTTCCATTTGTAAAATCCTGCATGGAGTTTATCACATGTATATCTGTAGAGAAATACCAGTAGGCTATATGGAATTAGAGGCAGACAGATCCAGTCCTTGTTTTTCTCACATTGAAGACTATATGGGGATCACTGGACTAGATCCTAAAGTCCCTGAGTAAACAGAAGCAGCTGTTATCCCAAAATACAGATATACCTCTGGTAAAAAAGAATATATAAGTAAACACATATTTATGCTAGCAATTCCAAATGTGTGTATATTTTCTAAGTATTTTAATTGTGTACACATGTAATATTTACTTGTGCATACCTACTCTATTAAATGTGTAAACATTTGCAATTAACTTGTGTATGGGGGATGAAGGACTGGCTCCCAGTGATGTCTTTCTGCTTGCACCAGGTCCCAACTAAGTGAAGAACTAGTGAGGAAACCCAATTTTCTACCTCATGAGATGGAACTTTTTGTCATCAGATAATGAAGATACAGCATCTCCTCTATGGTGGGATGAAACAAGAAGGGGTTGCTGTTGGGGAAGATATGCCAGTAGCTTAATGTGATCCATAATATCAACCATAGTTGAAGGACCTGCCCTTCAAGTATCAGTTTCTCCAATGTCTCATCAAGAGGAAGCAGGCCTGGATGAGAGCTAAGGAGCCTTTCTGCCAGGTCACAATTCATTGCAGAGAAATGAATTTTTATGAGCCCCATTTTGGATGCAGCTGTGGGACCAATTGGATGCTCACAACTAGAAGGCCAGCAAGTTGAGTATTTAATATAAGAATGTCACATAAAGGGGCCGATACAAAACAGTGCGCTAAGCCAAGCGCAGTGTATAACCTGCCCTCCGATGCAGGTTAAATAGGTGCTAATCCAACCCCTAATTCAATAGGGGGATTAGCGCCTATTTAACCCGCATCTGATGCGGAGTGAATGCAATAACGCTCATCACATGCAAATGCATGTGAATGAGCCTATTACTCATTCACTCCGCATGCAAAATAAAAAGTGTGTGTCTCAGACGCACATTTTGCACTCAGCTATTAACGCCTGCCTGGAGCAGGCCAAAAACTGCTATTAATCAATAGGGATTAGCTACTGCTTGTTGCCAGCATTAGCAGGATGGGATCTATTTAATGTTTGGGTACTTGCCAGGTACTTGTGACTTGTGTTAATTACTGTTGAAAACAGGATACTGAGCTTGATGGACTCTTTGTCTAACCCATTATAGCACATCTTATGTTCTTATCCCTATGCTGCCACTCAGTGAAGACACTCTACCCACAAGGGTGAGAGCTGACTGGTTAGGTCAGGAGAAACCACTGACCTATTGAGGGCACAAACCAGCAATAGGCACATGGGAATATGTTCTATTCAGTTTGTACAGCAGCTGGATTTGCTAAATATGGGCCCAGGAATCTTTTTCTGGTAGACAGAGACAGCTCCAAGAATTGTAAAGAGAACAAGCCACATTGCATGTATATTGAAAAATATGTATATTCCTTTTTGTAGGATCATTCTCATGAGGATTCAGATGGACCAGTTCCCAGTAGCCACTGACAGGCAAGGCATCTTTCTCAGATGCTGCCTCCTAGCCCCGAAGAGGACAGTGAAGAGGATGAGGTGACTTGCTTTGGAGCATCTAGCATCTAAGCAGTGACAACACATGATGGAGGAGGAGGAGGAGGATGCAGCTGAGACTCAGGTGACTGCTACATTTTCACAGATGCCAGATCTACTAAAGCTTTTAGGTATCCTTGAGGAGTCCAACTCAACTGAGGAATGATCTCTTCTCTCCTAAAGCAGAGTGTGTGCAGCCCACACTGACAAGTGCTTAATGGACCTGAATGACTGACTTGTAGATGAGAAAGCAGGAGGAGGGCAGAAATGCAGGGCATGAGTCATTAAATGCAGGATGCTCATCAGGATCTAGAGGTCATTCATCATGCAACTGACGCCCATTTTATAGTGTGGAGGAAAATACTACAGATGATGTCACCCTGCCAGCCACAGCCCCTTCTGGCTCAATGCTATATTATTGCTTTCTGAATTCAGTCCATACCAGCATTTGCAACAGGCTTACACTTTATCAGTTAAGTAAATTCAAATTAACATCACATATAGTTCAACATTCTATTTGTGATGTTGTGTACTTTTTTAATATATGTTCTCTAAGAATTGGTATTTTGTGTTAACTTTGATTTTCAGTATCAGGCTACAGATATGAAGAAGTATTCCAGATAAGTGAAAGTTTCTCTTTTTCTTTCTTCAATTATTTATGTATTGCAATTTTAAACAACTATAACATATAACAAGATATACTAAGTATTAAGGGCTAAACAATATTGTTAATATAACAAAGCAGATATTATTATAAATTGAGAAAAATAAAAAAAATAGTTGCATAGCCCATAATATAAAGAAATTGGAAGAGAACCCAAGGCTCAACAAGAGCTTTAAGAAACAGAGAAAAAGTAAAAAACAAAAATTGAGGAAGGATAAAGCATCTAAACATTGCATGTGACTTCCTGAGTTAGTTCACATTGTCCACAGGTAATTTAAGGGAATCCAAAAAGAATCTCAGCTAGATGGTTCAAAGAAGATATAACAAATATTATTAACCTTAAGAAAACATTTGCATGGATAACACAAGGTAAACTGTGCCCCTAGACCAAGGGCTTCCTGGTGTATACATAAAAATGTTTTCCTTTAAACTTGAATAGATCTAGTTATATCTAGGTATAGCTATAACTTTTGTACATTTCTGTTATGAAGAAAGAACCTCAATACTAAGCCACGATCCTGGGAAACAAAAGGTTAACAGGTAGGATACCCCTGTGTTCAACTTGAGCTTCACCCGAATCCTCAAGGAAAGCAGATAATTCAGATCTCATAACTGAACCTTGAGGATTTCCTGCAGCAATACCATCTCTCCTCTTAGCAGGCAACAAAATACATTTTTGCAATAGACGGAACTGCTTGAGAAGGTATTTTTAATATCTCAAGTATATATATATATATATATATATATATATATATATATATATATATATATATATATATATATATATATATATATATATATATATATATATATATATATACTTGATATCACCACTGGAACATATATATATGTATATTTTAATTGTTCCACTGGTGATATCATTTTAATACTGGGAATATTCAAGACTCTCAGATTTGAGTAGCAAATGCTATTTTCCAGATTTTCAAGCTTTTCTGTAGTACCAATTCACTCTGGACCAAACCAGATTGAACATTGTGTATCTGGGTGACCCTTTGATCGAAGTCTGTTAACTTTTCTTGTGAGAGTCAATTTCAGATTTTGAAGTCTGAATATGCTGATGAATATCAGCAGTAGCTGAAGCCAAAGAGGAAATAGATTTTTCCAATGAAACCAGGGCCACCCACACAGTATCGAGAGTAATAATCAGGGGGTTTACAAGAGAACTTTATGGAGTGTGTTAAACACAGCCCTACCTCACTGAGAAATCTGTTGAGCAGTTCTTCGTTTTATGTAAACCGGAGTGATTTGTAGTCCCTACAAGAACTTCGGTATATAAAAATTAAAAATAAATAAAATAAATAAATAAATAAATAAATAAATTCCTCTTGACCCAAAGGTGATCAAGTCAGGGCAGGTAAACCTCAAGTCAAACTCTCCTCCTAGGAGGATTGGCATTCTTCCTGTGTCTGCAAACATGCTGACAATCTGCCCTGACTGTGGTGCCTTCCAAAGGGGGAGACACCCCAACAAATGCCACCACTTTCAGGATAAAATCCATCAGGGCATGGGGCAGTTCCAATTCATCTAAGTAGTCGCAGCTTGGTGAGGGGGTGGTATTCTGCACTCCAGGGCTCAAAGATGTTGAAGGTTCCAGTGGTAATGAAGCTCATTTACGTCAGTGTCTGTCAAGGAAATAGCTCCTCGATTTTCAAACAATATGGGGGTAAGGAACCCATTAAATCTCTGGTGAATTAGGTCCGATAAGGGGGCAGCTGGGGTAGCCTAACTTAGTTTCACTTTTCTTTTAATATGAGGCATTTTGAGGTAAAAAACATATAAGCAGGAACAGAACTCAAACAAACCACGTCTTTCACTCAGACACCATCTTGCCCCCCGCCCCCCCGCCCCCCCCAACACACCCACACCCACACCTTCTTTCTTGATCCTTTGCTCTCTTTTGCATGTTTTCCTGATACTTTCTATATATCTTACAAAGGATCTTTCTATATATCTTACAAAGGATCGCTCCATGCCCCACCAAATAAATCCACCACTCACACTTCCATCCTGAAACGAACCTTGTCCACAGCCGGACCATATTATTGGAATCTTCTTCCCCCGGAACTTCGACAGGAACAATGCCCGCTTTCTTTCAGAAAGAAACTAAAAACGTGGCTGTTCACCCAAGCCTTCCCTTAATGGACTCCTTAGGAACAGCACAGCTATGCAATCCATTCTCACAGATCCCCCCCTGCCCCCCCTCACTCGCGCCGGCAACTTTATAGACCTAAAGACTAATCTTTTGTCTAAGCCTGCTACATTCGTTTATATGTTAAACTCCATTATTTAAACTTAGTTATTTATAACTTATTATACTAATCGTGTGCTTTAGCTCTCTACTCTCCCATCCTGTAAACCCCTTGTTCTTTGTAACTTTAATTTCATAGTTAATTGGTTACCCCTTGTTTCAATGTAAACCGGTACGATAAGACACCAGTCTTGAGTATCGGTATATCAAAAGTATTTAAATAAATAAATAAATATCTGAGCTCAGGCCTGGCTACTTATTGCATGCACTTATCTCTTTCCTTTATGATTTTTTTTCTCTCTCTATCTTCTGTTCTGTACTTCTCCCCAGTGGTAGTTATTCTTTTCTTCTTCTCTTTTCACCTACTATCCTGTTAACTCTCTCAACTGTTATTATGATCATCCATGGACTAAAATCAGTTGTGTTCCCTCAGTACCCAGGACAACTTATTGTAACTCTAATAAACAGCTTATTGTAACTCTAATAAATCTAACTGAAGAAAACAAAATCTAATTAAGTGACCCAACTCATTCATACATTTAAGCTTTATTTTTCTAATTGTCTTCACTACTGTTGTTTCACAGTGTTTCTCTTGCAGGTAATTGACTGTTTTGGGACACACTTGCTCTGGCTCACAACGGCTAGGGATACAGCTTTTTCTGGTTATTTTTCTCTCTATTCGCTGCTGTCAGCAGTAGCTACTTCTGGATTGACCTTTATTCTCAATGTTGTTTCTCAGCACCCTTAGGTGCACATCAACTCACACTTCTCTTTATCAATTTTTAGTGTGAGTCTCACAAACATCTTTCTCAGTGACAGTTGTTACTTTGCTAAAATAAGCCACTCTAAATGTCATGCAGCAGCCATTGTATTAATATTATACTAGCCTATTAGTTCCCCTTACCTTTTCTGGTAACACTGATTAACATAATCTTTCATACATCAGACATTCATATTTTAACATAGTATTGACTGTTCTTTCACTTATAAGTGTTTGTGAATGTTTTCATAGGACCTGTACTCAGAGCTCTATGACAGCAGGTCTACTCCGCTCAAAGCCAAGCCTCTCTCTCTGTTGCATTCAAAAACTGCCTTTCATGTACATGGGATGTGGTATTCTTTCCCTTGCTGATGTCATTGTGGGAAATTGGACCTGGAGCTATCTGACAGATGGGTTAAATGATTAACCTTATGTTTCTTCCTTGCCTGCTTTAACTATATTTTGGCTGGAGATATTTTTAATATGCTTAAAAATCTTTTCTCATGTCTATACTTCTCTCTGTGGTCCTGCGCTGTGACTGGGATTTTTATAGATGTGCCAGCCTCATTACAAGTTGACAGGGAAGCCGCTGCTAAGCTGCCATGGTTGCAGCTTCAGTCCTTGGTCTGGCTGTCATGGCGTTGCTACTTTCACAGCGAAGCTTTGGGTTGTATTAATCCAATTCAGGGTGATCAGAAGGTACCACTAGGGTAGAATCTTTAATTATTTATTGTTACACAGTTCTAAAAATTCTGTCTTTACTTTACACATATTTCTTATAATTATCCATGTCAGCCTATGTCAGTGTTTGTTCCCTGCTAGCCTCTCTAGCTCTTTCTGTCAGTACCCACATTTATTTTTTTTTAAACCTATTACTTTTATAATATATATATAATGCCCTGACTTCTTGGGACCCTCTTTGGTGACTAGCTTTCTCTCCAAAACAATTTTAGGGGTTTTAGGGTTTTTTTTAGCCTCAAAACTGCAGCATGGCTCCAACAAGGTAAATATTAATTTAAAACTGTTCCTCAGAAGGCAAATGGTGGGGTTGTTCAGATGACCAGGGCTCTCTCACCTAACCACCATCTTTGTTTTAATTAATTCTTGTTGCAATGGAGGTGGACCCTTGGTCTGGTGCAGGATTGGTACAGCCCTCTGGTCGGACCCAGAGAGCGCCTGCCACCAGGAGGCGGAGCAAAGAAGGAGACAGAGGCTAGTTGGGGCTTCACCAATAACAGCCCAGGGTTTCTGCAGGTTAAGCCCTTGGGTACCCAGACTGCCTGAACTTAGGTGGGCCTCCGGTGGTCTCCCGGAGAGGTATCGGAGAGGTGTGCCCACCAAAAGCAAGGGTATGCGGCTGATGCAGAGTGAGTGGACTAGACCAGAACCGGAAGCTCCGGAGACCTCGGGAAGGCAAGAGTTCAGAGAAGTCCTCCGGATGAGACAGGCAGCGCCTGTAGGTCTAGCAACGTGGAAGCTGCGGTGGTTATCCAAGAGCGTAGGCCCGATGGTCACCGGGGGCCGGAAGAGAGTATCTGAGTGAAACAAAAGGGTCAAAGCCAGAATATCAGTCCAAGAGAGGTCAGCCAAAACGGGGTTCAATTCCAGAGTCAGTCCATGCGTAGTCATGGCAAGCGAGGGTTGGTTCCATGTGGCAGGCAGAAGAATGGTTAGGCAGACAGAGGTCAGTTCCAGGCAGCAGGCAGAAGAATGGTCAGGCAGGCATAGGTCAGTTCCAGGCAGCAGGCAGAAGAATGGTCAGGCAGGCAGAGGTCAGTACCAAGAAGTCATTTCGGATAGGTATTACCTGGGAAGGACACTGGAACAGGAGACACTGGAACATGAAGGCAAACTCACTACACCAACGGTGTCGACCCGATTGCCAAGTCAGGGATCAGGGGTTTGAGCCCTGCTTTATATATGGTACCTGAATGATGTCATCAGTGTGCGCCTCCCAGGGTTTTATCCACTGCTCCATTTAATACTGGAGAGGTCGGCTGCGCATGCACCTAGGGGCGTGGCCGAGCCGGCCGAGGATGCGGAGGCCCTCGGCCAGGGTTCCGCATCCTCGGACAGGGATGCTGGGAGTTTGTGGCAGTGGGCAAGCCTGTGCTTGTAAAAGGTATTGCCAGGTGAACAGGGCCGGTCACAGTACCCACGCGGTCAGGACACACAACAGTACCCCCCCTTCTTGGCCTCTCCCTTACCAGCTTAGGCTTCTCTAGATGTTCACTGTGGAAGATGTGGAGCAAGGCCTTGTCGTAGATATGGTGAGAGGGTTCCCAGGAGTTTTCCTCCGGGCTGAAACCCTTCCATGACAGGAGGTACTCCCAATGGCCTCTATGGCGCTGGACATCCAAAACTTCTTTTTCCTGTAGGATGTTCTTGGGCTCAGCAACGAGTTGTGTAGGCAAAGGAGGCCTTCGAGAAGGCCAGGACAAGACCAAAGGTTTCATCAGTGACACATGGAACGTGTTGTGGATTCCTAGGGAGGCAGGGATTTGCAACTGATAGATGACTGCACCAATACGTCAAAGAATTGGAAAGGGCCCTATAAAACTGGGGGCTAGTCATTGAGATGGTAGGCACAAGCAAATATGCTTTGTATTGAACCAGACTTTCTGGCCAGGTCAGAAGAGTGGTGTGGCTCAATGATGGACATTGGTAAAGTGCTTGGCTCGCTCAGCTGATTGGTTTAGTCTCCTTTACTTGAGTCCAAATTCTGTGTATAGTCTGCGCTGTAGACTGAGCTGCAGGTGAAGCTACAGTGAGTGGAAACGGTAGAGGTAGGCGTGGTTGGCAGCCAAAGACTACCGTAAACGGTGAGACATCCATGGCAGAGGTGGCATGAGTGTTGTGGAATAATTCCACCCAAGGCAGGGGGTCAGACCAATTATCTTGTTGGTTGTTGGCGTATGATCGTAGAAATGATTTTTAGGAATGATTCGTCCTCTCGGCTTGGCCACTAGCTTGTGGATGATAGGCTGAGGTTAAGTTTAGTGTAATGTTAAACTTCTTACAAAGGGATCTCCAATATTTGGCAGCAAACTGAGGGCCTCGGTCAGAGACAATTTTGTTTGGGAGTCCATTCAGGTGGAAAATATGGGTCAGAAAGAGTTTAGCTAATTCTGGAGCTGAAGGGAGACCAGGCATTGGGACAAAATGGGACATCTTTGAGAAATGATCAATGATCACTCAGATGACAGTATTACCTTTTGAGGGCAGTAGGTCTACTATAAAATCAATAGCAAGGCTTGACCAAGGTTCAGTGGGTGCAGGAAGAGGTTGGAGGAGGCCCCATGCACGGCCAGTAGGAGGTTTTTGTGGCATGCAAACTGGACAGGAGACCAGATAGTCGCGGGAGTCCTTTAACATGGTAGGCCACCACTAGTACCTTTGAAGCATCTCGAGAGTCCGGGCTCATCCAGGGTGATGAGCTACCTTAGAGTCATGGACCCAATGGAGCACACGCTCAAGGAGACGGTGGGGTACCACCGTCTTCCTGGCTGGTACCATGGTGGTAACTACAATGGATGTGCAGGCGGGGTCAATGATGTGCCTAGGAGTCTCGGGTGTATCCTCCGGCTCGACGGAGCGAGAGAGTGCATCTGCCTGAAGGTTTTTAGTTGCTGGGTGATAGCGGAGCTTGAAGTTGTAGCATTCAAAAAACAGAGCCTAGCGGGCTTGTCTTGGATTAAGTAATTGAGTCTCCTTTAGATGTTCTAGGTCTTGTGGTCAGTAAATATTGTGAACAGGAAGGCAATAGTTCAGAGAGGTCCTCCGGATGAGACAGGTAGCACCTGCAGGTCTAGCCACATGGAAGCCGCAGTGGTTATCCAAGTGCTTAGGCCCGATGGTCAGCGGGGGCTGGAAGAGAGTATCTGAGTGAAGCACAAGAGTCAAAGCCAGAATATCAGTCCAAGAGAGGTCTGCCAAAGCGGGGTTCAATACCAGAGTCAGTCCATGCATAGTCGTGGCAAGCAAGGGTCGGTTCCAGGTGGCAAGCAGAAGAATGGTCAGGCAGGCAAAGGTCAGTTCCAGGCAGCAGGCAGAAGAATTGCCAGGCAGGCAGAGGTCAGTTCCAGGTGGCAGGCAGAAGAATGGTCAGGCAGGCAGAGGTCAGTACCAGATAGGTAGTACCTGGGAAAGACACAGGAGCAGGAGACACTGGAACAGGAGACACTGGAACACGAAGGCAAACTCACCACACCAACGGTGTCGACCCGATTGCCAAGGCAGGGATCAGGGGTTTGAGCCTTGCCTTATATATAGTGCCTGAATGATGTCATCAGTGTGCACCTCCCGGGGTTTTCCCGCGCTGCTCCCTTTAAGACTGGAGAGGCCGGCCGAGTGCGCGCCTAGGGGCAGGGCCGAGCTAGCCGAGGGCGTGGGCCCCGATGGGAGCTCCGCTGTGAGGCCTGTAGGGACGGAGATGGCGAGGGAGGCCACAGTGAGTGACAGGGATGCCAGGGGTTTGCGGCAGCGGGCAAGCCTGCGCTTGAGAAGGTAATGCCAGGTGAGCAGGCCCAGGTGTGGTACCCACGCGGCTGGGACGCACAACAATTCTGGCTTAATTTTTTTCTCTTTTTAATGACATTTTTAGGCCCCCCTTCTCTGGGCTTTTGGTCTCTGCTGTTGTCACAGCTAACATCAGTGGTTATGGCCCAGCTTGATTGGCCTTGTTGGCTCCAATGTCAATTGCAGAATTTAAAAATAATTTATGTATTTATTTATTTAAAAACTTTTCTATACCGTCGTTTAATGATGCACCATCACAACGGTTTACAAATAGGCATGTAAATAAGTTTGTCTAGTAGGTGCCAATAAATTTTTCATTTACATGATTTAAATAATATAAGCTATATGGAATGTGGAATGGAAATTCCATTTATATGATTAATAGAATATCCGTACTGTACTTCTCTTAAATTAATACTTAATTTTGAGAAAAATAATAAAGTAAGCAATTATGCTATTTGGTGACTTTCAACTGTGTGTAGATGTTCTTTTTCTTGTTCATTAGTATTTCTTACTCACCGATCTCACTGTGAAAAGCTTTTTTGAAGAGCCATGTTTTCAAACTTTTTTTGAAGAGTTTTAAATCTCTCATTAATCTTATTTCGAGTGGCATTGTGTTCCATAATATTGGACCGGCTAAGGATAGTGCTCTCTCTCTCTAACTTGGGTCAGTTTTGCTGTCTTGACCGAGGGTATGGTTGGTGGGGGCACACAAGGGGACTCGCTGGCATGGCTCTGAGATCATGTTTCCTCCAGGGATCTCTTTCTCTCCCCCTCAGCACTGGCTCCAGGAGACCGCAGTGGTAGGAGATGATCGCAGCAGTGATACAAACCATTCAGCTGCTCTTTCCTCTTCGCAATTGCTCATAAAGGCTCTCTGCACATGAGGAGGACGTTGCTGGCAGTGGGAGCTATTGCAATGATTACAACCAACTGCTGCTAGTTAGCTGTCTCCTCCTACACTTCCTCTGATGCTGTCCTTCCAATGTGCTGCTGCTTTGTGGCCTCGATCAGCATTGCCGCTGCTGCCACCATGGAACTTCTTCAACGTTGCTCAGATTCGCGGTGAAAGGGCCGTCCTTTCCAAAGGACAGGCACTGCTCTCTATTGACCAACCCCTTCTTTCTTTAATCTCTGGCTTTCCATTATATTGTGGCCCCCCGCCTTCCTCTGTGCTGCGAAAGGCCTGAGCCATGAATGCCGGCTTCCACGGCGGCCCGACGCCTATTCATCTTTACTGGCTCCTTTTATTTCTTTAGTGCCATGCATCTGGGGCTCCCAGTGAGACAGCCAGAGTCCACAGTAGCCCATCACTGCTTGCTACTCCCATTACCACTCAAGTCTCTTCACAGCCTCAGTTAGGCTTTGGGTGGAATGGGCAGCCTCTCATATGCACATATACATATCTATGTGGCCCTTTTTTAAATATGCATTACGCGTGATTGAGCTATGTGCATACATATATGGCCTTTTTTAAATTTAACTCTTTATTTATTTATTATTTTATTTCTTTTATTTTTAATCTTTTCTGTACTGTCGTTAAGTTATATACTACCACAACAGTTTACAGAAAGGCACAAATAGTAATGTTGGGAATTGTATATGGTAATACGTTTTATAAAAAAAAGTGCCATTAAGATCTGGTTACATAATTTCATAATAAAGGCTATTTGATATATGTAATAAATCTTGTCCTTTTATACATGTATCAGTTTTATTTACATGTATAACTCTTTTAGAACTGTATAATTTCTCTTATGTTAGCAGTGGAATAAACTTATAAAATCTGCTCATTTGAGCTAAGTGCTGTGTGCTGATGTTCTACTGCCTGTTTTGTTTACACTTCTATTCTCCATTCTCTTTGTAAAATGCTTGTTTAAAAAGCCAGGTTTTTAAACTTTTTTTTTTTTTAAAGTTTGAAATTTCTCTGTAGTCTAATCTCTAAGGGCATGGTGTTCCATATTTATTTATGAATTTTAATGCATTACAAAGTATCACATCATTTGTACGTGAAAGATTGTAGGGGCCTAAAAGAAACAAAAAGGAAAATGAAAACTATCAAAAATAGCATTACAATATGTGGTCAACCTAAATAAATAACAATAATCTAACAAAGGGGCATGTAATATAAGGAGACAAAAAGAAAAACAAACAAACAAAGAGGAATAGGCCTAGCTTGATTGGAATCTGTGATTGTTACGGTTCTGGCCGCGAGCGCTGCGACCAGACCCTTACCTCCGTGCTCCTGGACCTGTTCCCGCTTCTGAAGGCCTGGTTTGCGGCCTGTTTGGCGGCGTCCCCACGGGAGTTGCGCCGCTGGGAAGCCTCCTATGGACGCCCTGCTTCTAGGCGCGCGTGCGCGCCACTTGGGCGCTTTTCTAGGACGTTTCCCACCAGTGGTGACTCCTCCCGGTTCCTGACGTCAGACGCCGCGGTCTTGATAAGCTGGCCGCGGACACTCAGTCTTTGCCTTGCAACGTGTTTACCTCCTCTTCCCTGTTGCTTCGTGCCCCGGAGTGAGTTGCCTTGGTACTTGCTCCGTTCCTGCTTGCCTGCAACAGTACCTGCTTGGTTTATGCTTGCCTGCTACTACCTGCTTGGCTCCTGCCTGCCTGGTTCCAGTACCCGAGTCTTGCTACAGTTCCTGCCTGGTTCCAGTACCCGAGTCTTGCTACAGTTCCTGCCTGCCTGGTTCCAGTACCCGAGCCCTGCTACAGTTCCTGCCTGGTTCCAGTACCCGAGTCTTGCTACAGTTCCAGTCTACTGTTCTAGTCTGGTTCCAGTTCTCAGTCCTGATCATCAACCCGCCTAAGTCCCAGCGGCTGGGCTCCTACGGGCTCCTCCCAGGGGAGCACCAGCTTCCAGGGTGAAGAGCACCTCTATGTCCTGCCTGAACATCTGCTTCCCGGCCTGCCATATACTAGAGACATTGAACACCTATCCCAGTCTCCTGCAGGTCGGCCCAAGGGTCCACTAAATTGAGACTCCATAACAGTGAATGCATTAAATCTTAACTAGACTGTAAAGACACTCGTGTGGACCTTAGCTGAACTCTAGCATCCAAAAAGGCTCTCAATTGTTCAGGGGAAAAAATATGACCTTTTTTTACAGACGTAAGCTTTTGAAAATTTACCTTTAAGAGAGGAACATATCACTGAAACAATTCATAAAACTTAACTACTAACTCATAACATACTTCAAACCAAAACATGACAGAGTGAATCTTATATATTGTGTGTTCTACCCTATTCCACACAAATTAATTTGATTCAATTCACATTGAAATAACATTGCAATAATATAATATTATAATTATGCAAGGTATTTCATTATTCCTATTGTTTTCATTTAAGAGCATTTGGAATGATTGAGACCAAGTTATCCATTCAGTGGTAGATTTTAAAAATTTGCGCAATCGCGTACTTTTGTTCGCGCACCAGGCGCAAACAAAAGTATGCTGGATTTTATAAGATACGTGCGTAGCCGCGCGTATCTTATAAAATCCGGGGTCGGCGCGTGCAAGGGGGTGCACATTTGTGCAACCTGCGCGTGCCAAGCCCAGCGCAGCGGAGTGGCCTCGGAGGGAACTTTCCTTCGCCCTCCCTTCCCCTACCTAACCCACCCCCCCTTGCCTTTGTTCGCAGATTTACGCCTGCTAAAAGCAGACGTAAATCTGCGCGTACCAGCGGGCTGCTGGCGCGCCATCACCCGACCCGGGGGCTGGTCCGGAGGCCTTGACCACCCCCCCCGGGCCGGTGCCATGCCCCCGGGCCCGCCCCCGACACGCCCCCTCCCCGCCCCTTTTACGAAGCCCCAGGACTTACGAGCGTCCCGGGGCTCTACGCGCGCCAGCGGCCTATGCAAAATAGGCGTGTCGGCGCGCAAGGGCCCTGCGCGCGTAAATCCGGCCGGATTTACGCGTGCAAGGCATTTAAAATCCGACCCTCAATGTTTTGTGGTGAAACAGTTTAGATGGAACAATAGTAGAAGACTAGGGTTATTTCTGATGTGGGACGTTCAGTTTTTCACCAAATAAATAAGGAAGATAATGCAGTTCTGATAGAGAGACAGGAAAACTTGTGACACTAAAGGGTTAGTGTATATCATATGGTACCCTGTAATCTCATTTATGTGGGTAAAACCAAAAGGTTCTTAAAACAACAAGTTATAGAACATCATAGCTGTATCCAATGTCAAAAATGGAATCCCCATTAATTTCTCATTGTATACAAGCTCAACATTTATGGTTAATAAGTGAGTAGGTAAGGTTTATTAATGGTTTTAGGTAAAAGTGTTCCTTTTTTATTGTTATTAATAAGACTTTTATAAACCCCCGATGCAAGCACATGAGTGCATAAACACTGCTGGAATTGGGTGTTATGGCTGAGTGTCACCCCTAGAAGCTGTTTACACCTTACTATGACCTGGATTCTATAAGGTCGTAGACCTTAGAGAATCCGGGGTAATGGGGGGGCGGGGGGCAAAGTGGGGGGTGGTCCTGCGATAGCAGGCAGCGATTGCACCTCTGCGGTGCGATCTCTGCTGGCTTTCGCGCCGAATAACTACACCATAAAAGGTGTAGTTATTTGGCATGAAACTGGCGGCGATAAGGAATCTTACCTTTTGCCACCAGCAATGTGTCCGCAGCGTTGGCCCCGGTGCCGCCCTGACTCCTCCTCTTCTGGGGCTAACTCTGCCCTGACTCCACCCCGAGCTAGCTATCGCATACAAAAAGGGACTTTTCGTGTGCGAAAAGTCCCTTTTCACGTGTGATAGCATTAAAGAATGACCCCTATGATAAGCACTATTCAAAATTATATAGGGTGAATAAATGGTATAAGAGAGTGTGCTAGGAGAATGGTAAATGATTAGACAATAATGCCTTTTGATGATTCTGTCTAAAGTCCTTTGCTGGTATAAAACTGAGGCTTGCTTGAGAACATTGCTTGAACTGATACAATTCTCCTATTTATCACCTTTTTATATCCGTTGTTAAAAAGGTTTTACTCTGGATAAGTGTTTTTGAAGCATCTATGTTTAGAAAACATACAGTTAACTCCAAAAATTAACCAGACAAGCCATTTGAATAACAACCTCATAGTGTTTTTTTTATTATAGTGCATTCTTATTATTTGCATTTGAAGAAAGATGTTTCCAAAATTAACACCTACCTTTGGGCCTCATTTTCCAAGCCGCTCGCAAGCGATACCAGGATGGGGCAGAGTCGGGACGGAGTCGGCCCCGGAAGAGGAGGAGTCGGGGCGTCACCGGGGCCGACTCTGCAACGACGCCGCGGACAGCGAAAAGGTACACCTCCTATGGTGGCGCTATTGGGTGCGAAACCGGCAGCGATCGCTCCGCGATGGTGCGATCACTGCCAGCTAGCACAGGCCCGCCCCCCATTTCGGTCCCCCGCCCCTCATCTTCTAAAGTATTGCAGGCCTGCAATACTTTAGAAAATGAGGCCCTTTGTCATCGAAATGTAACAAAAATATCTCCAAAAAAGGTGGGTATACATGAAATTAGTGAATTTTTTTTTAAAGGAAATTGTATACAATATTGAAAATAAATTACAATTTCTCAAAAGATTTTTGGAAGTATAATATATGTGGTTTCTGATATGTGCTTTGCTTTTCCAAATGTACAACTCAAAATATGATCAGGTAACTCCTTAATCTTCAATGTCCAACAGTGTGCAATTATATTAATATACAATTATTAATTTAAAATTACAATTATTTTATTTATTTATTTATTTAAAAACTTTGCTATACCGTCGTTTAGTAGAGCACCATCACAACGGTTTACAGATAGGCACACATATGTTTGGTTTGGTTTCTAGATTATCCAAAAGGTGCCAGTATTATACGGTTACATAGTTCAATAATATTCTAAATGGGGGATGGGTGTGGTTACCAGTTATGATTGTTGGCGCAATCATATGTTTATACTGTCATTCAAATAATTAAATACACTGACCCAAAATAACTATTATCCAAGGTCTGCTGTAGGCATTTAGGAGGATAAATCTTTGCACTCTTTAGCTACTAAATAAAAAAAGATTGCAAAAGCCCAGATACTAGCATTTTGGAAAATTGCCTGCCTCAAGGGAATTTGCATGCTTTAACGTCACTGAAAAGGAGTTGGAATAATTTTGCTGAAATGAAAATGCCTTCATAGTAATAGACATTTTCCAGGAGTCGAAACACTGGTTAAATATCACATTTAATCATAGCATGTTTCATATACAGGCAGAGGGATGAATTTTCAAAAGATTTACATTTGTAAAATTAGCATATACACACTTAAGTAGCTTGTACTTACATGCTATTTATAAAGAAAAATACACATGTAAATTGCTATTTTATAAGATATTTACATTCATACATTAGGAAACGTATTCATACAATTTTATACCTGCTAATTATTAAGCACAAACGATATCAGACTCATCTACTATTTTTGGTGAGAGGTCTAAGTGAACTTGAGGGGAGTTCTAGGTGAAATATTAGGATGACCTCGATGAATTAGAGACTGACAGGGTGAACTGCTAGAGGTATTAGCAAACTGGTGATTTTAACTATGTGCACATATTTTAAAATATAATGACTTCCTTGAATAAATGTTTTATGTGAGCAAGTCTTTTTTTGTGTTTGTCTAAAATATATGCACATATGTTTATAAAATAGGTATAAAAATAATGCACTTTCAATGTACTTCAACTAGTCATGTGAAATCAAACATATGCTTGTTTTATAATTTTCACGTACCTAATACATGCAGGATATAAAATACTATAGTAGACTTCCATGCCACCACATACATATGGATACATGGGGAAGGGTTAAGTTGTTGGAAAGTTACCTTTATATTAGGGATGTGAATCGTTTTAGGACGATTAAAATTATCGTCCGATAATTTTAATATTGTCTTAAACCGTTATGGAACACAATACAATACAGATTCTAACGATTTATCGTTATAAATCGTTAGAATCGTGAGCCGGCACACTAAAACCCCCTAAAACCCACCCCCGACCCTTTAAATTAAATCCCCCACCCTCCCGAACCCCCCCCCCAATAACTTAAATAACCTGCGGGTCCAGCGGTGGTCCGGAACGGCAGCGGTCCGGAACGGGCTCCTGCTCCTGAATCTTGTCGTCTTCAGCCGGCGCCATTTTCCAAAATGGCGCCGAAAAATGGCGGCGGCCATAGACGAAAAAGATTGGACGGCAGGAGGTCCTTCCGGGCCCCCGCTGGACTTTTGGCAAGTCTCGTGGGGGTCAGGAGGCCCCCCACAAGCTGGCCAAAAGTTCCTGGAGGTCCAGCGGGGGTCAGGGAGCGATTTCCCGCCGCAAATCGTTTTCGTACGGAAAATGGCGCCGGCAGGAGATCGACTGCAGGAGGTCGTTCAGCGAGGGTTCCGGCGCCTCGCTGAACGACCTCCTGCAGTCGATCTCCTGCCGGCGCCATTTTCCGTACAGAAAATGGCCGGCGCCATTTTCCGTACGAAAACGATTCGCGGCGGGAAATCGCTCCCTGACCCCCGCTGGACCTCCAGGAACTTTTGGCCAGCTTGTGGGGGGCCTCCTGACCCCCACGAGACTTGCCAAAAGTCCAGCGGGGGTCCGGAAGGACCTCCTGCCGTCCAATCTTTTTCGTCTATGGCCGCCGCCATTTTTCGGCGCCATTTTGGAAAATGGCGCCAGCTGAAGACGACAAGATTCAGGAGCAGGAGCCCGTTCCGGACCGCTGCCGTTCCGGACCGCCGCTGGACCCGCAGGTTATTTAAGTTATTTGGGGGGGGGTTCGGGAGGGTGGGGGATTTAATTTAAAGGGTCGGGGGTGGGTTTTTAGGGGGTTTTAATGTGCCGGTTTTTCGATTTTTCGATTTTTAACGATTTTTAACGATTTTTCACGATATTTTACCCCCCCAAACAGCAACAATATGATTCCCTCCCCCTCCCAGCCGAAATCGATCGTTAAGACGATCGAGGACACGATTCACATCCCTACTTTATATTAATTGTTTATGGAACAAGGAAATGACTATTTATCAAAAGTCAATTCAAAAAGCTCATAATGGTAGGAGATTCTTAACTAATATCCATTTATATAGAGCAAAGGTAAGAAACAATTGAATCAAGATGCCATAACCTGATGTCTGATGAAGCTGGTCAGAAACAAAGGCGGCAGGTAATTTAAACTCATTTCTTTCAGAAAATGCAATGAAGCAATCAAACTCCCTCTAAATGATTATATACAGCTGATCTAGGAAGACAGAGGCTCCATCCTCCCAGTTCAGCATCCAGCCTGACAGTTTCCCTTTCTCCCGTCCTCCATTTGCCATATACTGATAAAAATGTCCTCACAGTCAGCTCTTTCATCCCTCACTTCCTCCATTCCTGCTTTCAATAAAAAAAAGCCTGTCTGCTGGGAATCCACTCCTTTCACCCCATCCGTTCAAAAGAAAGGTAATGTAGAGGCTGAGAGGGGTTGCTTTTCAGGGAAAAGGGACCAGCTAGTGGGCACTCCCAATCCTATTTCCTACCACAAATACAAATATGCTTTTATAACTGCACAGGCATGATAGGGACGACATAGCAGACAGAGAGACAATGACATACAAAGAGTGAGAATGAGCTTACAGAGAAGACCTACTGATATATACTGGAGCTTGTCAAAAATAAATATATCTTTCTTTACACAAGGCAGATATATTTCTAAGCAATAGGTTCCCAGTCAAGAAAGGTCTTTGCCTTAAAATAATTTCATTATCATTGCTAGTGTATCCACAGATGATCATAGGCATTCCAAGGCACGGAGAGCAGTATGAGTCTCAAAAGCTTTTTGGAAATGATTGATTATTTTGGTTTGTGTGCAGACTTCATATATGTGAGTTTTGAGGCAGTAGCAGAATAAGTGCTGCTGTGATTGTAATGCCTACAATACAGAATTGTCATAGAAAGGACAAAGGTCAGATATTGGTGCCATTGTGATTTAGTGAGGCCAGATTCCTCCCCAGTTTTCTCTCATGTATCTACCCTTCCGTCCACTACCATATCCTTTCACACTACTCATTGAAATCCAGACACATAAGACAGAAGAATCTAAATATGCAGCCTCCACAGAGTTGTGCAGGCAAAAAATGTTTTGGTTTGTTAATTTTTTTCATAGGGCTCTTAAATTCATCTGGTTCATTCCAAATTAAAAGTATTTTTTTTTTATTGATTCATTGCTTTATTATTAAAGGCAAAGGAGGAAGCAGTACAGTCTATTTTGGGCTCTAAAATGGTGGTTTCCTCATCAATTCTAATGAAACTGGAGAGTAGACAACATCAAAAGGGTAAAGGCATTTCAACACATCAAGACAGTGGCAAAGTGACACCAAATGTTGCATGAATAGCATAAAATACTGTAAAGGGGCAAAAGGGGTCCAAGCAGTGGCAAAGGTTCTCCAAGGAACCATGAGCGGAGTAAAGAAGCAGAAAGAACATCCCCAAGGCTTCAAAAGAGCACACCAAGAACAGTGGAATGGAACCTCAAAGAGAATTCAAGAGGCAAAGTGGCACCAAAAGTAGCAGCAAAATCCTAAGGCAGCATGAAGGGGGGAGGGGGGGAGGAACAAAGCAGAAACAATGTCAGGAAAAACTATAAGGTACCAATAAAGCCACACAAAGAGTGGCATCAATACACCATGGCACCATGAGAGGTGCAAAGAGCACTCCCCCAAAACACACACACACACACACACACACGCACACACACACACACACACAGTGGCAAGAACGCATTAAGGTGTGGAATCTGGGATATGGCTGCAAGCCAAAGTGACAGCAAGACCCTCAAGGTCTAAAGTCTGGGTATGGAAGCAATGCTGAGTGGAAGAAAGACCCCATAAGATATAGGATAAGGAGTAGGGCAGCGAGGCAGAGTGGCAAGAGAGCAGTCTTTCTTCCATTGAAGCATTTGCCATTTGTATGATTTAGTATAAGAGAATGATTTCTCATTGATATCATTTTTGTGACATAAGCTTTCATTACATTTCCTACTTGAAACTGATATTGCTGCTGGGTGGAATTCTGAATTACTTGTGAAATTTGCTTTCCAACTGAAACTTTTCTCACAATCAAAATATAAAAGTGGTTGCTCATCAATGTGGCTTTCCGAGTAATTTGTGAGATTTTATTTATTAAGAAAACATTTCCCCTATTCTATAGCTGAACACAGTCTCTTCCCTTTATTGATTAGTTCACTCTGGCTATGGAATCATTTATCATATTCAGGACATTTAAAAGATCTAACCTGTGCATCATTTCTGTTCTGTACAGGCACATGGATTACTGTTGCTTTTATTGGAACCTCTCTGTTGGATATATCAGGGACAAGGAAGGTAAGCAGAGTGGAAGCAGCAAAAAAACATAAGGTGTATATCAAGGAATTGTCCACTGTGTTTTAGCATTCATGAGAAAGGGGTCACTGAGACCTGGGACTGCACTGCTGGTACCTGGGGTTTCACAGCTGGGACCAGGGGCTTCCTGGTTGAGAGCTGTGGAAACAAAGAAGAAGATATAAGCATTACTGCTAAGAAGTGCACATGTTCTGTTTTGCATAAGATCTGCACTTTGCATCATTTAATGTGAGTATCCTATACAAAAAAATGTGTGGGCATCTATAGCAGACTTTACATTTATAGATGATATGACTTACCTGCCTTGGCTTGCATCATGTCCAGGGCCTCATCCATACCCACAAAGGCATCTGGTTCTAGCTGTTGAATGAGTTGCTCCTCCATAGATATCAGGACAATTGAGCATGAGGTTTCTCCTCCTTTCTGGTGCATGTATTTGTTCCTGTTGGTCACCGTATTCTTTAACTGTGCCTTGTAGGGATGTGCATTCATTTGCAATGAAATAGGAAATAAAGACGACATTTCCTGTTTCGTTGCATTTCAGGGGCCTGACGAAACGAAAGGAAAACCCACAACATTTTGTGTGGTTTTCCTATCATTTTTTTGGGGGGGAGAAAGGGCACATTAAAAAAAACCCCAAATCCATCCCAACCCTTCAAATGAAATTAATTACAAACCCCCACCCTCCTGACACCCCCAAGACTGACCAAAGGTCCATGGTGGTCCAGTGGGGGTCCCGGGAGCAATCTCCCCCTCTTGGGCTTTCGGCTACCACTAATCAAAATGGCACTGGTGGCCCTTTGTCCTTACCATGTGACACTTTCATGCCATATTTCTGCTATATTTACCATGGGTTGTTTAATCTAGGGGTAGGTTAGTAGTTAGTTGGTTCATTATATACCAATTAACTATTCATCAAAGTTATTAAGCAATAGGAATTATATACATTTTATTTACTTAAAATTAATTAAATTATCAAAAATAATTAAAGTTATTTACTTTGAATCTTTTTTTTTATATTATCAATCATTTACTTTCAGAATTCTACTCCAGAGAAATTATGACATTTAATCTGCCTCAGGATTAACTATTAGATAAATATTCATATTTTTTTCTTTTTTTTTTTTTTGAGCACTCAAAGATTACTTATTTTGGTGCTTTTTAAGAAACTTGATACTTTCTGTGTATTTTGTTTCTGTTAAGTTTTCTGGATCTCTTAATGGTAGTAATTATGAAGCTACTTGTTTGTTGTCTAATTTTTATTGTACTTTGTGTTTATCTTTTTCTTTATTTTATTTTCTCTCTTCTCACTCACTGTTTCACTGTTGTTGGTGTGTTTTCCTCTATTCTTTTTCTCTGCTTTCTCTCTCTTGTTTCTTATATACCTGCTTCTATCTCTTGTTGTTTGTCTAGCTAGATATATATTTGTGTTTATTTGTGTATACACTTCTCACTTTTTGGTGTGTTTATGTTGCTTGGATGAATACCTTGTTCAGCTAGGGTGGCAATGATTCTATTATTATAGCTAGAAAGCATTGTCTGGGTATGTTTCTGTGAAGAACTGCTTGCATTTCTTGGGTATGCTAATTTTTTCTGACAACCTCCAGGATATGAAGTCTGTTCTTGTCATCTGAATGCTGCAACATATTACTCTATACTTTAACTAATATAAAAGAAAAAAAAATCTAACTATGATATAACAAAGTATCTTTCCACTACTACTATGTTCATTAACATATGTTTTAGATCAGTGGTTCTCAACCTTTTTTTGGTCGGGCCACACCTGATAGTTTTCACATGCGTAACACACTGAACACATGACTGTCACGGGGCTAAATGTAAACATATACTTTGTATCTATGGGATCCACCCTGACCCCCCAACAATGGGTGCAGAACAGAACTAGGCCATTCCCCTTTCAATTTACCATGCAAAAAAGATTTCTGGTGTCATCTTAGTAACAGCAACATAAACACTCTCTCCTACCAGGTGCAATAGCCCTCCTTATGAAAAAACAATAATTTACCACCAATACATGTCCTATTGAGAAAACACAACAAATAATATTGGTACAAATGCCTACATGCTAGTAAAATACTTCACATCGGTCACACACATAGAATCAACCTTCACCAAGTACAGAAAGACCGCAAATTACAAATATGGAGACAAACTGGAATGGAGATCCAAAAAAGCTACTCTGCATGCAGTGCAAAACTGAAGAAATGGAAACAGAAATAAAGCACCTAATAGACTCCCAGGATCTGCAATAATGTATACAAACTAATGCGCAAAAAGTTACATCTGCATTATGGAACTCATTCAAACAGTAACAATCCTATCTATGAAAAGACAACATTACAAATATTTAACCAGGCCCTAAACACCAATACACCTCCTATGAGGAAAACCAGAACAAGCCAAGCTGTTATAGATCCCTACACAGAAACTACAAGCTTGCAGAATACCTTTACCTGAGTCACACACGCAGAACACAGATAGACCATCACCAAATACAGAATAAAGTGACCATCAAGTTAATGATTTTGTTTTCCCATTGTTGCACTGCATACACTCAGTCTGGCTTCTTGCTGTTTCCAATTCAGTTTTTGTCTCCACATTTCTATTTATACATTTCTCAAGTAATATAAAATAATTCTAAAACTAGAATAATAAATATAAAACAGCTGATAAATAGAATAATATCTGATCATTAAAACAAATTTATTAAAAAATTCCCTAAACACCAATAAAATATTTCAAACAGCAGACACATCACATAATACCCAATAATTAAAATGGCAGTCAATCAAGAAAGATAAACTTAAAAAGCCACCTTTACTTACCCTCACTGGCAACTCTCCTACTCCTTTCCCTTGTAGGCCTTAGCACACACCAGAAGCAGCAATGGCTGGTGAAACTCTGTTCTGACGTTCCTCTTCCTTAGGGTCCATCACTTGTCTGTCTCACATACACATACACACTTTCTGTCACACACACACCAGTCACCTCCCTAACCAATCTTTCTCACACACACACCAGTCACACCCCTGACTGATCTCATTCACTCATATACACCAGTCGCCTACCTTACTAATCTCTCTCTCACACACACACCAGTCACCTCCCTAAGCAGACTCTTGCTTTCACACATTGTTTTCTCTTACACACACAGTCTCAATCACACACATTCTCTCACATACTTACACACATGCAGGCACTCTCTGTCTCTCTCACTTACCCCCACCCCACATGGCAGCTATTGCACACGGCAGCCGGTATTTGCTCTTAAAGCAGTTGTGACAAGTTGAGAACTGCAGCAGGGGTGACTCCTCTGGCCCCGCAGTGGTAAGAAGGCAGCACTCAGCTGTTTGCCTGTGCTGTGATCATCGCAGCACAGAGTAGTCAGCTGAGAATGTGGCCGCGGGGATTTCCTGCCATGTGGCTATTTGGGAAATCCGTCGAGTAGCCATGATGTGCAAGGGCTGCGGGAGTCAGTGACCGTCTCTCTATGTGGGCCATTGTTGGTTGCATGGGTGAGTGGCCAAGAGCAGAAAGGCCGCGATTCTAGCCGCAGGAGCCAGGAGAAGTTCACGTGGTACGGAGGGTACAGGAAGGAGAGGCTGAGAATAGCGGCTGTAGGCTGTGGATGTGCAGAGCCTCGGGAAACCAATGACAGGCTCCCCACGGTATGAAGAGGCTGCGTTTTGATCGGCAGGAGCCAGTTGATCGCAGCCTGAAGAGAGGCAGGAAGTGTTCCCGAGGGGCAGGGCTGGAGCTGACATGAGTTTCTGAGCCTGGTGCCACTACGATGAGAGAGGAGAACTGCAGAAAGCATTGGGGGGGGGGGGGGGGGGGGGGGGGGCCTTACGATTTAGGCCCTAAACCTGCTGACATCAGCGGGACCATCATATTAAAAAAAAAAAAAGTTAAAAGCCGCAGACCTGAGGCATCTAATCGACGGATTTCTCAATCAGCTGCGCTGCAGGAAATTGCCACGACCACATTCTCAGCTGACTGTACTGCGTCGCAATGATCGCAGCACAGACAAACAGCTGATTGGTACCTTTTACCGCGGGGAAGGGGGGGAGAAGACTTGGGACATTAATTTAACAGCGGCAGCATGGCCCTTTCTTCTTCCCGCGTGCCTGGTAAATATCATTTCCTCTTCCGGGCCGCAGGGGCGGAACAAAGAAAAGGCCATGCTGCTGTTGCTGGCTTCCACAAACACTGCTGCCGTTCCACTCTGAGCTTGAAAGTGCCGATAGCACGGGCAGGAACAGCAGCAGTGTTAGTTGAAGAACTGTGCGCGTCTCTCTGGGGTGAGTAGAGGGAGGGAAGAGCGGGAGACCAGGAAGTGCGCGACACACCTGCCGGTGCTTGGCGACATACTGGTGTGCCGCAACACATCGGTTGAGAACCGCTGTTTTAGATGACTTGTTGTACTGAAGACTCTAAATAGTTTTAAAATGAAAAGATATACAATGGTCCCTAATGTGGACTGAAGAAGAAGCAAGACTGGATGACAGAGAAATCAGACACTTGTTTTCACTTTTGCTTAGATCTATTTCCTATCCTAAATGTTCCTGAGTTTCTCTACTATTTATTCTTTGACTCTGTATCTGAGTTCCTTTCCATATGGACTATATATATATAGTATGCTAGCTCCGAGATACTTATCTGAATTACATTTGCTTAGGCAGCTTCTAACAATTAACTGGTAGTTATTAGGTGCTTTTGCTTTCCAAACTTTATAACTCCACTCCCTGTTATTCTTTCAGGTGTGTAAAATACATGATTTAAATTCTAAAAATGTATTCCTTTTCCTTGTAACAAAGGGACTCTCCTTTTTTTCCTTTTGACCATAGTTTCAATTTGGAATATTCTTATTTTTTCTTAAAATCAGTGTAATTCACTGGTTCCTATAGTAAGTCATGTTACACTCTTTCAGATGAACTGAAATGTGTTCTTGATTCAACATCAATAATGGAATTCCATTTAAGAGACTCTATGAACTTGTTTGTTAGGTTTATTTTCTTGAAGAAAAGTAACTTTAAAGCATTTGAAGATAAAATTTGGCACTCACTGGCTGTCATCTGCTATTGGCCACAATAGCTTCTACACTCTAACAAGTTAATTTCCTTCTAGAAAACTATATACATTTTCCAATGCTCTGCTAACAAATCACCACTTTTCAGTTTTTTGGTAACACTTCTTGGAGAGGGTCTGTTTCCATATCATAAGGTTTTTAAACATCAAATTTCATTCAAACATTTGTTTACTATTTTCTCAGCAAACTTTCCTTTGTCAGACACTTCCAGTAATCTATCAATCAAGAAATTATAGTTCACAGTTCATTAGAAATTACCTTTATTTTATTCTATTCTTTTTTTTTTTTTTACCTTGAATGGATTCATTTTTAAAACCGAAAACTCACTCGGTCATTATTCATTCATACCCATGTTCTCTCCACCTAGCATGTTGTTGCCCAGGTAGAGTGTCCATCAAGCTAGGTAGAGAGAACGTTGCCCAAACCACTTCTTGGAGTGAGCGTCCTCACTCCTACGGCCAGCAAATCTGCACTAGAGACCACTGTTCTGTCCGTAGGTCTCATGTGGAATGCAAAAGTGGCCCCCAACCCCCGACGCTCATACCTAATCCCCACCCCGAGTTAGTAGGTAGCCCTCCCATAGGGATTCAAATACCTATGTAGGGCATAGGCACTATAGTAAGTCTCTCTCTCTCTCTCTCTCTCTCTCTCTCTCTCTCTCTCTCTCTCTCTCTCTCTCTCTCTCTCTCTCTCTCTCTCTCTCTCTCTCTCCACTG
Source organism: Rhinatrema bivittatum (assembly GCF_901001135.1). Taxonomy (NCBI): domain Eukaryota; kingdom Metazoa; phylum Chordata; class Amphibia; order Gymnophiona; family Rhinatrematidae; genus Rhinatrema; species Rhinatrema bivittatum. The sequence continues at coordinate 187,910,410 of NC_042619.1, read as the reverse complement.
GGAAAACATTGTGTGTGGTGCTAATGTTTTCGCGAAAACATCACCGCACGCGATGTTTCCCCACTGCACGAAAGAAGCCTCATTTGCATTGGTAACGTTACCAATGCGATATTTGGAAAATGAGGCCCTTAGTCCTGTCTTAGCCTCCGCTTCAGTGCAGCAGGGGAGAGATGAAACTGATGAGGAGGAGGAAGAGCAGTCAGCTCAGGCACAGAGGGTTCTCAGGGTGCAACCACTACTTCAGCTCCAGTGCTAGCATCCACCTCAAAGGCTATAGAGAAGGGTGGATCATGAAAGACATCTGTGATCTGGAGCCACTTTAAAGTGACGGATGACCCGTGTTTTGCTTGGTGTAATTACTGTGGCAGGGCTATTAGCAGATGCAAGCAAATGGGACATCTATCTAATTTTGGCATGACACATCATATGAAGAGGCAACACCCAACAATAGTACTACCATCTGGGGATGGTGGCAGTACCAGTCAGGGGACCCCTTCCAAGCAGCGTAAAGTGGTTCAAAAGCAGCAGAGTCAGCCCACATCTTCATCAACTTCTAGCAGTCAGGTGCAGGCCAGCAACCCCCTGACATGTGGCAGAAGCGACAATCCACCATGGAGGAAATGGGGTGGAGTACGGTAACACTATTCTGGGGTAGGAGGCAGGCAGCCTTAAAAGTTGTAACCAGGAGCATTGGGGAAATGATTGCCCTTGATGACCACCCTTGCAGTTAGTGGACAATGAGGTTTTCAAGCATTTTCTGAAGGTCGTAGTTCCAAATTACAAAGTCCCCTCCAGAAGCACATTTAGCAGAAATGTCCTCCCCTGCCTGTGCAAGCATCCAAGCGCTGCTAGCTAAGGCAGAGGGGAGTGTGCATTTCACCTGTGATATCTGGATGGCCATGAATGCTGCACACTCTTACCTCTCCCTGACAGCACACTGGTGGGACCTGGCTGAGGCAGGGGCAGGCAGCAGCTCTATTACTGATCAAGTATCAGGGTAGAGGTGGGCTTTACTGCACACCCACCTGACGGACCAGTTCCATACCACAGCCAATATTTTAGCATGTATCATACAGATGCTGGAGGGCTGGCAACTACACCAGCGAGACAGGAATCCTCAATCAGGGTTCTTTGTCACAGACAATGGTGCAAACATGGTTAAGGCAATAAACGATGGGCACTTTAAGAACATCCGATGTTTTGCACATACTCTGCACCTGGTAGTGAAGTCAGCTCTGGATTGTATTCCAATGATCAAGAGAATGAATACCTGCATAGGTTAATACAGATGTGCAGGAACATAGCAGCGCACTTCCACAGAAGAGTGAAGGCGGGGCAGGTTCTCCGACAAAAGCAGACTTATTTGGAGATGCTTCACAAGCGTCTCATTCAAGACATTGCCACCCAGTGGAATTCCACCTTTATGATGCTCAAGAGGTTAGTGGAGCTACAGACACCCCTTCATGAACTTTCTGGTACAATGGACATAGGTGTGCAGAATCCCTTTGGGCATCATGATTGATTAGTCATGAGTCAGCTGGTAAGAATCCTGCAGCCCTTCAAGGATGTCACGGAGGAGCTGAGTTCCAGAAGTACCACCTTGGCTGACATCATCCCTATAGTTAATTTGCAGGATGAAAATTTGGAGGCCTTTAAACAGGAAGAGGGAATGACAGTTGAGGTGCTGCGTTTTCTGGACATTTTGCAGCAGAAGGTTCAAGAGATATTAAGGCCTTTAACAGAACAGAACAGAACACATAAATGCTCACCACAGTCTGTGATCCCCATGTGAAAGGGAAACTCGCCCTATAGTACAATTGCCTCTTATTGGTGAAGGACCTGCTGTTATCAAAAGTCTGTGAACAGAAGTCCCATAGGCAGAGACAGGTTAGGTGTGAAGCAGAGGTGGAAACAGCAGGCACTACAGAGTTGGGGTAGCCCAAGCAGGAGCAGAACTCTGTCAGTGACAGCTAGTACCTCCTCCTCCTCCTCCTCCTCCACTTCAGAATGCCAAAGGCATGTTGCCCATAAAGATTCATCTGTTGTGCTAAGGGCTAGAGAGAAAGCAGCTGGCATGAGTGACTCTCAGCCCACCCAAGCAAAGGAGACATCAGCACAGCTGTCAATGACACGGTATCTCTCAGAGCAGACAGAGAACATGCAGACAGATCCACTGGCATATTGGGCACACAAGTCCACTTTCTGGCCACACCTAGCCAAAGTGTCTCAGCGATATCTGCCATGTTCACCAACCAGTGTGCCCAGTGAAGGTGTCTTTTCAATGACAGGAGATATCATGAGCCCTCACCGCTCAAGGCTGGCACCAGAGTTGATGGAAATGCTAGTGTTTTTGAAAGTAAACCTGCCTTTGCTTAGGTTTCCAAATTTTCCCTGTGAATGGAAAGATGAATAAAAGCAATTGAAAGCCTTGCAGCAGCTCCAACTGCCTCCTATGCACCAGATAATGTAAGCACTGCAGCACACGTACCTGACCTGAAATGCTGTGCCTGTCTGTCTACTGAACAGGCCGTACGTCCCTACAAGGGACTGACCTCAAAAGCTGTGCCTGTCCATTCACTGTCCAGGATGTACTTCCCTACAAGGGCCTGACCTCTAACTCTGTGCCTGTCTATCCAGGCCTTATGTCCGTAGGTGGGATTGACCTCTGTCCTTGACTACTGTGCCTGTTCATCCAGGCCTTATGTCCCTTGGTGGGATTAAACTCTGTCCTCGATTGCTGTGCCTGTTCGTCCAGGCCTTATATCCCTAGGTGGGATTGACCTCTGCCCTTGACTACTTGACCCCTGTCCTTGATTGCTGTGCCTTTCTGTCCAGGACTTATGTACCTACTAGGGTTTGACCTCGATTGCTGTGCCTGTCAGTCCAGGCCCTATGTCCCTAGGTGGGATTGACCTCTGTCCTCGACTGCTGTGCCTGTTCGTCCAGGCCTTATGTCCCAATGAGGGCTTGACTTCTGTCCTCGATTGCTGTGCCTGTCTGTCCAGGTCTTATGTTCCTACAAGAGTTTGACCTCGATTGCTGTACCTGTCCGACCAGGCCTTATGTCCCTAGGTGGGATTGACCTCTGTCCTCGACTGCTGGGCCTGTTCGTCTAGGCCTTATGTCCCTAGGTGGGATTGACCTCTGTCCTCAATTACTGTGCCTGTCCGTCTAGGCCTTATATCCCTACAAGTGTGTGAGCTCAATTGCTTTGCCTTTTCATCCAGGCCTTATGTCCCTATGTGGGTTTGACCTCGATTGTTGTGCCTGTCCATCCAGGCATTATGTCCCTAGGTGGGATTGACCTCTGTCCTCGACTGCTGTGCCTGTTCGTCCAGGCCTTATATCCCTAGGTGGAATTGACATCTGTCCTCGACTGCTGTGCCTTTTCGTCCAGGTTTTATGACCCTAGGTGGGATTGACATCTGTCCTCGACTGCTATGCCTGTTCATCCAGGCCTTATGTCCCTAGGTGGGCTTGACCTCAGTCCTTGACTGCTGTGGCTGTCTGTCCAGGCCTTATGTCCCTAGGTGGGATTGACCTCTGTCCTTGACTGCTGTGCCTGTTCGTCCAGGCCTTATATCCCTAGATGGAATTGACATCTGTCCTCGACTGCTGTGCCTTTTCGTCCAGGCTTTATGGCACTAGGTGGGATTGACATCTGTCCTCGACTGCTATGCCTGTTCATCCAGGCCTTATGTCCCTAGGTGGGCTTGACCTCAGTCCTCTACTTCTGTGCCTTTCCATCCAGGCCTTATGTCCCTACAAGGGTTTGACCTTGATTGCTCTTCCTGTCCATCCTGGCCTTTTGTCGCTAGGTGGGTTTGACCTCTTTCCTTGACTGCTGTGCCTGTTCATCCAGACCTTATGTCCCTAGGTGCGATTGACCTCTGTCCTCGACTGCTGTACCTGTTTGTCCAGGCCTTATGTCCCTAGGTTGTTGCGATCCCCCCTGCTGCTGCACTACAGGAGGTCTCTTACCTTCCTCCAGAGGCCGCTCTGAAGCCTGGGCCTCGCCTGTGTTCCATCCGGGACTTGCTCCAGGGCCTGAGAGGCCTAGCTGTGCTTGTGGCTTGCTTGCCAGCGTTTGGACTTCCTGTTTGGCGACGCCCTTCTCCTAGGGGCTGGCCCGCAGCTCTCCACCTGACTTATAGGCCCAGCGGTGGGCGGTCCTGGCAAGCTCCTCCCAGGGAGTTGCCTTCTACCCCCAGTATTTAAGGACTTTCTGTTCACTTGCAAAGGGCCTCCGGATCAGGTCCTACAGTCGTCTGTATCCTTGCTGATCCAGGTCTTCCGTGATCATCATATGCTTTGATGGATCCCTGTCCAGTGTCTCTGCCTAGATGTTTGTTCCTGTGCCTGCCAGCCGTAAGGACTTCGGATGTGAGTATCCCAGCATCGAAGTTCCTGTTCGCCTGGAGTTTCCCTGCACCCTCCTTCTCAGCGTGGTCCACGACCAGCCTTCCTGGGCTGTGTAGGGTACGTCTGGGACAGGGTGGTCCGCGACTCAGTCCCACGGGTGGGCTGAGTAGGGCGCCCTGATGGACAGTGCCATGTTTCCGTCCAGCCTTGTCTACAGTATCTGCTTCAGCCCTTGCCCGGATGTCTTCCTGTCTCTGCCTTGACCTATGTCCTCGTCCGGTTCCTGAGCCTTCTGTCCTGTTGGGCCCTGGAGTGGCCAACAGGAGGGATTCGTCCCACGGGCTCTTGAGCTTCTGCCAGTCGAGGGGGTTTCGGATGTGAGTATCCCAGCATCGGAGTTCCTGCTCGCCTGGACCTTTCCTGTGTCTCGCTTCAGCCCTTGTCCTGATGTCTCCGTCTTGCTTCAGCCTGCTTCTGCCCCGTCTGATGTCTTCTGTTTAAGGACTCTGTCTGCCCTCGCCTCTGTCCGGCCTGCTACCCATTGCCGTTCCCTGCGGCAGGTCCGAAAGGGCTGGGAACAGTCGGAGGACCGTTCATTAGTCAACTTCCCCGTGTTGGCTACCATGGGCATGCAGGTCCGGCTGAGGGTCGGACTCCCTGCTTCTGTTTCTGCCTGCCTGGCTCACCATGCCTGCTCAGCTCACCTCCCACGGTGTGGCTTGGGGCTCCTCCTTGAGTCCTGCCATGGCCCAAGGGCTCACCACCACCCGCTTACGACGACCGCGCCCGCGCGCGCTCGTAACAGAGGTGGGATTGATCTCTGTCCTCAACTGCTGTGCCTGTTCGTCCAGGCCTTATGTCCCTAGGTTGGATGGACCTCTTTCCTTGATTCCTGTGCCTGTTCATCCAGGCCTTATGTCCCTAGGTGGGCTTGACCTCTGTCCTCTACTGCTGTGCCTGTCCATCCAGGCCTTATGTCCCTACAAGGGTTTGACCTCGATTGCTGTTCCTGTCCATCTAGGCCTTATGTCGCTAGGTGGGTTTGACCTCTTTCCTCGAATGCTGTGCCTGTTTGTCCAGACCTTATGTCCCTAGGTGGGATTGACCTCTGACCTTGACTGCTGTGCCTGTTCATTCAGGCCTTATGTCCCTAGGTGGGATTGAACTCTGTCCTTGATTGCTGTGCCTGTCCATCCAGGCCTTATGCCCATACAATGGTTTGACCTCAATTGCTGTGCCTCTCCGTCCAGGCCTTATGACCCTACAAGTGTTTGACCTCAATTGCTTTGCTTGTTCATCCAGGATTTAAGTCTCAGAATCAAGGACGAGCTTGGGAGCTACCTAGGTCCTTAAACACCCTCATTGACCTGGCAAGGCGTATTGATAGGCGTCATCATGAATGCCGCCAAGAGGCCCAGATGACCACAAAAGCCTCGACTCCTTCAAGACGCCCCCGATGCTTGCCTTCTCCCAAAGCTGAATCTGGAGTCCCCCGAACAGTGGTCGAAGAGCCCATGCAATTAGGCCATGGGAAACTCTCCACACAAGAGCGCAGATGGTGAATTAGAGAAGGACTTTGCTTCTACTGTGGCGCAGTGGGCCATCAAGTAGCCACATGCCTAGGACCTAAAGGAGGTCTCTTCCTGAGCCTAACCTCGCCTGCACTTCCACTAACTCTGCCAGTTGCACTGACATCCGTGGACGGTGAGTTCCACACGTTAGCCCTGGTAGACTCTGGGGCCAGAGGCAACTTTATCATGAAGAGTCTGGTGGAGCACTTGAAAATTACACAGGTCTGTGTCCCAACTCCATTGGTCATCTCATCTATTCAAGGCATGCCCCTCCCGGGACGAGTGACACACCCTACGGAACCCGTCCAACTAAGGGTTGGGCTCCTTCATTGCGAGCGGATGCCCTTCCACATTCTGGAGCATTCCATACACCCTGTCATCCTGAGACTTCCCTGGCTTCAGGAATACTGTCCCCAGTTCAACTGGAGAACCTTACAGTTAACCCAATGGGGGCTGAATTGTCATGACAATTGCCTCCAACCGGTAGCTCCACTTCAATGCTCCACCACTCTTGCCAGTCTCCAAGGCTTGCCGGCCTCCTATGCTACATACTCGGATGTCTTTTCCAAGCAGAAGGCTAAGACACTCCCGCCTCACCGACCATTTGACTGTGCCATTAACCTCCTTCCTGGCACAGAACCTCCTCGGGGCGTAGCTATGCCCTTTTGCCCTCGGAGACTAAATCCATATCCCTCTACATCAAAGAAAATTTGGAGAGGGGCTTCATCTGCAAGTCAACATCCCCAGCGGGGGCCGGGTTCTTCTTTGTTGTGAAAAGGATGGAACCCTTCGCCCTTGCATCGACTACCGGGGCCTGAATGCCATAACCAACAAGGACCGGTACCCTTTGCCCCTAATCTCCAAGCTTTTAGATCATCTGCAAGGCGCGAAAATCTTTACCAAGTTGGTTCTCCGGGGGGGCATATAATTTGATCCGCATCAAGGAGGAAGACAAATGGAAAACGGCCTTCAACACCCGAGACGGCCATTATGAGTACCTAGTGATGCCTTTCGAGCTCTGCAATGCCCCAGCGGTGTTTCAAAACACCATGAACAAAATACTCTGTGATCTGTTATATCGTTGTGTGGTCGTGTACCTTGACAACATCTTGATCTTCTCTGATTCCCTCGCCACTCACCGTCAGCATGACATCCAGGTAAGAGAAAACAGACTTTATGCCAAGCTCAAAAAATGTCTCTTCAAGTGGGAGCCCCTTCTTTTCTTGGGGTATATCATCTCCAGTGAAGGATTCTGCATGGATCCCCAGAAACTAAAAGCCATTTGGGAATGGTCGCAACCATCTGGACTGAAACCACTCCAACGGTTTTTGGGTTTCGCCAATTACTACCACTCATTTATCTCCCATTACACATCCATTGTCGCACCTCTGACGGCCCTAACTTGAAAAGGTGTGGACCCGAAGAACTGGCCCCCTGGAATGGTGGCCACCTTCCTCCGCCTTAAAGAGGCGTTCCTTCGCCAGCCGTGTCTTCACCATCCTGACCCGCAACGGCCAGTTGTCATTGAGGTGGATGCATCCTCAGAAGGTGTAGGGGCTGTCCTGAGCCAGACTTCGGACCACCACAAGTTACACCCATGAGCCTTCCTCTCTTTCCAGTTCTCCCCGGCAGAGCGGAACAACACCATTGGAAATAAAGAGTTCCTGGCCATTAAAGTGGCCTTAGAGGAATGGTGTCCTTGGTTGGAGGGGGGCCAACATCCATTCACGGTCTACACGGACCACACAAATCTTGAGTATCTGCATCTTGCACAGCGACTCAGTCCTCGACAGGCACGATGGGTGTTATTCTTCACCCATTTCAATTTTGTCTTACGTTATAGGCCGGCCGTCAAGAATCTTAAGGCCGACGCCTTGTCCCGTGTCTTCGAGACTACAAAAACTTCAGACAATCCTCAGTTCATCATTGAGCCATCACACGTCCTGTTGTCCGCCACCATGACTATCCCTCCTGGGAAGACTCTTGTTCCGCAGCACCTGCAGAAACAAGTTCTGGCGTGGGCTCATGACTCTCATTGCTCAGGTCATCCAGTTCAACACTGGACCTTACAGACCCTTCGCCATTATTATTGGTGGCCCAAGGTAAACAAGGATGTCCGATCCTATGTGGAATCCTGCCAATCATGTGTCTATCATAAGAGGATTCCAGGTTCGTCCCCAGGCATGCTCCAGCCTTTACCAGTGCCCACTGAACCCTGAACCCATCTCACGATGGACTTCGTGGTTGATCTGCCTTTGTCCGGTGGTAACACTGTCATATGGGTAGTCATAGATTGATTCAGCAAGATGGCACACTTCATGCCTCTCACAGGGTTGCCGTCTGTACCCCAGCTGGCCCAGCTGTTTGTCCAGCACATTTTCAGGCTGCATGGTCTATCCAGAAGCATCCTCTTGGACCAAGGCCCCCAATTTATGGCCAGATTCTGGAGGGCCCTCTGCCAGAAATTCAACGTCACCTTGGACTATACTTCTGCCTACCACCCACAAACCAATGGTCTAGCAGAGAGGACGAATCAAACCCTCAAGCAGTTCCTTCGCATTTATGTGAATGAGAAACAGGATGACTGGGCAAGTCTACTTCCGAGGGTGGAATGCACCCTCAATTCACACCTCTCCATGGCCACCGGATCCTCTCCCTTCCAGGTGGTCTATGGGAAACAACCACGTCCGCCGCTGCCTGTTCCCATTTCCGTCACGTCTCCTGTGGCCCCACTCTCGGCGGACGAACTGCATTGTCCCTGGGTCTCCACACGGCACACACTGCTCAAGGCCAGCCAGATGGCGAAAAGGTATGTGGATTGTCGTCGGAGACCATACCCACCTCTGAGACCTGGCCAAAAGGTATGGCTGAGTACACAATTTATCCGCCTGAAATTGCCTTCTGCGTGACTGGCCCCTCGATTTATTGGGCCACTTCCCATCCTCCATCGGATTGGTGCGGTGTCGTATCAACTTCGAATACCACCATCACTCAAGATTCATAACACATTCCATGCCTCCCTTTTGAAGCCCATGGCGCTGTCTTGGCCTTCCAGCATGCCTCCAACATCCCAACCTATCACCTCTGAAGATGACCTCACCTATCAGGTCCGAGAGGTGCTGGACATTCGGAAGCATAGGAAGAGATGGGAGTATCTGCTAGCCTGGGAGGGGTTTGGTCCCGAAGAAAACACATGGGAGCTGCTGGCCAACATCCTAGACCGGGACTTGCTTGCTCAGTTCCATAGGGACCATCCATCCAAACCCAGGCCTCCTGGGAGGCACCCTAAAGAGGGGGGTACTGTTGTGTTCTGCGGCCGTGGACAGCTGCAGCCGCGATCCCCTACCTGACCTGTGATGGCGGGGCCACCACGGCAACATCGGGGAGGCTGCGGGAGTCTGGCCCCAGTCGTTCCTGCTCACCGGCATGGACCTCTGCGGTGACTACTGGCTCGGGAGGCGTCCCTGCTCCTCCCTCGTGGCATCGGACCACTTTCCTCCGTGGCCGGGAATCCAAGATGGCTACTGTCCTCTTAGGCACGAGGCCGCGCCCCCTTACAAAATTTAAAGAGACCTCGTCCCTTTAATTGCCTGCACCTGTTTCCAATGAACCAGACCACGGGAAGTATATAAGGAGATTTCCTCTGCTCACTCCTTGACTTGGCAACTTTATTGTTCAAGTCTGCTTGCTTCGGTGAGTCTTCTGGTGCTTCGGATCCTTGATTCCTGGTTCCTCGGTGTGTGACTTCGGATTGGCAAGTGGTGATTCTTTGGTGTGTGACTTCAGACTGGCAAGCGGTGATTCCTCGGTGTGTGACCTCGGACTGGTAAGCAATGACCCTCTGGTACTTGACCTTGGACTTCCTCCGGACCGTCTCCAAGGGCCCCACCTAAGTCCCAGTGGCCCAGATCCTTATGGGTGCCTCCCGGGGGGACCGCAGGCTTCCAGTGGTGAAGCTCCAGTTGGCCCTTGCACCGACCTCACGACTCCTCAACCTCTCAAAGGTCAACCTAAGTCCCAGAGGATCGGGTCCCTATGGGCTCCTCCCAGGGGACCACGGGCTTCCAGTGGGAAGACCCAGTTGGCTTCTTCGACGTCACGACTCTTTGCTTTCTTCACGATCGCCTCAGTCTTCAGTGCCGAGGGTCAGCCAGTTCCATCTTCTGTTCCGCCTCGCCACTTGACAGGGGAACCTAAGGATCCACCTCCTAAGATGATACCATCCTCCCATCGATCCAAGGGTTCACAAGCCTGATCAAAACAAAATTGTCATGCTGGGGTTCAGACTAAGTGTCCATCAAGCCCAGCATCCTGTTTCCAACAGAGGCCAAACCAGGCCACAAGAACCTGGCAATTACCCAAACACTAAGAAGATCCCATGCTACTGATGCAATTAATAGCAATGGCTATTCCCTAAGTAAACTTGATTAATAACAGTTAATGGCTTCTGCTCCAAGAACGTATCGAAACCTTTTTTGAACCCAGCTACACTAATTGCACTAATCATATCCTCTGGCAACAAATTCCAAGATTATTGTGCGCTGAGTGTCACAAAAAGACATGTATATTTTGTGTTACGGCCCCGGGCCGTGCCCCGGGCCCCCTACTTACCCCGAGGCTGGCTCGGGCCGCTGAGCATCCGTCTAGACCTGTTCAGGCCTCTGCCATTGCTCTCCCTCCTCGAGGGAGATGCTGGCGGTTCGCCGCAGCTGTCCCCTCCCCCTAGGCGCGCGCGCGCAGGGGCTGGGGATTTAAAGGGGCCAGCGTGGGAAACCTCTGTGCCCAGGATGATATCAGATGCCCAGACTACTTAAGCCCTGCTTCCTGGTTCCTTCTTCGCCTTGCAACGAAGTTCCTCAGGTCTCCTGACTGCTAGTTGCTGCGTTCCTTGGATTGCTCTTCGTCTTCGACCCGGCTTGACTCCTGACTTCTCCTCCGTCTTGTCCTTTGGTTCCGGTATCTGCTTCTGACTTCTGGTTCTGACCCGGCTTTGACCACGACTTCGTCTTCAGCTTCTGTCCCTGGCTTGTCTTCCTCCGACCTCTGGTTTTGACCCGGCTCCGTCCACGACACCGTCTCCTGTCTCACCCCTGGCTTGGTTCCTCCTCTGACTCCCGGCTTCTGACTCGGCTTTGTTCCTGGACTTCGTCTTTGGCCATCATTGCTTCTCTGGTTCCTGGTGTTCGCCAGCCCTGAAGATTCGCCTAAGTCCCAGCGTCCCACCCTGGAAGTCTCCGGCTTCCAGGGTGAATCATCTCCAAAAGTCCCAGCGGCTGGACTCCTACGGGCTCCTCCCGGGGGAGTACCGGTCTCCAGGGTGAAGACTCTTCAGTCACCAGGGCCCAACGTCGTCCGTCCTTCCCCCGGCTGCCGAGTCCTTGGACACATAGGACTCCACCTTAGTCCAGTGCCAAAGCCGTCTCCGAGTTCCCCGAGCCGCCTCCTGGTTGGGACACTTGCTGTGGTCCACCACAGTGCTCCATCCCCTGTCCCAACCGGCCCTAGGGTCCACAACCGTAACATTTTGTGGCTTTGAATACTTTGTTTTCTATGGTGCTGCATTAAATATTAATGCTGACTTTTTGTTTCTGATAAAATCTTTAAATTCAGTGCCAATTAAACCCCTGAAGAAGGAAAAAATGTTGAGACGTGTCAGGGATTACAAATAGCACAATATTAAAGATATGTGTCTATGTTCTAGTACTTGTTAAAGTTTTTACATGCAAACATTGATAATTCCTTAATATTTGTGAGCTCTGCAGTTATGACTTTATTTTGAGTTTAGTTAATTGCCATACACCATGTGATGTAGCGCAGCCCGGCCGCAGGCAGGAGCTGACAAGCTACCAAAAGAGCAACATGAGTACCAGAGCCAGACAGCAGGGGGCGCAGGGGAAGAGAAGAACTACGAATCCCAGCTTCCCTGAAACACCACCAGACAGGGGAGGAAAGCCTGAAGGCGAACAGGTGGCAGGCATAGACCTTAATGAGGCAGACACAGATGAGTCCATGGAGGTGGAGGAAGAGGGCGTGCCCCCTTGGTGGGACTGGCCACAAAAAGCCAGCTCTTCAGAGTCAGAGGAGGAAGAGATGGAGGTAGGTTCAGGGGGAGAGGAGTCCTCCAGTTCATATATGGATACCGAATAAGCTGGGTGGGGTAAAGTATACTCCTTAGCCTAAAGGGGAAGCCCGGGAGGTGGGCTCTAAAGGGGCCTGTTGGGGTAGGTCCTGTAATAGCGCTAAGCATAAGAAGTAAAAGGGTTCTCTGTAATAGCACTGCTTGTAAGAGAACCGGATGGCTGGAGGGGATGGGACAACCCTCATGTAATGTTTCCAGGTGGTACGTTATAAACTGCTTTGAAGGAACTAGCACTCTCTCTCTGTTGTCTTTGGGGGGATCGGGGGCTTGCTTACCCCCAACCCTGCTTGAAGGGAACTTAGGAGCCCAGCCAAACCAGGGCCAGCGGAGGCCCAGACCCCGGGATTTACTCGAGCCTGTTGAACTCCAGGAACCTTGGCCGCTGGTGGCGGCACCGGACGGACGACTGAAGGGCGGCGCCCGAGGCCTCACGGACTGTGAGCCATCACAACCAATCAGTTTTTTGTTCCAGTTGAACAGTGTTATAATCTGCTATGCTGATGGGAGGAACAAGAAGATGGGAGTTAGCACTCTGTTAGGAACTGGATGCTGGATACTCCCATTGAAGGAGGGGTTAGCAATCTGTTATGGATCCTCCTGTATGGATCTGTTATGGATCCTCCTGTAGAGGGAGGAGTTAACAATCTTGTTATGCTCCTTAAGCGGAGTTAGTTAGGATATAGACTGCAGAGTTAGCAATCTGTATCAGCGGAGTGTAGAGAGGGCACTCAGCTGTAGAGGAATGTAAATAAGTTGGGATGATGGCAGATGACAGCGCCCCCAGGAGGATATCCTGAGATGGACCACTGGCTAGGCTTGGTTATGGAGACAGACACAGATAGTTCTTTTATTAGACAGGTTAGTAGAACCACCAAAGGTGGCAGTAGTGACTGATATGCCTGGCAGGGCTGAGGTCCCTCAGGAACTGGAACAGCACTCCCAGGGTTGCTGAGCTATAGAAAGACTATAAATAGTGAGTAGACAGGGTATGCTGTATTCATAGCCAAAACTAGATGACAAATTTCACATAAGGTCTTAAGGAAGCTCAGTAGCTGGAAAGAGTTAGGCCCTCGAGGAGTGAGTACCTGGTTCTAGGGAAAGCTCTGAGAGAGCGATGGTAACTCACAAATGTCTGTATCTGCGATAGCTTCCAGGCAGTAGAGAATATTCAGAGTGTTCAGGAACATGGGCCCTCGAGGAGCAAGTACAGGTTCCTATCTGCAATCTGAAATAGTGAAAAGAGAGTGAGGCCCCCGAGGAGTGGGTACCCCTGGTAGGTCTGAGGAGGCAGAGTAGCTTGGACGAATCCGTAGCGAGTCTGAATCGAAGTCTGAATTCAATCCAATTGATAGTCCTTGCTAACTCAATCTGTTAGCAAAAGTATGAGACCTTTTATATTGGAAGTGGATGATGTAATCTCAGGGGACGCCCCTGAGGTTTGCGCCCTTCATGGTACATATATTGGAGCGAATGCGCGCGCCATATGTCATCAGGAACATGGCGGATCCGCAGCGTCGAGCCGGTCCGGGTACGCAGGAGAGAGGCGGCATGGAGACACCGCGGCAGCAAGCCGTCCATCAGACCCAGAGGGAGTCGCCACAGAGGTAGAGAGGGTGGAGTGAGGGCATAGAGCAGCCACGAACGCAACAGATAGAAAGTGACATCACACTGATGTGTTCAGATGGCAGCATGAGGGTCTTTTCCAGTGTCCCCGAACAACACTGAAGCCAGCCCTCAATTAGGAAACTATGGTGACAGAGGATTTTCCAAGACTGCTGCTTGGAAAGAAAGGCACATCAGTGGCAGCAATCCTGGTTAGGGATGTGAATCATTTTTTGACGATTTAAAAAAATCGTCAGATATTTTTTAAATCATCAAAAATCGTTAGAGTCACGATAAAATAGAAATTCCCCCGATTTATCATGAAAAATTGTAAATCAGGGGAGGGCGGGAAAACCGGCACACCAAAACAACCCCTAAACCCACCCCAACCCTTTAAAACGAATCCCCCACCCTCCTGAACCCCCCAAAATGTTTTAAATTACCTGGTGGTCCAGTGGGCGGGGGGGGGGGGGGTCCCGGCGCGATCTCCCGCTCTCGGGCCATCGGCGCCATTTTGGCTGCCACTAAAAAAATGGCGCTGATGGCCCGATAAAAAAAAACCCCACCTGACCCTTTAAATTGACCCCCCTTAGCCTCCCCCACCCTCCCGACCCCCCAAAAAAAACCTTTTAAAATTACCTGGTGGTCCAGTGGGGGCACGGGGAGCGATCTCCCACTCTCGGGCCATCGGCTGCCGCTAATAAAAATGGCGCCGATGGCCATCCAGTGCTCCTACCATGTGACAGAGGCCAGCCAATGGCACGGATACCCTGTCACATGGTAAGGGCAAAGGGCCATCGGCAGCCAATGGCCCGAGATTGGCCCAAGAGTGGGAGATCGCTCCCTGCGCCCTCACTGGAACATCAGGTAATTTTAAAGCGTTTTTTGGGGGTTCAGGAGGGTGGGGGAGGATTTTTTTGTTATCGGTTTGGGCGGAGCCGATAACAAAAAAAAATCGAGCCGGACGATCAAAATTTTAAGAGTTTGAATCAGAATCGGAACCGATCAGATTCCAGTTCCGATTCACATTTCTAATCCTGGTTGCTGTCTCCAGATCCTTCTCTCTTCTGACCCAAGTCCAGCTTCAGGTATGTGTTGCTCTTATTTCTCTCAGATAGCATTCTGCCCCCTTCCCCTAACTGAAATCCCAACAATGAGCTTCTTCTTTTAATTAAAAAAAAAAATCTAAAGCTCTGTTAAAGTACTGCCTACCTGCACTAACCTGAGAGCCAGGTAAATGTATTTAAAATAATTTATTTTACCTTTCTTTTTATTATTTATTCACATTAATTCCCTAGAATATTAAGTAGCCCTCTTCTGTTAGTGTATTTTCCTTTAAATATGAAGAAAGGAACAGGAAGAGGTTTGAGTCAGTGTGCTTTATACCACTTGTACTTAGGAATGTGCATGGCCAAAATGTCATTTCTTTTTTCATTTTTCATGTTTTTTAGCTTTTTTTGTTTTCAGGATTTTAAATTTTTTGCTTTCATTCATTTTTGGCAAAGTATTGCAAATCGTATGCACTATAGATTGTACTATTTGCAATACTTTACTCAAAACAAATGAAAATTACAGTTTTTGGTTTTTTGGGAGCCAAATTTGGTTTTGTTTGATATAATCTAATCCACAAACCACGTGACCTCGCAAGTCCTCCCTACTATATTCAAACAATCACCAATTGGAGAACTATATTATTACAATGTACACTGGTGTCCAGTATCACTAATATAAACTATAACCATGCATTGTTTATAATTTAAATGTCTGTGTATACCACTTTTAATTTAATTTAATTCTTGTGAAATGTGAATGCTCCCAAATAAAATCTTTTTGAGTTTTTATATTATAAAGATTTTAGCTTTTTGAACAATATGTTGAGCGACAACTTGAATCATTTATTGTTTAACACATTGTTCAAAAAGCTGCAATATTTATAATATAAAAACTCAAAAAGATTTCATTAGGGAGCATTCACATTTCACAAGAATTAAAATAAAACTAAGTTATAACCAATGCATGGTTATATCTTATTTTAGTGATACCGGACACCAGTGTACGTTGTAATAATATAGTCCTCCGATTGGTGATTGTTTGTTTGATACAAAAAAAAATGGACTCATTTGTCCCATTTTCCATTTTCATTTCAACAAATAAACATCCTTACTTTATACCTGTTTTATACCTGCTTTAAAGCAAATTCCAAGTCTGCAGGTATGTTTATACCCCCAGTCCTCATAGATCATGGATTTTAAAAGGAAAAGTTGATAATTACCTTGCTAAATACTGTGGACTTGCAAGCTTGCTGCACAGTTTCATAATTGCTGCCAATGTGTTAATTTTTTATTTTTTTTTATGATTCAAGAATTCTTTAAGACAGAATTAAGTAAGTTAGATTATATATTGTTTTGTTGTTTCCTGTTGTGATTCTGAAAACCTAGAAGAAAATTTAAAAAATGTACTTAATATTACAATTGGAATTTAGTATAGTCTGATTCTGCTCTATTCTGCTTTCCTTCCTGTCACAATCTCTAACTCTACCAAACAGTTAATCAGATATCATAATGCCCATCATAATCCATGTGGCTTTAAGTAATTCAAAAGCAAGATCAAGTTAATTGACATCAATTTCTAGTAGGGTATGGATGTGTTGCCCAAGCTTATGAAGCTCCTGCTGCTGAACAATTAAAGAGTCATAGAAAGGTACAATTTAATTTGACTGTCAGTAGAATTGTATATTTTGAAAGATGATCTGGTAACACAAATGGAGAATTATGTATCTTTGTCTTTAAAGTACTTTCCTGATTTTGTTGCCTTCAATTTTAGAACCATTGTACAATTCTAATTGTAACTGCAACCTTGTAACTGTTTAATAATACTAAAACTAATGTAAAATATAAAGGCAAAAACATTAGTTGTACAAATACAGCAACGAATCTATGATGCATTATTGTTTCAAAAGTAGTAGATCATTAGTACAAAATGTATGCCTGAAGACTAATGCATGCTTGAAAACAAAAAGTCAGAGGACACAATTACTGAGATTTTATTACAGTACTGGTAGCATAGTTAGTTTAAAATATCAATAGAAACTTCAACTGCAACTATGAACTTGGCAATTCAGAATAAACTTCCAGTTTACAATGATCAATTTGACAGGAAGAAATTGATTAGACATAAGAAATGGTAATAAAAAAACATTTCATGTATTTTTGTTTGATTTTATGTTTAACTATTAGTAGTTTCCATAGCTAAGATCATACCTTTTTCTAGTACCATGGCATCATAAGTTACATCATGAACGATATCAAAACTTAGAATTAAATCATTTCAAACTAGGAGAGGAAGGCAACGCAAGCATGAAACATAGAGTGATAGATATGAGTATAAGGCACAGTAGGAGGAGTAGCCTTGTGGATAAAGCAGTGGTTTTATACAGTAAAGAAACCAATGTTCAAATCCCATTGTTTCTCCTTGTGGCATTGGACAAGTCACTTTATCCTCCATTGCCTCAGGTACAAAAATAGGCCTAGATGTGTCAAAATGCTAAAAATATAGTAGAAATAGTACCTGTGATAACAAGAAGGGGTTTGATTATGCTAATTACTGTGCTCCTGTGTTGCATAGGCAATTTCTGCAAGCTGTGATAAACCCTTGCATATCTGTAGTTATAATTTTCTTCCATTATATTAACTACTAATCTTTAGTGATATCAATTTTACTATGAATACCTCAGAATGTTTCTGTAACACCACCATACCTAAATCCCCACCAACCTTCCAAAACCCACACTGATACACAGTGCCCCTCTACATATATATATATAGTATATATATAGTGGGGTACATTTTCAAAAACAGCGCGCGTGCGTACTTTTGTTCGCGCACCACATGGAACAAAAGTATGCTGGATTTTATAAGATATGTGCGTAGCCGCGCGTATCTTATAAAATCCGGTGTCGGCGCGCTGCCTGTTCCACTGAGGCCGCTCCAAAATCGGAGCGGCCTCGGAGGGAACTTTCCTTCTGCCTCCCCTCACCTTCCCCTCCCTTCCCCTACCTAACCCACCCCCCGGCCCTATCTAACACCCCCCTACCTTTGTCAGCAGAGTTACGCCTACCCAAGGCAGGTGTAAATCTGTGTGTGCCAGCGGGCTGCTGGCGCGCCAACCCCCGACCCGGGGGCTGATCTGGAGGCCTCGGCCACGCCCATGGGCCGGGCCATGCCCCCAGACCCACCCCGAACCGACCCTGACCCCCGGACACGCCCCAGACATGCCTCCTCCCACCCCTTTTACAAAGCCCTGGGACCTACGTGCGTCCCGGGGCTATGCGCGCATCGGCAGCCTATGCAAAATAGGCGCGCTGGCGCGCAAGTGCCCTGCACGCGTAAATCCAGTCCTCCTGCTTCCGGGCCATCAGCTGCCACTAATCAAAATGGCGCCGATGGCCCTTTGCCCTTACCATGTGACAGGGTATCCGTGCCATTGGCCGGATCCTGTCACATGGTAGGAGCACTGGATGGCCGGCGCTCCTGTCAAACACGCTGTCAGATTGATACAGATCATTGTTAAAATTAACTCCCCCCCGAAGCAGCCGGGTGGCGAAACACGGGACCGTGTTGGGGGTATCGTATTTAAAGTCTTTGTTTTGAATACAGGAGTTGCTGCAATAAAATGTCATACATAAAACTTTAAACTACACCAGGAACTTACGTTGTTTCTTGCACTTGTGTGGATGTCAATATATTAAAGTGCAAGCATTACTCCAGTGCTTTGAACGGTAGCCCCTGTGACATAATAAATGCAAAGGCTATGGGCGCCATTTTGATTACTGGCAGCCGATGGTCCGAGTGCAGGAGATTGCTCCCGGACCCCCGCTGGACCACCAGGGCTTTTGGCAAGTCTTGGGGGACCCTCCTGACCCCCACAAGACTTGCCAAAAGTCCAGTGGGGGTCCGGGAGTGACCTCCTGTACTCGGACTGTCGGTTACCAGTATTCAAAATGGCGCCGATAGCCTTTGCCCTTACTATGTCACAGGGGCTATCAGTGCCATTGGTCAGCCCCTGTCACATGGTAGGAGCACAAGATGGCGCCAGCCATCCAGTGCTCCTACCATGTGACAGGATCCAGCCAATGGCACGGATACCCTGTCTCATGGTAAGGGCAAAGGGCCATCGGCGCCATTTTGATTAGTGGCATCCGACGGCCCGGGAGCAGGAGGACGTCCCGAAGTGGGAGATCGTGGGAGATCGCTCCCGGGACCCCCCACTGAACCACCAGGTACCTGTAAAAAGTTTTTTTGGGGGTCGGGAGGGTGGGGGAAGCTAAGGGGTTACTTTTAAAGGGTTAGGGTGGTTTTTTGTTTATCGGCTGGGGCGCAGCCAATAAACAAAACTGTGATTGGGCCCGATTGAAACAAACCCACATGTGAATCTGAACCGGAATCTGAACCGATACCGGTTACGATTCACATCTCTAATGATGTCATTAGCAGGCAATATGATTTTTTTTTCCCACTGTGGGGCTTTGAAAAATGGAAAAGAATTAGGTATTTAGCAATAATCACAAATAGAAACATACTCATACTTATAAAATCTGGTAGATATAAAATCAGGGAGACATTAGCATATCAAATCATTTGCCTTAGGTACAGACTTACTGCCTGATTCACTATGGGCCAGATTTTAGTAGGTATGCCCAATTTTATCACATGCGCGCGCAGCCGCACGCCTATTATAAAATCAGGGGTCGACACGCGCAAAGGGGTGCACACTTGTGCACCTTGCGCGTGCCGAGCCCTAGGGGAGCCCCGATGGCTTTCCCTGTTCCCTCCACCCCCACCTTCCCCTCCTTTCCCCTACCTAAAGCACCGCCCCAGCCCTACCTAAGTCATCCCCCTACCTTTATTTTAAAAGTTGCGCCTGCCTCTGGGCAGGCGTAGGTTGTGCACGCTGGCCGAGTGCTGGTGAGCGGTCTCTCGGCACGGCCGCTGTGCGAGAGACCTCGGTCCCGCTACCGCCCCCCCCCCCCCCCCCCCCGGACCGCCCCCGGACTGCCCCCGGGACATATGTGCGTCCCGGGGCTTGCAAGCATCGTTGGGCCTATGCAAAATAGGCTCGGCGCGCACAGGAGCGGTTTTAAAAGGGTTACGCGCGTAACCCTTTTAAATTCCGCCCCTAAGGCTTTTCTTCCATTTTGTGTCCATGGGAAATTACCTTGATAAATCAGGCCCATAGACTGTAAAAACTTATGGATAGGGAAATGCCTAAAATGCCTGATTGCAGTCCAATTTGAAGAGTCACAAAAAGCGGCATATAAAATAAATAAATAAATAAATAGATACATAAATAATGAAAGCTGAAACTTGTACTTCAGGACATTCCAATATTATTCTGACTAGCACCATAAGAGCATAAATGCCCACCTTATAACACAATCTGTGCTTGGCTCATCTGTTGGCTGCTAAGGGATGATCTCCTCTTTGAGTTATCTGGATCAGCAGGGCTTTGCACCAGATGCTGGAAACCTAGCTCTAGGGGAACAACTGTAAGTCTCTGAGAAGAACTACAGGGTTTTATCCTGACTTAGGGATGTGAGAGAAGAGGTGTTATCCACTAAATTTGATATACATGGCAAACCGTGAAAACAACATTTTATCTTTTCTTTGTTCTCTTTCTTATAAAATGCTAGAACTGCATTTCTTAGTTCATCAATGCAAATCAATTAACTCTCAGATCAACATTTCCATTTGATCCAGATCATACAGGGTTTTTTTTCAATGCAGTCATGTCAGGTTTTGGCTAGAGACATTGACTAGATAATAGCAGCAAACATCATCTGATAAATCTCTCCACACTGATAGGTAGGTTAGTGCAGGTAAGCCATAAACTGCAGGCTAAGAAGCATCCATCCATCCATCCATCTTTTTTTTCAGGTAAATAGGGTTTCATTGTTTTTGGCTTCTGTGTAGAAAATAGGACTTTTTGTACCAAGAAAGATGCCAAGTATCCCGTTCAGCCTTGCAACTGAGACTCAGTCTTGTCAGAAAACACAGTAGTCAGAAAGTTATTACTGGGTCTTCCTCCAACAGAGCTGCAAACCTGTTCAGCATAACCGGGAGAAGATTTTGGAGGTTAAGTTCTAACCCTCCCTTTATCCTTGCCCATGATAGCAAGAGTTCTTGATAGCAATCCTGCTTCTGGCAGAGAATTCCATCTCAATATTTTTTCCTGTCTGTCATCTTGGGACTCTCCAAACTTTTTTTACATCACACTGTACTATTAGCCTTAAGCACATCCTCTGGAAGCATATTTTAAAGCTTAATTGTCCATTGAAAGGAAAAAAAATGTTTAAAACGGCTACTGGTTAGTTTCATGGAGTGTCCCCTAGATTGACTGCTATTTTTGAGATGATAAATAAGCAATAACCATTCCCAATTGATCTGTTAAAACCACTCATAATTTTATGATCCACTAACATATTCCCTCTCAGTCATCTCTTCTCCACACTGAAGAGCTCTAACCTGTTAAACCTTTCTTTATTTAATCAGCCCTTCTGGGAAATCTCACAATTTTCTCATTTTCTTGTGTTATTTGAAGTATTTTATTGGTGTAACACAATATATTATTTTGAGACATCATAGATATAAGAGAGTATGAAGCACAGCTGGAAATATGAACATATCTGTATTAACTGTGATAGCACCTATCTCATCAATTTTGTTTTAAGTTGAATAATATTAGAAATGAGAGCTCTTTCCTTACAAAAAAATATTTGCTTCTGCTTAATACATCATTACCATTGTCAGTAAATTTTGAATTCTGCATAACAATCTTCAGTTTTATTTAGAATAATAAAGAAATGCAATTCTCTTATACTGTTTTCATACATGCTATTAATTCTGGTGAGAATGCAGTTTCAGATTAGATTTGCTCTCAGTTGATTTTCACATAGTAAAGAAATGAATTCACTGGGAGATAAATTTACTCCCAGATTAGTAGAAGGGGGTTAACTTTCAAAAGGTTTATGTGTAAAACCTTGGGAGTTAAAGAACCTAAATCAGTTCCTTCAAAAACTGACTAAGGCTGAGCACCTAAATTTGGGAGTGAGTTTGACTTTGCCCCTAAATTTAAGTGTTCAAACTGTGAGTGGATGAAAAGAGCATAGGAAAAGAAAAAGTTAAAGGTTTTTTAATGAACATTTATGAATATACATTGTTTACAACATTTTACATTTGTATTAGTGGTACAAAAAGCCAGTTCACAAGCATTTCTGTGAAATGAAGTTGCTGATCCTTGTATGATGTGGCTCAAGCTTGTTTAGGGCTGGCATTTGTGTGCTAGTGAATTGATTGTTTTTGTATTCATATGTTTTTATTATGAATGTTTTTTTTTTCTTGTATGCTGCCAGATCCTAGGCATAGGTAGCATATAAAAACAGTAAATAAATAAATAAATATGGTGCTATCTGGAAAAATATGTTAACCCACCCTTGCCACACCTCCAACTCTACCCTCCTTTAATCTGGGAAACGTAGTCCATATAAAAAATGTACAAAAGTTACCTATCAAATGGGGAGTATGTTTGAAAGTTAGTTATACATTAGAGATGTGAATCGGAACCGGAATCGGTTCGGATTCTGGTTCCGATTCACATCGTGGGTTTTTTTTTGTCCAGCCCGATCGCAGTTTTCTTTATCAGCTGTGCCCGAGCTGATAAACAAAAAACCCACCCCAACCCTTTAAAACGAATCCCTTAGCTTCTCCCATCTTCCCGACCCCCCAAAAAACATTTTACAGGTACCTGGTGGTCCAGTGGGGGTCCCGGGAGTGATCTCCCACTCTTGGGCCGTCGGCTGCCACTAATAAAAATGGCACCGATGGCTTTTGCCCTTACCATGTGACAGGGTATCCATGCCATTGGCCGGCCCCTGTCACATGGAGGGAGCACTGGATGGCCGGTGCCATCTTCAGCCAGCAGCTGTTTTGATTAGGTTGTTAGCAAAGATCATGGATCAAGAGAGAGTGCTCTTACAAATAATAAACAAGTTAACTTTTTCTCTTCATGCTGTGTGGTTGAGTCTCTCTGATGATATACCTAATTATACTCAAAGAACCTGAACATTGCTATTTAAAATGTGACAGGGTCTCAGCAGTGCAATTTTGACATATAATGGATATACTATAGTCCCCAGTAAACAATGAGCTGAGATAGTACAGAGAATAAATCTTGGACATTTTTAACTTAACAAATGCAGGGAGAGGAACAAACAAACTCTTTTGTGGCCAGGCATTAGATACATATTTAAAGAGAATGTTCTCCCTTACCAACACTACTTCATTCATTTATAGACCCTGCCAAGACAAGGAACCTCTTCACTCATCAAGGCTTCCTGACTTCTCTTGACCTCCTATGTGAGAATAAAAATAAATGAAGCTAGTGGTCATTGACTAATCCTCTCATGAGGTCTAAATCTTGCACTTACATACTCTTACCACTGCAGCAATATTTGAGAAGCAGTCAAGCCCAGTCTCAGCAATCATTATTAACATGGTGCATAGCCTGGCTAATATCCATTCTTCATGACTCAGGACTGGTGTAAATGGATTAGGGAAGGCAGGAAAGGGTGTTCATCTCCAGCCTTGGTGATTGGGAGTTGACAGAGAGTCCATGGGGGTGCATGGGAACAGAGTTTGAATAACCTGCTATAAAGGAAGGTGGACATCAGGCCACTTTCTCTTTCGCCAGTTCAACAGGCACAAGGTTACTTGTTCTCCCCTTTTTTTGCATGGTACATTGTCTGTGGTGTATTTGTTATTGTTTTGTCATAACATGGGGGGGGGGGGGGGGGGTAAACCAAGCCAAGTTGTTGGCTTCTGGGGTTCTTGGTATAATTGTGATATCAATCGGGTAAAATTATGAGGCTGGAGGATGCTCCTGGTGTTTTGGAGGCTGCATGTTTGATAGATGGCCAGGGTTGACTATTGACAGTCATTCCTCAATGGCCCTTTCCTGCTGGTTTGTGGCAAAGGAGGGACTTGAATGGTGGTGATGATCTGCTGGAAGGTGTTTGAGACCCAGGTGGGTCTTAGCTGACCTCCTTCTGGAAAGTGGCTGTAGAGACAGCCAGGCTTTGGGGTGGAGGGTTGTCCAGTTGTTCCTTATATGGCTCCAATCATGTATGACACAATAAAGCTATGGCCTTTTTTATAACAAATATTTGACATTGTTTTTGTTTTGAAATTGTAAAGGAAATGATAAGTGCGGATGGGCCAAGTGGGCTCAGCTACCCATGTTACTGACAGACTGAGAAATCTCTTCACTTACTTTGATTCACCTAAGTCCCTAGTAACTGACAATTTATCTTAATTAAAAGCCCAATCATTTTAAGACTTCCTAGTTCAATATGATGACAAGCTCATATTTTTCCCAACTTAATGGTGTGGTAACCACTGCAAAAAGGTTCCTGTGTCACAAAATCTCTGACTTGCCATTCTAAGCTTTTGCATTATGCCAATAGGACCTATGAAGGTGAGTACAGCTAAAGTGTTAATGGGCAGAATTCTTTGCACTAATCTTCCTTTATCACTGCCATTTGTGCTGCAATGGCCTGATGCAACAAAATGACACAAAACACAGCTATGAGATTTTATACAATAGATGCCATTATGTGAAACTGCTACTAGCTCTCATCCCAGGAGTCCTGATTTACCTAAAAACAGATGATAAAAATCTTTGGGATAGGGCGTCTGTAGTTACTGATCAACATGACATACTATATTTTTACTTTCATTCCCATTTCCCAGCTGTTACATTGACCAGGAGTAATCAATAGCATATTTAGTCCACTGCTGATTAAGTAATTCTCGTACCAGTCCAAATGGCTATTAAGACCCATCAAAGACCTTGGGATCTTCTCCAAGCAGAGATCTGGTGAAAATCATGACCACCAGATCAGGCTGAATACAGAGAACCTTTATTACACTGAATTTATGATCTGGAGACAGACAGCTTGGGAAGGATAATCCCCATCTGCTGCAAAACATTTATGAAAGCTTCCTCATTACCATTAGGGTTGTTCAGAAATGCTCATTTGTTTTCTACTATGTGAAAGTGTTCTCAATTAAAAAAGGGGGTAAACACAGAGGCTGTGTTAACAAAGATTTTAGTAAAGATCATGAGTATCAGAGGGTCCTCTGGAAAATAATAAAGTTTACTGTAACTGTTCTTACTGTATTTTGAAATGTTTTTGAATGGGGCCTAGTAAAACCTACTATGGGGTAATTAAAAAAAAAAAAAGATTTACACAGGTAAAACTGGATTTTTAACCATAAATGTATTTTAACTACGTAAATGGACTTTTGAAAATTGCAACACTATATGCCATTAAATTCACTATAGGATATTTAAGTGTAAGTGCATGTTACATCTGTAAATGGCTTTTTAAAATTGCTACAATAGTATGTTACATTTACATGTGCAACTCCTTTTAAAATTACTTCCATAACTTGTATATAAATGACTAGAACTTGATAATCACCCTGACAAAAGTAGAGAGAATGTAGAAGATGTGATCAGCTAGAACATTCCCATTTCTACTGATAAAAAATGCCATGCAGGAAAACTGGACATAGTTGTAAAGGAGAAAAATATAAAAATGGCATTGCAATACAGGTATTGATTCCAAATTACTATTCTTTTTGCCATTTGAAAAAAGGGAATATAACCAGAGGTTAAAATAGGAACATAAGGGGGTAAAGATTATTATTTTTTTTTTTTACTGACCTGAAGCCTAAGGCTGTAAGAAAGTATTGCTGGGATGTGGCATGTTTTATTTTGTTTTTGTTTTCATTTCTCTCACTGACAGGGTCATTCATCAAATTGCATTAGGGTCATAATGCCCAAAATAACTCTATACAACATGCTTTATTTATTGCAACGTGTTCTGTGTATGCAAATTTGCAAAATTTATTCAGGTGGGTGGGTTCTGGGAGGAGTAAATGAAAATGAAATGTAACGCTGTGTGAAATAGCACAATGCATGTATTATACATGTTATTGTGAGCAATAACTACACCCTTTTTCCTAGCATTATGATCTGTAATAGCTGTGTGTTATACCTGACATAGGATTTTTTTGTAAATTCTGTTTTAGGTGTGGATGGGGAGGGGAGGTAGAGAACCTCTACTGTAACACCTATATTAGTTATCTATTTATTTCACTATAGGAGGGTCCTCTAGTAATTCAAGGTGATGTTTTAGTGGTGTTCTAGGATTTGGGGGCGAGTTTTACATGCACAGGCAGATGTATGAACATCACAGTACACATCAGTGAAGATTTGATATAATTTACAATGAGGAAAGTTACACAAAGATGAGATTTCTACAATGTTCTTTCATCCTGTCTCTCTCTCAAAAAAGATATAATTGCAATGGAGAAGGTACAGAGAAGGGCTACCAAAATGATAAGGGGAATGGAACAGTTCCCCTATGAGGAAAGACTAAAGAGGTTAGGACTTTTCAGCTTGGAGAAGAGACGGCTGAGGGGGGATATGATAGAGGTGTTTAAAATCATGAGTGATCTAGAACGGGTAGATGTGAATTGGCTATTTACTCTTTCGAATAATAGAAAGACTAGGGGGCACTCATGAAGTTAGCATGTGGCACATTTAAAACTAATCGGAGGAAGTTCTTTTTCACTCAACGCACAATTAAACTCTGGAATTTGTTGCCAGAGGATTTGGTTAGTTCAGTTAGTATAGCTGTGTTTAAAAAAGGATTGGATTAGTTCTTGGAGGAGAAGTCCATTACCTGCTATTAAGTTCACTTAGAGAATAGCCACTGCCATTAGCAACGGTAACATGGAATAGACTTAGTTTTTGGGTACTTGCCAGGTTCTTATGGCCTGGATTGGCCACTGCTGGAGACAAGATGCTGGGCTTGATGGACCCTTGGTCTGACCCAGTATGGCAGGTTCTTATGTTCTCTATCTCTCTCTTTCTCCTCAATGGACTTGATGTTATTATCACTCTGGCTATGGGGTAGATTTTAAAAAGGTGCGCACGGGCGTACATGTGCATGCCCTATCCGGCACACACACATGTATGCCCGATTTTATAACATACGCACGCTGAAGTAAATTGTGTGCGCCGGCCAACTGCTGGCGCCGATCCCTGGATTTACACGGGTAACCTTTTTAAAATCTGGCCTTATGTCTATTATAAGAGAAAGACAGGCCAAAATTGCTTCCATGCCTGATGACCTAAAAAAAGATTCCATTTTAGAACTTTTTGCTTCCATCCATCAGGACTTTCTGCATAACATGGAACATTTAAGAGTGAACTGAAACAGATGAAGATTACAAAATTTAGAATGGACAAAATTGATTATAAAAAGGGCAATATATATCCATGAATGAATCATGAGCATCAAGGGAGTGATGGTGAATAATTGTCTGCTGATTTTTTAGGCAGTAGCCCTCGTCAAGGTCATGGAGGAGGCAGGCATCAGACATTTATTTATTTATATACCTACATTTGACCTCAATTGAGATATCACACTCAATTGTAGGTATTTTTCTATCCCCAGAGGGCTTACAACCTAAGTTTATACCTGAGGCAATGGATGGTAAAGTGACTTGCCCAAAGGTACAAGGAGCGACAGCAGGACTTGAACCCTGGTTTCCTGGTTCATAGTCCACTGCTCTAACCACTAGGCTATTCCTCCTCCCAAACATGGACATGGAATTGGGGACAACAGAATCACAACATGGAGGCTTGGCAACGGCCACATACATGATCACAATATCCAACATGAGACACACACAGGTGAGTGCCTCTCCTTTATATGCTGTCATTAATATTTCCAATTGCCCATTACCTTCTGATGAAGAAAGGCTTTTAAACAAGGTTTAGATTTTTGTACCCACTACTAAACATAATCTATTCAATTTATTAGAAAATTACAGCAGAAAGTGTATTTTGAAAACTTTCTACCATCTCTACAAGAAATTTCTATGGTTAAAAACAGGTCGGATGGTCCTCTACCTTCTCTGGATCCATCTATTCAAACTTTTGAACAACTAGTGGTGCGTGATCTGGAGGAACTGGTGATCACAGATAAACATGTGTTCTTCAACTCTTCACACCATAATATGGCAGCTAATAGAAGAGTGATGTTGTCATCATGAGCCAGGACCAATATAACATGGAAATTCATAGACAGTTAAGCAATGG
The DNA here is from genome assembly GCF_901001135.1 of Rhinatrema bivittatum. Classification (NCBI taxonomy): domain Eukaryota; kingdom Metazoa; phylum Chordata; class Amphibia; order Gymnophiona; family Rhinatrematidae; genus Rhinatrema; species Rhinatrema bivittatum. The sequence goes on along the minus strand of NC_042619.1, from coordinate 187,882,507 downwards.
TGATTTTTATCAGAGTTGCCTCAAGATCTTACTCCACAGATTCTTGATGAAATTAAAACATTGATTCAACATGATTTTGAAGGTGGTTTTCTAACTGGTAAAGAGAGGGAATTTCTCATTAGACTGCATCCTAGGATTCTGGTCCTATATATATTACCTAAGATTCACAAGTTCATCCAAAATCCATCTGGGTAGCCAACAACGTCAGCAAGAGGTTTGGTGATTGAACTTATTTCCATATTTATGGATAAAATCTTAGTTCCATTGGCTGATTCGTACATTAAAGATTCCACCAGTATGGTCAACTTTTTATGTGATTTTTCCATTGAACCTGACTGGTTATTAGTAGAGATGTGAATCGTGTCCTCGATCGTCTTAAGGATCGATTTCGGCTGGGAGGGGGAGGGAATCATATTGTTGCCGTTTGGGTGTGTAAACTATCGTGAAAAATCGTTAAAATCGTGAGCGGGCACACTAAACCCCCCTAAAACCCACCACGACCCTTTAAATTAAATCCCCCACCCTCCCGAACCCCCCTCCCCAAATGCTTTACATTACCTGGGGATCCGGCGGTGGTCCAGAACGGCGGCGGTCCGGAACGGCCCCCTCAATAGAATCATGTTGTCTTCAGCCGGCGCCATTTTTCAAAATGGACGCCACAAAATGGCGGCGGCCATAGACAAAAACGATTCAACGGAGGAGGTCATTCCGGACCCCCGCTGGACTTTTGGCAAGTCTTGTGGGGGTCAGGAGGCCCCCCCAAGCTGGCCAAAAGTTTCCTGGGAGTCCAGCGGGGTTCCGGGAGCGATTTCTTGCCGCAAATCGTTTTCGTACGGAAAATGGCGCCGGCAGGAGATCGAGTGCAGGAGGTCGTTCAGCGGCAGTCCGGAACCCCCGCTGAATGACCTCCTGCAGTCGATCTCCTGCCGGCGCCATTTTCCGTACGAAAACGATTTGCGGCAAGAAATCGCTCCCGGAACCCCGCTGGACTCCCAGGAAACTTTTGGCCAGCTTGGGGGGGCCTCCTGACCCCCACAAGACTTGCCAAAAGTCCAGCGGGGGTCCGGAACGACCTCCTCCATCGAATCGTTTTTGTCTATGGCCACCGCCATTTTGCGGTGGCCATTTTGAAAAATGGCGCCGGCTGAAGACAACACGATTCTATTGAGGGGGCCGTTCCGGACCGCCACCGTTCTGGACCACCGCCGGATCCCCAGGTAATTTAAAGCATTGGGGGGGGGGTTCGGGAGGGTGGGGGATTTAATTTAAAGGGTCGGGGGTGGGTTTTAGGGGGTTTTAGTGTGCCGGTTTTCCTGCCCTCCCCCTTCCCCCGATTTACGATTTTTTAACGATAAATCGGGGGAATTGGTATTGTATCATGGCCCTAACGATTTTTTGACGATTTAAAATATATCGGACGATATTTTAAATCGTCAAAAAACGATTCACATCCCTAGTTATTAGTCACATTCAACATTGAGTCTCTTTATACAATTATTCCACAAGATGAGGCACTAGCCTCTTTGACTGAAATTTTGAACACTAGGGATGAAGGGACATAAAAACATAAGAAATTGCCATGCTGGTTCAGACCTAGGATCCATCAAGCCCAGCATCCTGTCTGACTCATCACCCCTGAAAACCATCTCTGGAACTGGTATTTCCCCAACATCCTCATTAGTAAACACGGAAGCAAAGAATTAATTTAGTCTTTCTGCAATGGCCTTATCTTCCCTAAGAACCCCTTTAACCCCTCGATCATCTAATGCTCCAACCGACTACCTCACAAGTTTCTTGCTTCAGATATATTTTAAAAAGTTTTTATTATGAGTTTTTGCCTCTATGGCCAACTTCATTTCAAATTCTCTCTTCGAATGTCTTATTAATGTTTTACACTTAACTTGACATTGCTTATGTTTTATCATATTTTCTTCAGATGGATCCTTCTTCCAATTTTTGAAGGATGTTCTTTTGGCTAAAATAGCCTCTTTCACCTCACCTTTCAACCATGATGGTAATCATTTTGCCTTCTTTCCACCTTTCTTAATGTGTGGAATACATATGGACTGCGCCTCTAGGATTGTATTTTTAAACAATGTCCAAGCCTGTTGAACACTTTTAACCTTTGCAGCTGCACCTTTCAGTTTTTTTCTATTTTCCTCATTTTATCAAAGTTTCCCTTTTGAAAGTTTAGTGTTAGGGCTGTAGATTTACTTATTGTCCCCTTTCCAGTTATTCGTTTAAATTTGATCATGTAATGATCAATGTTGCCAAGTGGCCCCACCACCATTACCTCTCTCACCAAATCCTGTGTGCCACTAAGAATTGAATCTAAAATACTTCCCTCTCTTGTTAGTTCCTGAACCAATTGCTCCATGAAGCAATCATTTATTACATCCAGGAACTTTATGTCTCTAGCAAGTACTGATGTTATATTTACCCAGTCAATATTGGGGTAATTGAAATCTGCTATCAATATTGGAGTGGAATCAAATCAAATCAAATGTGGCTATAGAAGGCGTCAGCAAGCCTGACATTGTGTGACCTTTTTTAAGACACCAACCGGTCTTCTCAATCATTCGCCTTCTTTAAGTGTTTTATTAATTCAAAAGATATTTTTATCAAAAAGTTTTTTGTTTTTCTTAAAAAGTCCTCCGTCGGTTCAAGGTAATTGAAATCTCCTATTATTATTGCACTGCCAAATTGGTTTGCTTCCCTGATTTCTCTTAGCATTTCATCATCTGTCTGACCATTTTGTCCAGATGGATGGTAGTATACTCCTTTTACTATACTCTTACCCAACACACATGGGATTTCTACCCATATAGATTCTACTGAGCAATTAGTCTCTTGTATAATCTTTATCTTGTTGGACTCTATACCCTCCCGGACATAAAGTGCCACACCCCCACGAAGTTGATCCTCCCTATCATTACAATATAATTTGTACCCTGATATAGCACTGTCCCATTGGTTATCCTCCTTCCACCAAGTCTCTGTGATGCCAATTACGTCAATCTCATCATTTGCTGCTATAGACTCTAACTCTCCCATCTTACTTCTTAAACTTCTGGCATTGGCATACAGACATTTCAAATTGTGTTTTTTGTTTGTTTTAACAACCTGCTTTTCAGTTGTTAGGGATAGTTCGGAAATCATTAGCTTCGGTGATTTTTTACATATAGGCATATGGACTATGTTTGCTTTTAATGGAACCTCTCTGTTGGGATGCCCTAACTCTCCTGTTTCATTAGTATCCTTCAAGGATACATTTCTCTGAACCATGCACTGCTGAGTGACTGTCAGCTTTCCCCCTTGTTCTAGTTTAAAAGCTGTTCTATCTCCTTTTTGAAAGTTAGTGCCAGCAGCTTGGTTCCACTCTGGTTAAGGTGGAGTCCATCCTTTCAGAAAAGTCTCCCCTTTCCCCAAAAGTTTCCCCAGTTCCTTACAAAGCTGAACCCCTCTTCCCTGCACCATCGTTTCATCCACGCATTAAAACTCTGGAGCTCTGCCTGCCTTTGGGGACCTGCACGTGGAACAGGAAGCATTTCAGTGAATGCCACCCTGGAGGTCCTGGATTTCAGCTTCCTATCTAAAATCCTAAATTTGGTTTCAAGAACCTGTCTCCCACATTTTCTTATGTCGTTGGTGCCCACATGTACTACGACAGCCGGCTCCTCCCCATCACTGTCTATAATCCTATCTAGGTGATGTGTGAGGTCTGCCACTTTCGCACCAGGCAGGCAAGTTACCAATCGGTCCTCATGTCCACCAGCCACCTGCTATCTACATTTCTAATAATTGAATCACCAACTATAATGGCCAGCCTAAACCTTCCCTCCTGGGCAGTAGCCCTGGGAGACTTGTCCTCAGTGTGAGAGGACAATACATCACCTGGAGAGCAGGTTCTTGCTACATATCACTTCCTGCTACACCAGGGTGATGTTCTCCTACTGGGAGACCTTTCTGATCCAAGTCAGCACTGGGGCTTCCAGACTGGATTTGGGACTTGGCTACTATGTCCCTGAAGGTCTCATCAACAGAATTTGTGATTGAATTGGCTTCTTTCACCTTAAGTAGAAATTATTTTGCCTTTAATGGAAAATTTTACCTTCAAACACATGGTACAGCAATGGGAGCAGCCATGGCCCCAGACATTGCCAACATTTATGTTTCCACCTTTGAATCGCGACACTTATCTGGTAACCCATGGGAAACCCAGATCAAATGTTGGAAGTGTTATATTGATGACATATTCATTGTTTGACAAGGTTCATCCACATCCCTTATGCAGTTTCATTCATAGTTGAATTATCACAGTTCTGTCCTTAAATTCACCATCAATTACCATAAGAAATAAATTAATGTTGAAAACTTCAGTACATCATAAACCAAATGATCACAACAATTTGCTTTCTAACAACAGCTTTCAAATTGTCAACTTTAAAAGGAGTCTCCCTTTGGGACAATTTTTCTGATTATGAAGGCTTTGTTCTGATATTGGTGAGTTCAATTTACAGGCCAACTTGATGACTAACTGCTTGTTAGATAGAGGTTATCCTATTTCATGCCTAAAGACCGCGTATCGACATGCTCTGTATAGTAATCATGATCTTATGTTACAATCGCCTGATACATCTGACAAACAGACATATGTCTTAAGATGCTCTATAATTTCTACCTTGATTTGCAGATCAATTTGTAAATATTGGCCAATTTTACAATGTACTCACCCTCTGTTCCAAGAAACAATTAGATTTCCTTTCTCACAAAGTTGCAACATATGTGATAACGTAATTCAAGCTTCAAGCTTTCAGCCTGAACCTTTAATAAGCTCAGTAAAACACTGTGAAGAAAGTCCTTGGTGCACACTCAGAATTCAAGAAAATGCTATTACCTTACAATCTGGTAAATCTGTTCCCATAATCACAGACATTTCTTACAGAGTAACTTATTTGATTTATATTCTTAGCTGTCTGTGTAGGTTATTTTATATTGGAATGACCAAACACATGTTGCAGACTTGTTTGACTGAACACAAAAGCTGTCTTTGCACTTTAAAAATGGAATCACTGTTGGTTGCTCATTTTTTGGAACATCATCACACTTTTTCAGATATACGTTAGGCCATCTTAGCGATTATAAGAGAACATTGGCATGGGGGGAGGGGGGGATAGAGTCCTTAATTTGGCTCAAAAAGAACAATTTTGGATTTTTCATTTGAATATAGTTGCCCCTCTAGGACTCAACAAGGAAATTGAATGGGCTATATTCCTTTAATGGAGTTCACAATGATGTCATTGGGGTGTTCCCTGATGGCCATCTTTAAAAGAAGCTGCTCATTGCTAGTGCCTTTTGAGCGTTGGCAGCAAACGAGGAAGCCACTTGTAGCCAAGCTCTGTTGGTTACTGCTACGCATGCCACATTTAAGACAGTAGGTTTACCATGGCTATGCTTCTTGATACAAGGCTATTTTCCCGTGACAAATGGCATCAGATATGTTTTCTTTTTCCACCTGTTTTAAATGTTTTAAACATTTTAAATGTTTCTTAATGTTGCATATTTTTTCATGTTATTATGCAGAGAGCATAAGTCAGCATTTGTACAAGTCAGCATTTTTCTATGACAACTAAGTTGTGAAGCACAAATGTAGCATGAATATGGGTTAACAGGCTAGAATATTTTTCATCACAATTGAAGCCCCTGATGCAGGTTCTCTAAAACATAGTGCCATGTTGGGCACAGTGAAACTTTAATTTGAAATATAAGTGAGCTTATTTTTGATGATTTTGAGAATTGTGTTTCTTGTTGACAATGCACAAACTTTGCACAAATGTTTAATAAGCAATTAAAAAAAAAAAGCACACTTGGAACTATGATTACAGATGACCGTTCTTGTGGAGAAAAGTGTCCAACCAACTAACCGCTCCAGTGTTATGATGGTCCTTCAACAAATGAAAATTCTCATGTTGTATTGTGTTTTGTGCCTATCTGAATATTGAAATTCGAGCTGATGAGTGTTTTTAGTTTTTTGTTTTAGCTTCTGAGTTAGCCAGCTAAATGCTTTTGAATACGGACCTTTCTGTGTCTTGCTCATAGATTTTTGTTTGTCTGAGTGCTGTAATTTTGGTCTCTGGCTGCAAGTTCAGTGATAAGAATTCCCTTTGCATTGAGTCTGTATTCATCAAGAAGAGTGACCAAGACAACTTTAGTGCTAGTTTTGTTAGAGTAAGACCATAAAAGCACAATAACATAAGAAATTGTCATACTGGGACAGACCAAGGGTCCATCAAGCCCAGCATCCTGTTTCCAACAGTGGCCAATCCAGGCTACAAGTACCTGGCAAATACCCAAAAACTAAGTATATCCCATGCTACTGATGCTAGTAATAGCAGTGGCTATTTTCTAAGTCAATATGATTAATAGCAGATAATGGAGTTCTCCTCCAAGAACGTATCCAAATCTTTTTTAAACCCAGCTACACTAACTGTACTAACCACATCCCCTGGCAACAAATTCCAGAGTTTAATTGTGCGTTGAATGAAAAATAATTTTCTCTGATTAGTTTTAAATGTGCTACATGCTAACTTAATGAAGTGCCCCCTAGTCCTTCTATTATCCGAAAGAGTAAATAATTGATTCATATTTACCCATTTTAGACATCTTGTGATTTTAAATACCTCTATCATATCCACCCTCAGACGTCTCTTCTCCAAGCGGAACAGCCCTCAACTCTTTTGTCTTTCCTCATAGGGGAGCTGTTTCATCCCTTTTATCATTTTTCTCTCCCTTCTCTGTACCTTCTCCATCACAACTATACCTTTTTTGAGATGTGGCGCCCAGAATTGTACACAGTATTCAAGGTGCAGTCTCACCATGGAGCGATACAGAGGCGTTACGATATTTTACATTTTATTCACCATACCCTTCCTAATAATTCCTAACATTCTGTTTGCTTTTATGACTGTCGCAGCACACTGAGCTGACGATTTCAATGTATGATGCCTAGATATCTTTCCTGGGTGGTAGCTCCTAATATGGAACCTAACATTGTGTATCTATAGCATGGGTTATTTTCCCTATATGCATCACCTTGCACTTATCCACATTAAATTTCATCTGCCATTTGGATGCCAAATTTTCCAGGCTCACAAGGTCCTGCAGTTTAATACAATCTGCTTGTGATTTAACTACTCTGAATAATTTTGTATTATCTGAAAATTTGATTACCTCACTCATCATATTCCTTTCCAGATCATTTATAAATATATTGAAAAGCATGTTCCCAGTACAGATCCCTGAGGCACTAAACTGCCCACTCCCCTCCTCTAAGAAAATTTTCCATTTAATCCTGCTGTTTCCTGTCTTTTAACCAGTTTGTAATCCACGAAAGGACATCACCACCTATCCAATGACTTTTTACTTTTCTTAGAAGCCTCTCATGAGGAATTTTGTCAAATGCCTTCAGAAAATCCAAATACACTACATCTACTGGTTCACCTTTATCTATATGTTTATTAACCTCTTCAAAAAAGTGAAGCAGATTTGTGAGGCAAGACCTGCCTTGGGAAAAGCCATGCTGACTTTGTTCAATTAAACCATGTCTTTCTATGTGTTCTGTGATTTTGATCTTTAGAACACTTTCTATTATTTTTCCTGGCATTGAAGTCAAGTTAACTGGTTTGTAGTTTCCAGCGTTGCCTCTGGAGCCCTTTTTAAATATTGGGGTTACATTATCCACCCTCATGTACTATGGATGATTTTAATGATAGTTTGCACATTTTAACTAATAGATCTGAAATTTCCTTTTTGAGTTCCTTCAGATCCCTGGGGTGTACCATCTGGTCCAGGTGATTTACTACTCTTAAGTTTGTCAATCAGGCCTACCACATCTAGGTTCACTGTGATTTTGTTCAGTCCATCTCAATCATTACCTATGAAAACCTTCTCTGGAATGGGTATCTCCCCAACATCCTCTTCAGTAAACCCTGAAGCAAAGAAATTGTTTAATCTTTCTGCAATGCCCTTATCTTCTGAAAGTGCCCCTTTATCCCCACGATCATCTAACGATCCAATTGGCTCCCTTGCAGGCTTTCTGCTTTGGATATATTTTAAAAAGTTTTTACTGTGAGTTTTTGCCTCTACAGCCAACTTGTTTTCAAATTCTCTCTTAGCCTGTCTTATCAATGTCTTACATTTAACTTGCAACAAAATCGGCCCTAACACACTGTACTCCAGAAACCTTAAATACAAGTACAAAATATTAAACAACTGGTTTCCTGGTCAATCTTATTGTCATTACAATATGCCACATAAACACAATTTGAATTGTAATGACAATAAGATTGACCAGGAAACCAGTTGCATAATATTTTTTACATTTAACTTGCCAATGCTTATACTTTATGCTATAGTATTCTTTTGCATTCTTCTTCCTATTTTTGAATGGTTTTAATAAATTATTGTTTTAATTTATTTTATTTAATATTACAAGAAATTAAATGAATATTCAATATAGTTAAATTTAATTTAATTAATTGTGATAGGTTCAGTTTAATTTAATTTTGCTATTTTGGAGTAGTAAGGGGCTTTCTTGAAAGCTAATTGGTTTTGCGTTTTTTACATTTTATTTTAGATGTATTGTCTAAAGTTATTTTAAGTTATTAAATTGCAATTATTTCTTTTTGTATTCTTTAGGTTATTGGGCTACCTTAAAACTATTACTGATGGCTCCTGAGAAAGGCAATCAGCAAGATTCTGTGGTGAGTCATTTGGATAAATATCGGTAAATGGTCATGCTTCTGGTAAACAGGCAACAACAAAAATAAAGTCCACTTTATTGAACAAGATTAATTGGAAGTGGTTTCTTCTGCTCAAGGGCATAGTCCTAGAAGGCTACTACAACTTCTGGCCTTGGTAGCTCAGAGGTAGAAGTATCCTCACATAGATATCTTTTTAATGTTCTTGCTCCTTTGGGTGTTCATTGTGACATAAGATCCTTCATGGCAAATATATTGATATATTATTTTTTTGGCAAGGGGTCAAGATTCTACTGTGGATAAATTTTTAAAAGGGGATGGATTTTAGCTGGAATATTAGGGGAAGCAAAACCTGAACTTTATCCAAATTTTCTTTATTATTCAGATTTAATTATTCAGGCTGATAAAACTTGTGGTGGACTGATCTGGTTAAATTATGATGAGCAGTTTCACAAAGGGTTAACAAAAGATAAATTTAATGCTTGGGGTTTTTGGGATGTAGATATTGGGCTGTCTGAAATGATGCCTGTCAGACCATGGTTCTTTCAGACTGTACCACCTCTTCCAAGTTTTGTGATTTCTGGCTTGGGTATCATGCCATAAAAAGAGTAGGGCAAATTTAACTTTATACGTAATCTACCTTATCCTTTGGGAAGAATGTTAATGAATTTTTAGACCTTGCTCAGTGTTCTGTTCAGTATGCCTCTTTTGATCAGACTATTGTGTTCCTTAGATGTTGTGGTCAAGGCTCTCTAAGGGCTAAATCAGATATAGAATCAACTATTTTTCTTTTACTGATGTATCCTGAATTATTCTGTCTTTTGGGCTTTAAATGTAATGTCTTATATATATATATATATTTTTTTTTTTATAAATGCTTGCTTATGGGGGTACTCTGTAGCCTGTTTTTATTTGGAAGCTTTTGCTTCTGTTTTTTTCATTAGGTAGTTCCACAGGAAGCTGGGTGTAACAACATAATTCACTATTTGGATGATTTTATTTTTGTGTGTCTGACTGGTTCAGATGGTTATGGATATTGGTGTCCACATTTGAGAGGATAGCAGAGGATTTAGGAATTCTGTTAGATAATAGGAAATTAGTGGGCACTTGCACAGTGCTTATTTTCCTAGGGCTTGAGAACAAGAACAAAAAGCCTTCCCTATATTAAAAACTGAAGTCCTAGAGAAAAACATTGAAGTGTTACCAGAAAAGAGAGAAAACCAATGCATGCAGAATTTCAAGATACATAACCAAAAGAAAAAGCAAATTGAGATGGATAACTCTGGCATCAGTGGCACAACTGCAAAAGGAAAGAGTGAAGTGAATAACAAATCTCAACTAAAGTCTCATAAGGAGTACAGGAAAAGCAATAATCTTAAAGAGAGTACCTGGAAAGCTATGACCACAAATGCTCATAGTTTGGGAAATAAAATACCAGATCTGCAGGCCCTAATGATAGAGGCAGAAGTGGACATTGTTGCTATCACAGAGACATGGTTCACAGAATCTCATGATTGGGATACGGCAATACCAGGCTATAACTTGTTAAGGAAGGACAGAGTGGATAGAAAAGGGGGAGGTGTGGCTCTTTATGTCAGAAACAATATCCAAGCATCTGAGCTACAAGGAAGTTGGGGCAAGGAAGAAGCACTATGGGTAGACCTAAAAACAGATGATGGAGCATCAATTTATATTGGAGTGGTTTACAGGCCCCCGAACCAAAAGGAAGAGCTGGACAGAGACCTGGTTGAAGACATCCATAAGATAGGTAAGAAGGGAGAAGTGGTGATCGTGGGTGACTTTAATATGCCAGATGTAGACTGGAAAATCCCATCTGCAGAATCTAAAAATAGTAGAGCAATAGTGGATGCCATGCAAGTAGCTTTGTTCAAACAAATGGTATTAGAACCCACGAGAGAAGGAAATATACTCGACTTAGTGCTCACTAATGCAGATAATGTCTCTGATGTCGAGGTGGGCACCCACCTCAGCACCAGTGATCATCAAACAATATGGTTTAATATCACTAAAAGAATAGGGAAAAGAACCACAAAGACCCGAGTTTTACAATTCAAAAACACAGACTTTGAGGAAATGGGGAAGTACCTAGAGGAAGAACTAAATGGATGGGAGAATGAGAGAGATGTGGATCAGCAGTGGATCAATCTAAAAGGAGCAATCACCAAGGCAACTACTCTTTATGTTAGAAATGTAAAGAAAAGCAAAAGGAAAATGAAACCTATCTGGTTCTCAAACGAGGTGGCTGACAAAATTAAAGCTAAAAGAACAGCATTCAAAAAATATAAAAGATCCCAAAGGGAGGAGCACAAAGAAGAATATTTGATTCAACTGAGGGAGACGAAGAAATTAATCAAGTTGGCAAAAAGTCAAGCGGAAGAGAGGATTGCCAAGGAGATAAAAAATGGTGACAAAACATTTTTCAGATACATCAGCGAAAAGAGAAAAGTCCATAGTGGTATAGTGAAATTGAAAGGTGGAAATGATCAATGTGTGGAGAGAGACGAAGAAATGGCAGAAATATTAAATGAATACTTCAGCTCTGTATTCACTAAAGAAGACCCTGGAGAAGGACCATTTCTACACAAGAAGCTGGAGGGTAGTGGAATAGATGAAAATCATTTTACAGTAGAAAATGTATGGGAAGAGCTAAAGAATCTGAAAGTGGACAAAGCCATGGGGCCTGATGGGATTCATCCAAGGATTCTGAGGGAGCTCAGAGATGTGCTGGCGGGTCCGCTGTGTGACCTGTTCAATAGATCCCTAGAAACGGGAGTGGTGCCGAGTGATTGGAGAAGAGCGGTGGTGGTCCCGCTTCACAAGAGTGGGAACAGAGAAGAGGCTGGTAACTACAGACCGGTTAGCCTCACTTCGGTGGTGGGAAAAGTAATGGAGTCACTGTTGAAAGAGAGAATAGTGAAATATCTACAGTCCGGAGAATTGATGGACCAGAGGCAGCATGGATTCACCAGGGGAAGATCCTGTCAGACAAATCTGATTGACTTTTTCGACTGGGTAACCAAGGAATTGGATCAAGGAAGAGCGCTAGATGTCATCTACTTGGATTTCAGCAAAGCTTTTGATACGGTTCCGCACAGGAGACTGGTGAATAAAACAAAAAGCTTGGGAGTGAGTGCCGAAGTGGTGACCTGGATTGCAAACTGGTTGACGGACAGAAGACAATGCGTGATGGTAAATGGAACTTTCTCTGAAGAGAGAGCGGTTTTAAGTGGTGTACCGCAAGGATCGGTGTTGGGACCGGTCCTGTTCAATATCTTTGTGAGCGACATTGCGGACGGGATAGAAGGTAAGGTTTGTCTTTTTGCGGACGACACTAAGATCTGCAACAGAGTGGACACGCCGGAAGGAGTGGAGAGAATGAGACGGGATTTAAGGAAGCTGGAAGAGTGGTCGAAGATATGGCAGCTGAAATTCAATGCCAAGAAGTGCAAAGGCATGCATTTGGGAGTGGAAATCCGAATGAACTGTATTCGATGGGGGGGGAAAGGCTGATGTGCACGGAGCAGGAGAGAGACCTTGGGGTGATAGTGTCTAATGATATGAAGTCGGCGAAACAATGCGACAAGGCGATTGCAAAAGCCAGAAGAATGCTGGGATGCATAGAGAGAGGAATATCGAGTAAGAAAAGGGAAGTGATAATCCCCTTGTACAGGTCCTTGGTGAGGCCTCACCTGGAGTACTGTGTTCAGTTCTGGAGACCGTATCTACAAAGAGACAAGGACAAGTTGGAGGCGGTACAGAGAAGGGCGACCAGGAAGGTGGAGGGTCTTCATCGGTTGACATACGAGGAGAGATTGAAGAATCTAAATATGTACACCCTGGAGGAAAGGAGGAGCAGGGGTGATATGATTCAAACTTTCAGATACTTGAAAAACTTTAACGATCCAAAGACAATGACAAACCTTTTCCAACAGAAAAAAATCAGCAGAACCAGAGGTCACGAGCTGAGGCTCCAAGGAGGAAGACTAAGAACCAATGTCAGGAAGAATTTCTTCACGGAGAGAGTGGTGGATGCCTGGAATGCCCTTCCGGAGGAAGTGGTGAAGTCCAAAACTGTGAAGCACTTCAAAGGGGCATGGGATAAATATTGTGGATCCATCAGGTCCAGAGGACGCATATAAAGAGCAGGTAGTAAAATACTGCACGGAGCGGCAGTAGCCACAGAGGCATTCACGGAGCGGGATGCCAGTGGCCAGTGGTAGGTGTCCACCTTCATGGAGCGGAAGGATGTAGGGCTGTCATCTCCCAATTAAATAAAAAACAAAAACAAAAAACAAAACAGGGATGGGATCCATCAGGTCTAGAGGACACATATAAAGAGCAGGTAGTAAAATACTGCACGGAGCGGCAGTAGCCACAGAGGCATTCACGGAGCGGGATGCCAGTGGCCAGTGGTAGGTGTCCATATAAAGAGCAGGTAGTAAAATACTGCACAGAGCGGCAGTAGCCACAGAGGCATTCACGGAGCGGGATGCCAGTGGCCAGTGGTAGGTGTCCACCTTCACGGAGCGGAAGGATGGAGGGCTGTCATCTCCCAATTAAATAAATAATAAAAAAACCCAGGGATGGGATCCATCAGTTCTAGAGGACGCATATAAAGAGCAGGTAGTAAAACACTGCATGGAGCGGCAGTAGCCACAGAGGCATTAACGGAGCGGGATGCCAGTGGCCGGTGGTAGGTGTCCACCTTCACAGAGTAGAAGGATGAAGGGCATCCATCTCCCAATTAAAAAAAGAAAAGAAAAAAAGAAAAAAAAACAGGGATGGGTTCATGGGCTTATAGGTATTACCAATTATTAGGCTTTTCAATATTTGATGATAGTTAATGTGACTTTCAAGGCATTCTTCACTTTCGGTGCATGTCCGGCATGACTCCTTGCTTCAATGACAGGGGAAAAGAAAAACTGATACTTCACACATTTCCAGCATTGCCCTCTGCTTCATGGCAGAGAGCTATGCTGCCGCTTACCCAACTAATCAAACTTAATATTTCACTTGGAAGCAGCTCCAGCACTGCTCTCTACATTAATGGTGGGGGTGAAAAGGGAATTAGAACATAAGGTTACTAAGAGCCAAGAGAAACAGTTAAGTATGAGAACAAATGTGTGAAGCTTGCTGGGCAGACTGGATGGACCGGTTGGTCTTCTTCTGCCGTCATTTCTATGTTTCTATGTTTCTATGTTGAGATAGATAGACTTTATGAGTATGTTGTCTCATTTGCTTCTTGATAAGGAACAGAAGTTAGTTCAATCCATTGATTTAGTTTGTTCAGCACATAAGTTGACTCTAATGCACATTCTGTCCTTAATAGGTCAATATAATTTTGCTTGTAGAGTAACTCCTATCCGCAGCAGGTTTACAATATAGTTTTGATGCTGAGATGACAGAGAGTAAAGTGACTTGCATAATATTAGAAAAATCAACAGTGGAATTTGAACACCGGTTTCCATGGTTCATAGGCTGCTGCTCTAACCACTGGCTATTCCTGCACCCCAGGGAAGGTTTTCAAAGCCTTTCTGAATTCCTTAGGAATTTTGAGTGAACATAAATGCAGTGGAATTTATTTCCATATGTCTGGATCTGCTATAAATAAACTTCTCTCCTAAGGAGCTGAAAGGTGAGCAATACGAGGGGATGGTATCTCAAGTGAATGATGACTAGAAGAGCACGGGGCTTTTGATGGAGTGTAGAATTTCAGGATTAAATTTATCCAAGGTGAAGTTATGTAATAAAGAAAAGTATGTATTATAAGACTGCTTGTATTGTATGCATTTTTTAACAGGTAGCTAATGGAGGTGCTTTAGCACTGGGGAGATATGTTCATGAAATTTGGTACAAGTGAGGAGTCAGACTGCCACATTTTATGTTAGCTATTGTGGTTTAATTATATAGGGGCTGATGCAATACAGTGCGCTAAGTCGAGCACACTGTTTAACCTACAGATGGATTCAGGTTGTGTAGGATCAACCTAATCCGCGTATGCAATAAGGGGATTAGCTCATCCACAATGCACATCCAATGTGCGCCAAAACTAATAGCACTCATCACATGCAAATGCATGTTGGTGAGGCTATTAGTTTCTCACCGGAAATTTTAAAAAAATGTGCGTCCAATATGTGCATTTTTGTGTTCAGAAATGAATGCCTACCTAGAGCAGGTGTTAATTTCTGAGCACTCCCAAAAGTTATACAGAAAAGCAGAAAGTACTGCTTTTCTGTACATCCACCCACTTATATCATTGTGATATTACTTATTGTGATATTAAGTAGGAGGAATGAAAGATTGAAAAAAAAAAAGTTTAAAAAAAATGTGGCACTGGTCAGGTTCAGGAAACGGATGCTCAGTTAACCAGCAACCGTTTTCTGAACCCGTGGCTGTGGTGCACGCTATCAAGGAGGTGCTAGGGGCACACCATCGAACCTAGCACCTCCTTGACAGTGCAACCCCTAATTAGAATATTGCATGGCACCCCAAGGAGAGGTGCCTGGGGCATGATAGGAAAGCGGGCGCTGAATACCACTTTCTGCCTGTTTTAATTTCATCGGCCCCATAATGTGATAAACCTATATAGAATGAGTTGCATTAATCAACACCTGAATGAATCAGGCCTAAAGTACTGATCAAAAGTCAGAGGGCCCTAGGAGTGCTTCTAGATGTCATAAAAGCTTAAGCTATGAAATTTGTTCAAACTACTGTCTTAATGTAAGGCTACTTCGGTAACGAAGTGTCAAAAATGAAACTAAGTTCAACACCTCAGATGATATTGGTAGAGTCTGGCCATCAAAGATAAGCTCAGAGGAGATAAAATCTAGTAATTTGCATCTAGAATCATTCTTTCTTTTTTTTTTTTTTTTATGCTTAGATAACTTATTGTGAGAAAGCCAGTTTTGGATAGAAGACAGACATAATGAGGTCAGGATGACTTTAATTGGAAAAATACTTGTAAATCATCTGCATCATTTTATTAGGATTTCAAAGCATGTTAAAGTGAATTTGTTTATATGGCATTCTTCTTATATGGGTTTTATGATGTCCATGTTTGAACTGTTCTTGCATTATCTAATTGGGTTTTTTTAAATTATTTACTGACATATCTGAGGGTATTGGTTTTGGAATTTATTATAAAGGAGCATACTGTGTTGAAGCTTGGCCTCAGAGCTATCATTTAATAGGTTGGACAAAGAATATAACTTTCATTGAGCTTTTCCCATTTTCAGTAGCCTTTACAATCTGGGGAGATGAATTGGTCCATTAAAAAATGGTCATGGATTCTGAAATCATAGGGTAGTTGAAGCAATTAATCATCAGTCAGAAAAATGTCCTTTGGCTGTGGATCTGTTTCAACTTTTAATGCTGCATTGTTTATATTTGAATGCAATTTTGGTTTCTAGGTACAGTATGTCCCAGTTGTACATAATAATATTGCTGATTCATTGTCTTGATTTCAGTGGTCCTGTCTTTAGTCATTTGTTCCCGGAGCAGACATTTACCTGACAAACATGCCAAAATAATTCTGGGATTTCATTCCACCTTCTTTAACATTTATTTTCTTCAAATGCTTGAAAGCATACAATAAGGCATGCAAATATTTTATGACGTAATCTTTGCATTATTCTTTGAATTTTGGTCTACTTTGGAATCTTAAATAGTGAATTGTATGCTTATAATAAGAAAATCAAAATGTCATGCATTCCTTTTCTGTGTCTTTAGCATAGCATTTCTCAACAGGTGTGCTGCAAGGTCCCTGGAGGCCTGTCATGGGGCCAGCAAGAGGTTTCTCTCTCCTCATCAGGAATTAGCTGAATATTCCTTAAATGAGCATGACAGGAAGCAGTTCTTGCCTCTTTATCTTCCTGGCCCAGTTAGAGGCTGGTCGCTCCTCTTTTATGTAGATCAGAATGAGACATCACCAACTCCTGCTTTTCTGGACCCAGCAGGACACGAACTTCATCTTCCCCCCTCCAGGCCAGGCAGTGATTCTTCTAATGCTTTCTTCACTGCATGGGTCCTGAACGTGACTGAGAGCAGGGGCAAGAGGGGAGCTGTCCATGTCCTACATGCATAGATCCATTGCTCAATTCTGCTGTTGTTGCCTCCTCCTTTTCCTTTCTTCAATGGTTCTTGCCCTCATCTGCAGCCAATAAGGAAGGAGGGAGATTCTGGACTGAATTGGAGACTTTTCTGCAGGCTGGCAGCCAGGAGAATGGGAAAATATGGATGCTGCTGGACAAATAAGGGTGGAGAAGAGAGGTGATATAAATGCTGCTAAGCAGGGAGTGGTGGGGGAAGAAAGGAGTTCAGGATATTTCTGAGTGGGCTGGTGGAAAGGAGAGGTTTGGGCAGGCTACTGACATGGAGGGGTGGGGAGAAAGTGTTATGAGCATGATATGTCAGAAGTCCAACGTCAATCTAGAAAATATATATTTTTGGAGAGGCCACATATTCCATAAAATCACATTGCGCCCCCCCACACACACACACACATACCTTTGCATCAAATTCACAGCAAATGATGCAGGATATGTCTGGGAGCCTAAAGCAATCTTAATATTTTGATATTTTGATCCTACTTTCAAAAGGGAACAAGGTTTATAAGAATAAGATGTGTGAGTGTGTGTATGTGTGTGTGTGTGTGTGACTGTGTGTATCCCAATAACTTTTGTTTCTGATTTTCTATCTAAGCCACATTTTCAGGAGGTGTCGGGGAGGGGGACATAATGATACTGGCAAGGTTTTGTTTTTTTTTCAGATCCACACATAGCATGTTTTTGTGTTTTGTGTATTCTCCTTTTATACTTTTATTGTAAATTGCCCAGATACAATAGATAATGGACGTGTAATTACATGTCCAACCTCCATAGTATCTGGACATGGTTCTGCACAGAAGACTTATAAATAAATTGTGTGCACTTGGTATGGATCCTAAAGTGACTAACTGGATTAGAATCTAGCTGAGTGGGAGGCAACAAAGCCTCAGGGATTGGTCCTTGGACCAGTTCTTTTCAAGATTTTTGAGAGCAACACAATAGGTTTGTCTTTTTGCTGAAAATACCAAAATCTGTTCTTATGTTCTTAGAGTTGACAGCAAGAAAAGAGTAGAAAACATGAAGCGGGATCTAGTGAAGCTTGAAGAATGGTCTAAGCCTGTCAACTAAAATTAAATGCTAAAAAAATGCAGAGCAATGCATTTAAGATACAAAAGCCCAATAGAAGGGTACAATATCGGAGGTGAAATTCTTCTATGTGCAAAGGAAGAGTGGGATCTGGGGGTAACTGTATCTGATGATCTTAAGGTAGCCAAACAAGTGAATAAAGCCATTGTAAAAGCCAGACAGATGCCTGGCTGCATAGGGAGAGGCATGGTCAGCAGAAAAAGGCAGGTGATATTATTATTGCCCCTGTATAGGTCCCTGGTGAGACTTCACTTACAATACTATATATAATTCTGGAGAAGGATATAAACAGAATGGAGTTAGTCCAGAGGGTAGCTACTAAAATGATCAGTGGTCTTCATTCTATAGCATATCTAAATATGTATATGCTAGAGTTAAGGTAGGATAGGGGAGATATGATAAAGACATTTAAATACCTCAACGATTTCCATGTTCAGGAGGTGAGCCTTTTTCATGAGATGAGGTTGAAAGGGGGTAGACTTAGGAGTAATCTTAGGACATATTTCTTTACAGAGAAGGTGGTGAATGCATGAAACAGCCTCCCAGTGCTAGTGCTGGAGAGAAAAACAGTATCTAAATCAAAGAAAATGTGGGATAAATACAGGGGATCTCTAAGAGGTGATAAGAATTATAATGCTAAATTATTTGGATGGATGGTCAGACTGGCTGGGCCATATAGTCATCATGTTTCTATGTTTCTAAATTAAATATTTGTGCAATATGTTTATGAGCATGTATGTGTCCTGAAAATTAAGCTGCTTTAGTTCTGACTGGAACTTCTTTATTATTTTTTTTCCTCAAAGTTGGCATATGACTTTCTGTTGTAAATTTGAATGGAGTCCAATATTTCCAATGCATAAGTGTCTGGTTCATAAAGTATTTCAGTAAAAAATGAACCATGAAGAATGAAATGAAAATGTTGTCCTAATTATATGCTTTGAAATGCCATTACAAGTTGAAACTTCTTTCTATACTGGCAATTCAACAGGTGATACAAATGAAAAAAAGAACAAGCTATTGTACCCCACAGTTGCCATGATAATCAGAACATGGTGAAACTGGCCCTGCTGTGAGTATATGCCTAGAGCTGTTGTGGTTCTTCCATTTATTCATGAATGTGTTTGATATATGACAGCATGGTAGTAGCAGTTTCCTGAACCGGCAAGTATAAACTCAAGAATTCCCATTTCATATTCAGTTTTAATCTGTAGAATTCTGGAAAATAACCAACAACTTGCTAAATGTTAATTAAACTTCTGGTGCAATAAAATTGAAAATAATGGTTAAATAGAAAGAACTGTCTTTTGTTTTTCTGTCCTCTTTATTGACATTGGATCTGATTGATTGCTGCTATTTAACGTGTGTGGGGGGGGGGAGGGGCAGCAGGTTGGCATGGAGATGGAGGCAGGAAACATAGATTTCTGTGTTCTAATGTGACATATGTGATTTTCTTCTGCACTTTGCTCAATGAGGAATGCTGCTCATTTTCTTCCCAGTCCTACAACTTTTCCACTGGATGCCAAAAATAAACATTATTACAGCAAATTTGAGTAAATGACTAATTATTATAAAGAGGCAATTAATTTCCCCAGAACAAAAAAATCTGTCAGTTATGTCATAAAGGAGAATGTGGAACCTTGAAAAACAAAACTGGAAAAAAGTAGCTGAAATGAAATCATTGAGAAGAACATTGGCGTTTACATAAATCAGAGGACTTGGTAAAAGACTTAGGGGGTCATTTTCCAACTGTTAGTGATTTGCAAATTTTTCATTCAGGGGGTGGAACAAATGTAAAGTAGGGAGGATTTATTGTGTACCATGAAACAGTGTTAGTGCAGCCAATAACTACACCTCTTTCATTTGTGTTACATTGTGTGCTAGAGTCTGGTAAAGGTTTGTTTGAGAGAGAGAGAGAGAGAGAGAGAGAGAGAGAGAGAGAGAGAGAGAGAGAGAGAACCTTGCTATAATACCTCCTCCCTAGACAGGTATTTGTATCCCTATGGGAGGCCCACCTTGTAACTCGAGGTGAGGGTTAAGTATTAGTGTAGGGGGGTAGGGGCCACTTTGACATTCAATGTAAGATGTACGAACAGAACAGTGGTCTCTTGTGAAGATTTGCTGGCCTTCGGAATGAGGAAACTCACTCCAAGATGAGATTTGTGCAAGGTTCTCTCAACCTAGCTTGATGTTACCCAGGTAGAGAGTCCCTCAAGCTAAGTTGAGAGAACCTTGCCCAAATCTCATCTTGGAGTGAGTTTCCTCACTCTGAAGGCCAGCAAATCTTCACAAGAGACCACTGTTCTGTTCGTACGTCTCATGTTGAATGTGAAAGTGGCCCCTACCCCCCTACACTAATACTTAACCCTCACCTCGAGTTACTAGGTGGGCCTCCCATAGGGATACAAATACCTGTCTAGGGAGGCAATACTATAGCAAGGTGCTCGCTCTCTCTCTCTCTCTCTCTCTCTCTCTCTCTCTCTCTCTCTCTCTCTCTCTCTCTCTCTCTCTCTCTCTCTCTCTCTAAACATTGATACACATGCTTATTAGCATAAGGTACACCCCTTTTTGGGAAAATGAAGCCCTTAGGGATAGATTTTATAAATCTACGCGCACGCATACTTTTGTTTGCGCACCAGGCGCAAAGAAAAGTATGCTGGATTTTATAAGATACACGTATCTTATAAAATCCGGGGTCGGGGGGTGCACATTTGTGCACCTTGCGCACGCTGAGCCCTGCACACGCTGCCCGTTCCCTCCGAGGCCGCTCCAAAATCGGAGCAGCCTCGGAGGGAACTTTCCTTCCACCACCCGCACCTTCCGCTCCCTTCCCCTACCTAACCCACCCCCCTGGCCCTATCTAAACCCTCCCCCACCTTTATTCGAAAAGTTACTACTGCCTCTGGGCAGTAGTAACTTATGCACGCTGGATGTCTGCTGGCGCGGCAGGCCCGACACAGGCCGCTATGTCGGGGCACTCAGCCATGCCCCCGGACCGCCCACATACCCCCGAACACACCCCCTAAGCCGACACCACGCCCCCTAGCCACGCCTCCGACCACCCCTTTTTGCAAGCCCCGGGACTTACGCACATCCCGGGGCTTGCAAACGCCGCCGAGCCTATGCAAAATACGCTTGGCACACACAGGGGCGTTTTTAAAGGATTACACACGTACCTTATGCGCGTAACCATTTTAAAATCCGGCCCTTAATGAATTTCTGGATTTTCTGCAACCCTAGTTAACTGAGATGGAGAATGATATAAGTGAACTGTAGGAGAGAAGCTAAACATGACAAAAGTAGTTACATAGGAACAGAGAAACATGGAGAGGGTGATTTTCAAAGCCATTTATCTAGATAAACAACAATTTACCAGAGTAAACTGGCTTTCTGAAATTTGCCTTCCCTCAGCCTGAATGAAAGTATGTGTAAGGTTCCTATCTACATTAAGGGAGAGGTATTCTCCTGGGTGTGTTTTGGTTGAGATAAAAAAAATAATGTAATTAGCTTGTATTTTCAAATATTCACAAGATATTTTCTATAAAAAAAAAAAAAAAACTATCTGCAAGAAAGGCAGGTGCAAAAGTTTACAGGTACTTTGTACCTGAAGAAGATTTGAAAAGAAAAGTATGCATGAATGTTTCCTTAGAAATTAGGTGCAAAGTTCATGGTTAAAAAATACCCCAAAATTTGGCACAAAATTGTTCCCAGAATCATTTAGCAGATAAAGATTAGTAGGTCAATATTTTTTAGCCAACCAAAATTTGACTTGTTATGTTAATCAGATTTTCAACCAAGTAGGGCTGGCTAGATTTTCTGCTTAAAATCATACAAAATCTGCTGTAGGCAGCTAAAACTTAGTTTAACTTTTTTCTTTCTTTTTTTTTTATTTATTATTAACTTTTTTCATTTGATTTATATTCCACTTTTTTGGCACTTCAGAGTGGTTTACATTCAAGTACTGTAGATAATTCCCTTTCAGCACGAAATGTTATTTAATATTAACCCCACCATATAGTTAAGGTAGCAAAAAACCTCGGAAAAATGATGCCACAGCTGTCAAAAGCTCAAGAAACTAAGCATTAGAATGGAAAGTGTGGGAACATTTAGTTTTGTTTTTCATTTTGGTTTTGGGGAGCTTTTTTTTTTTTCCCATGAATTTCATTTTGTGAAATGTTTATTTTGTTCCTTTAGGTAAAAACAAAAAATGAAATATACATGAAAGCCTGCCCCCAACTCCCAGGGCCTCCCAGACCCCATCTAACCCTTTTAACCGGAAAAATGCTGGGACCAGGATCATCCTCAGGTCCCACTTACCTGGTCTGGGGGGATCAGCAGTCGAAGCCTTGCATGGGGCATAGGCCAAGGTCACAGCAACCTACCGCTGCCTAAGCTTATCTAAGGCTAAGGTTTTAGCCGAGGCCGAGGCATCAGGACAATGCCTCCAAGCCATGCCTTGGCATTGGGTCTAGGTCCAGGCTGAGGCTCTGGCATTGGGACCAGGCCAGGTTGCAGTCTTGGATTTAGTAAGCATGGGGGGGGCCTAGGCCTTTGGTCTGGTCCTAGCCTAGGCCCCATCATCAGGCCAGAACCTAGGCTGATACCCCTAAATCACACCTGGGCATAGACCACAGCCCCTTAGTCAGGCCAAAGCCTATGCCTAGACAAGGGCCAGACTTTGAGCTTAGGCCTAGGCCGAGGTTCCAGAATCATACTGGGCCATAGGACAGGATCCCTGCTTTGGGTCTTGCCCTACTCCCTAGGCGGTGCCCAGACTTCGAGCCTAGCCCTACCAGCAACTTTTTTTTATATAAATTTTCAAAACAAAGAGATTCCCATGAAATTTCATAGAATTTAACTTATTCCATTTTGAAAATGATCCAAAACAAAATGGGAAATTTTGTCTCGTTTCCTATTTAATTTCTCTCAAATGTTCATTCCTACAAAGTGCATTCATTTAATCATGTCACAAAAATCTCCAGCCTCCAATTTTAATTTATTTCAAAACTAAATCTTTTAATTTTTTCTTTTTCTAAAAGGTGAGACAATTTTTTCTATTTTTTTCTTTATAGCTTATTTTATCTGTTTTCATTTTTCTAAAATGAGGGACCACAAATATAGAACTGCGATTCTTAGAAGCACCAATTGTTGCACCAGGAGGTGGACCCTTGTCCTAGTGCAGGATTGGTAGGCTTCCTGGTCGGACCCAGAGAGTGCCTGCCACCAGGAGGTGGAGCACAAAAGGAGACAGAGGCTAGCTGGGCTTCGCCACTAGCAAACCGGGGTTCCCTTGGGTTGAGCCCTTGGTAACCTGGGTCACCTGGTCTTAGGTGGGCCTCGCAGGATCTCCTTGATAGAAAGTTCAAAGGTGTGCCCACCATGTTAAGGGTGTGCGGTCGATATTCAGGCCAGAAGTCTGGGGTGCCTGAGAAGGCCAAAAGAGAGTCTCTGAATGTATGGCAAGGATCAAGGCCAGAGTCAAGGAAGCGTGGTCAGCCAGTGCAAGGGTCAGAGCCAGTAATCAGACCGTGGATAGTCAGGCAAAGCAGGGGTCAAATACCAGTAGTCAGTCCATGGGTAGTCAGCCAAACCAGAGGTCAGGTTCCAGGAGACAATCAGACGTGGTCGAGTCCAGGCAGAGGTCAGTTCCAGGCAGTGAGAAGATGTGGTCATAGAAACAGGCAAAAGGTCAGAGGCAGGCAGTGATCAATGTAGTCAAGAACAGGCCGAGGTCAGTACCGAGAAGACTGGGGAGATGAGGAGACAGAAGGACGCAGGAACAGGACTGGAATGAGACTGGAACACATAGGCAAACTAGAAATCACAATGTGATCGACCTGATTGCCAAGGCAAGGAAGTGACGGTAGGAGCTTCCTTTTATGCTGAGACTAATCAGGGTGCGCTGTGGATCTGGGAACCACCCTGGCCCTTTAAGATGCCAGGCGGTCCGTGTGTGCATGCCTAGGGATGGGGCCGATGCCAGGGAGGAGGCCGAGCCCTGCCGTGAGGCCTGGCTAGAAGAGGAAGGCCCAGCGACCACCGCCACCGGGGCCTAGCTAGATTCCCTGCTGCTGCTGGGGAGGCCGACCCGGGACCCATGGAGGTCTTAGCGAGGTGAGCAGGCTCAGACGGGATGCTCAACACCAATGTTCATAGGATGCTGTCTACAGTCTCAACTCACTAATGTCTGATAAATACTTTCTAGAAGCATAGAACACCAATCCTTTATTTATTTATTATTTTTATATACTGACATTCGATCTCAATTGAGATATCACACTGGTTTATATTCAGGTACTGTAGGTATTTTTCTATCCCCAGAGGGCTTACAATCTAAGTTTGTACCTGAGGCAATGGAGGGTAAAGTGACTTGCCCAAGGTCACAAAGAGCAACAGCAGGACTTGCACAAGGTCACAAGGAGCGACAGCAGGACTTGACTCCTGGTCTCCTGGTTCATAGTCCACTGCTCTATCCACTAGGCTATTCCTCCTCCCCTGGGTGAATTGGGAACAGACTGGGGATATTGATAATTGCATATGTATGAAAATCCCCCCACTTACACGGTAGAGGCGGCATTTGTGTGCACATGTGCACGTCCATATAAACTTGCATGAATATGTACATGCATACAGCCTATTTTATAACATACATGCATATCTGTGATTATTATGAAATGGCTCTGTCCATTATTGTGAGCATACACATGTACATGTGAACCCATGCAGCTGTTTAAAAGTTACCATCCAAGTGTTCATACGAAGTGTGATAGTTTTCATGCTGGTGTGTGTATGAAAGAGTAGGGATGTGAATCGTTTTCCATATCGTCTTAACGATAGAAATCGTGTGGCAGGGCAAGAAAATCGTCTTAGGCACGATTTTTTAGTTAAAAAATCATTAAAAATCATTTTTTTCCGATTAGTGCGCACTAACTCGAGTTAGTGCGCACTAACGGGAGTTAGTGCGCACTAACTGGGAGTTAGTGCGCACTAACTGAAAATGATACAATTTGACACTTTTCAGGTCAGTTAAGGTCAGTTTAGGAATGAATATGTATTCCTATTGGCTGCCCTCTTATTTATTCATGTTACCAAGTTTCCTACTGACAGTATATGGGGGATGGGAAATGGAAACAGTTGGTAGCTTGACAAAACAAGTAATGTGATCAGTCAATGTGACTAGAACTTGTGCCCTAACCCTGATACCAGGGGTATTGTGATCTTCCTGCACACAGTGCCCTATCCCTATTAATACCAGGAGTGTTGTGATCTTCCTGCACACAGTGCCCTATCCCTAATACCAGGGGTGTTGTGATCTTCCTGCACACAGTGCCCTATTCCTGATACTGGGGGTGTTGTGATCTTCCTGCACACAGTGCCCTATTCCTGATACCGGGGGTGTTGTGATCTTCTTGCACACATCCCGATATCAGGGATAGGGCACTGCATGCAGGAAGATCACAACACTCCTGGTATTAATAGGGATAGGGCACTGCATGCAGGAAGATCACAACACTCCTGGTATTAATAGGGATAGGGCACTGCATGCAGGAAGATCACAACACCCCTGGTATCAGGGATAGGGCACTGTGTGCAGGAAGATCACAATACCCCGGAGGAGTGAGGGTCAGGCAGCTCCCCCCTGTCTGTGAAGCCAGCCTCTCACTAGTAATGCAGGGAGGGAGCTGTCTCAGACTTCACCATCCTCCCCCCCCCCCTTACCCACACACCATTCACTAGCTGGGACATGGGGGAATCAGGAGTGAGGGTCAGGCAGCTCCCCCCTGTCTGTGAAGCCAGCCTCTCACTAGTAATGCAGGGAGGGAGCTGTCTCAGACTTCACCATCCACCCCCCCCCCCTCACCCACACACCATTCACTAGCTGGGACATGGGGGAAGTCAGGAGTGAGGGACAGGCAGCTCCCCCCTGTCTGTGAAGCCAGCCTCTCACTAGTAATGCAGGGAGGGAGCTGTCTCAGACTTCACCATCCTCCCCCCCCCCTCACCCACACACCATTCACTAGCTGGGACATGGGGGAAGTCAGGAGTGAGGGTCAGGCAGCTCCCCCCTGTCTGTGAAGCCAGCCTCTCACTAGTAATGCAGGGAGGGGGCTGTCTCAGACTTCACCATCCTCCCCCCCCCCCCCTCACCCACACACCATTCACTAGCTGGGACATGGGGGAAGTCAGGAGTGAGGGTCAGGCAGCTCCCCCCTGTCTGCGAAGCCAGCCTCTCACTAGTAATGCAGGGAGGGAGCTGTCTCAGACTTCACCATCCTCCCCCCCCCCCTCACCCACACACCATTCACTAGCTGGGACGTGGGGGAAGTCAGGAGTGAGGGTCAGGCAGCTCCCCCCTGTCTGTGAAGCCAGCCTCTCACTAGTAATGCAGGGAGGGAGCTGTCTCAGACTTCACCATCCACCACCCCCCCCCCCCTCACCCACACACCATTCACTAGCTGGGACATGGGGGAAGTCAGGAGTGAGGGTCAGGCAGCTCCCCCCTGTCTGTGAAGCCAGCCTCTCACTAGTAATGCAGGGAGGGAGCTGTCTCAGACTTCACCATCCTCCCCCCCCCCCCCCCCTCACCCACACACCATTCACTAGCTGGGACATGGGGGAAGTCAGGAGTGAGGGTCAGGGAGCTCCCCCCTGTCTGTGAAGCCAGCCTCTCACTAGTAATGCAGGGAGGGAGCTGTCTCAGACTTCACCATCCTCCCCCCCCCCCCCCCTCACCCACACACCATTCACTAGCTGGGACATGGGGGAAGTCAGGAGTGAGGTCAGGCAGCTCCCCCCTGTCTGTGAAGCCAGCCTCTCACTAGTAATGCAGGGAGGGAGCTGTCTCAGACTTCACCATCCTCCCCCCCCCCTCACCCACACACCATTCACTAGCTGGGACATGGGGGAAGTCAGGAGTGAGGGTCAGGCAGCTCCCCCCTGTCTGTGAAGCCAGCCTCTCACTAGTAATGCAGGGAGGGAGCTGTCTCAGACTTCACCATCCTCCCCCCCCCCTCACCCACACACCATTCACTAGCTGGGACATGGGGGAAGTCAGGAGTGAGGGTCAGGCAGCTCCCCCCTGTCTGTGAAGCCAGCCTCTCACTAGTAATGCAGGGAGGGAGCTGTCTCAGACTTCACCATCCTCCCCCCCCCCCTCACCCACACACCATTCACTAGCTGGGACATGGGGGAAGTCAGGAGTGAGGGTCAGGCAGCTCCCCCTGTCTGTGAAGCCAGCCTCTCACTAGTAATGCAGGGAGGGAGCTGTCTCAGACTGGTATCAGGGTTAGGGCACTGTGTGCAGGAAGATCACAACACTCCTGGTATTAATAGGGATAGGGCACTGTAAGAGATGACTGTAGTAGATTGAATAAAGATCTGATGTTTCTGCTCTCCTCACACCAAACAAAAACAACACACAAGCAGAGAAGCCCTTCTTACAAAGCTGAGCTAGTGAGTTAAGTAGGAGGAAAAGTAAACATACTGGTGCCAGTGTGGCTACTTAAAAATACACTTACCAACAATCAATTACATATATTTGAACTGTGTACAGTTCCAGCCAGGACCACCTTTCTAAAATGCACAGTGATTGGCAAATTCAACATGCACTAGCATTTCAGGTGCCTGCTAACAAAAATAATAAACAAACAAGTTCTAGTCACGTGAGTGCTGATCATTACATTACTTTTTTTGTCAAGCTTCCAACTGTTTCCATTTCACATCCGAACCATATTGGTAACATCAATAGATAAGAGCACAGCCAGCCAATAGGAATACATACATACATATTCATTCCTAAGTGACCTTTACTGACCTGGGAAGTGTGAACACTTTGTTTCATTTTCTGTTGGTGTTCGTTAGTTTCCAGTTCCATTTCCCATCCCCCCAACCATCACCTCAGTGGTAACCTTGGTAATATCAATAG
The DNA here is from genome assembly GCF_901001135.1 of Rhinatrema bivittatum. NCBI lineage: Eukaryota > Metazoa > Chordata > Amphibia > Gymnophiona > Rhinatrematidae > Rhinatrema > Rhinatrema bivittatum. Next base: position 187,854,614 of record NC_042619.1, on the reverse strand, counting down.
ATAAGAGGGCAGCCAGCCAATAGGAACACATATTCATTCCTAACTGACCTTCAGTGACCTGGAAAGTGTTTATTTGTATCATTTTCAGTTAGTGCGCACTAAATCAAGTTAGTGCGCACTAACGGGGAGTTAGTGCGCACTAACTCGAGTTAGTGCGCACTAACACGATTTAACGATTTTTAACGATAAATCGTTAGAATTTCTATTGTATCGTGTTCTATAACGATTTAAGACGATATAAACATTATCGGACGATAATTTTAATCGTTGAAAAACGATTCACATCCCTATGAAAGAGTAATGAAAAAAGAAGCACATGTGCTAACACACTAATGTAAATAGACATACTTTTCCATAGCCAGTGCTGCTGCTGCTGCTGCTATGCAACCACTCTCACTATGCTTTTAGGTATTCATCCAAGTGCTATTTCTGCTGAAGCGATGCTCATGCCACTAGTGTTGGTTCCCTATGCTCCAGGGGTAGTAAATTTACCATTTTTAGCTACTAGAAGGTTTGATTGCCCTTCATGATCACTATAGGCTTCCTTCTGAGATTTCCACTGGTTCCTCCCTGAACAAGGCTTTACATCAATTCTACTGGTGCTCTTGGCCCCTCATTTGGAGCCTTAGAGTGTTTGCCTTGATATGTGGCTGCTTTGCACCTTTCACTGTGCTTTGGGGTCTTTATGCAACTGTTTGTCTTAATATGACCCTCTATCAGGGTTAAAGAGTTTTTCTTTTTTTTTGCAAAATACTATTTATTAAAGTGGCAATGGAGTTTTTCTTGGCAACTTTGGTGCTTTATTTCCCCTTCATGGTACCTTGGGCTGTTCATGCCACTTTTTGTGCTGCTTTCAACCTCTTTTACTACATTAGGGTTTTTAAATTCTGTTGTTGGTGCAATTTACCCTCTTTTGAAGCTTTAAGGTATTCTTGCCACTCGTGCTACTGCTTTTATCCTCTCATAGTGCCCTGGATTATGGATGCCTCTGTTTGGGTTACTTTGCCCTGTCATGATGCCATGGATTAATCATGCCACTTTTTGTACCACTTTCATACAGTCTTGGTGTCTTGGGGGGTTATTTTTGAACGTGCAAAAAGCCGTTGGTCTATCACGTTGTGCAAATGTAAATTTTAAATTAAGTATTCAAAGGGGTAGAGTTGGGGTGGGACAAATGTAATGTAGGAAGGTCTTATAAAGATCCGCAAAAAGCCTGTGCTCTTTTCATGGCTAATAACGTGCCCACATATTGCACCCTGCGGTATTATCATGGTGCATATCGCATGTGAAAAAATGGCAAGCAATCACCACACACCTACTAAGCCATTCTGGACCAATAGAAAGGACTATTCTTAGAAGGTCAATGTTCCCTACAACATCAGCAAAGTCCCAAGTGCACTTGGCAAGCCCACTTCATGGCTAATAGGGATGTGCAGCCCGAAAGATTATGTTCATAAGTCCATAAGTCGAATGGGGGGCTCATTTGCGGTCAATATGGACATATGGAGAATTCCATAAGTTGAGTCTATGTCCATATGTGCAAATAAAAATTTAAATAAAAATTTAAACCCCTCACCCTCCTTAATCCCCCCCAAAACTTACCAAAATTCCCTGGTGGTCCAGCGGGGCGTCAGGAAGCCATTCCTCCCAGTGGTTTTGCGAGGAGCACGTGACGTCCGCATCAAGTCGATGACGCGGCCGTCACGTGGTCCACCGGGGTTCCGCTCCCGGAGCCCTCATTTGAACAAACTGAACTTTTGGCCAGCTTGGGGGGGTCAGGAGGCCCCCCCAAGCTGGCCAAAAGTGCCTTTTGGGCCCAACGAAGTTCAGTTGGTCCATCGCGGTTCCGCTCCCGGACCCAAAAGGGGTCCGGGAGCGGAACCGCGATGGACCACGTGACGTCCGCGTCACGACGGAGTGACGCGGACGTCACGTGATTCCCCTCGGATCCGCTCCCGGGACCCTCACGGAACTTTTGGCCAGCTTGGGGAGTTTTGGTAAGTCTTGGGGGGGGGGGGGATTAAGGAGGGTGAGGGGTTTAAATTTTTATTTAGATCAACAATCGCGATTTCCAACGTATTCAACATAGCTATGTTGAATAAGTTGGAAATCCGATCGTTTAAGCCTCATCTTTTTTTTAAGTTAAAAAAAAAAAAAAAGTTGCGTTTTCCATTTAAGTTCAAAACGAATGCACACCCCTAATGGCTAAGCAGGCCCGCCGTGGACCCCAGGATGTGGGTGAAGGTCAACCACGACCTGGGGCAAGGCCCCCTTGCAAGACATGTGAGGGAAGTAGCAGCACCACTGGTATGGGGTCTGCTCTACGTCACCGCAGTTTAGGGAGTGGATGTTTCTTCCTAGAACTTCATTGCTGGCTATGCTAGAGGACATTGTGATTACCAGGTATCCTCTCAGCTCTCGTGCTATCCTGGAATTATATGAAGACATATGAGGTGGTCTAGACCCCCTAACTAGAAGGTCCCGTGCCTTCCCCGGTCTCACCAAACTCTTAGCCACCCTGCATTTTACCGCAAGCGGCTTCCAAAATAGATTCCAAAGTTATCTGTGTTAGTCTTACCTGTTACGGTCCTGTCCGCGGTGACCTGCGGGCAGCCCCTCCACCCACCTGTGCTCTTTGCAGCAGTCCGCTGCTGCCGCCGTCACCTGCGACCCGGAGGTCACAGCAGTTCCTGCCCTGCTCGGCAGCGTCGGCCCCGCCGAGCAGCCGCTGCCGCCGCCACCTCTGCCTCACCTAAGTGGCCAGGAGGTCATGCCAGCCAGCGGTCTTCTTCATGGACTAGTGCCACTGCTGATGCCCCCAATTCCTCGTGCAGCCTGGAGCTGCCACAGGCCTACTTCCACGGCAGGGAGCCGCAATGTCATCGTTGGGGTCCTCATCGGACGGCAGGAGGCCATCCTGAAGTCTGCCTGCTCCTCCCTCCGATGTTTCCTCTGCATGGCCAGGTGCTGCTGTCCATGGTGCTTCTTCTCTTCCTGCTTCAGCCTTCTTTAGGTGCTGGTGCGCGCCTCTTCTGGATATTTAAAGGGCCAGAGACAGGAAGTGCTGCTGGTTCCACCTGATAACAACTTCCTGCTTCAGCCCTATAAAAGGGATTCCTCTTCAGTCTCTCGTTGCCTTCAGATTGGGTTCCACAGTCATCTGTGTCTTCTGACTGGTCCATGTCCTCCGTGGTCTTCTTCAGCTTTGACGGCTTTGTCCTCAGCCTGTGACTGATCCAGGTTTTCATCCCAGTTCCGAAGTGCAGCAGGGTTATCCGGAGCATTTCTCATCATTGGAGACAGAGAAATAAATGAGTCAGGGGGGTAAGCTTGCTCCTTTCCCACCATTTCAACCCCCAGTGACTCAACTACTGATGCTGTACCCCTGTGAATGGCATAAACATCCATAGGGCTGAGATGAGGTGGCTCGAGAGGGACCCCATGGTAAGTCTTCTCCTTAGCTCACCTTTTACAACCAGTATGGGGCATTTTAGGCAATATAACACTGGTCAGCTGCAGAAGAAAAAACTCATGCTGTCTATGCAGACACCATCTTGGATTCCATTGGTGTTTAATTTTAAATAAATGCAACAAATAAATAAACCTCATACAAAATGAAAAAATAAATTTTGCACCCCTGCTATTTATTATACATGCTTAAAGTTTTTAATATGCATTTTTTAAAGTGATAACTATTTTTTTTTGTGACTTAGCACTTGCACATGTGCCCCATTCCTATCTAAGGCTCTTTTGGGTAACATACAATGGGTTTTATAGCAAGATAATGTTACAAGGGGAATGAGTGTAGTTTTAAACCCAGGTGCATCATCATTCTATAGTATTAAAGACATTTATTTTTAACAAAGATCTACATTAATGGCGTTATAAAGTTCAATGGGAAAGCATTCTTGTAGGAAACAGAACCTCTCAACAGGATCTCTCCAGCAAATGCTGTATAATACCCTAGTGTCTTCCAGCTGAGACATTTCAAAAGTGCTGTGTGATAGAATTTAATCATTCTTCAGTCTGAATTAAAGCAGTACAGTATGTAAGCATTTTAATGATATGTCTTGAAGTGCAGACTTTTTACTGCCAACTAAATATGATCATTAAAATTCTTAATACTTCCCCAGGACCAGCTGAAAAAATTGCACTACATTTCATGAAAGAAAGTTATGAAAGAGTACAGAATGTCCTTTTTCCATTCAGGTGTACTAAAGGTTCACCAAGAATGAAACTCATGTTAACTCTTATTTCACCTTAACCTCAAACAAACTAATGTGCAATTTCAAGTAGTCTTAAAGAATGTACTTAAAAGGACACCATCAAAGTTGGGATAATAAGAATATATATATATATATATATATATATATATATATATTGTGATGCAGTGCAGCACTGCCAGGGGCAGGAACAGGCAAGATACCATAAGGCAGCAAGTAATACTAGGACCGGACAGCAGGGGGTGCAGTGGAGGTTAAGAAGAACTACAAACCACAGGTTCTTAGAACCACCACCTGACCCCTGGGGAGAGCCTGGAGGCGAACAGGTGGCAGAAGCAGGAACTAATGAGTCAGACACAGGTGCTCCTATGGAGCTAGAGGAAGAGGGCGTGCCTGCATGGTGGGACTGGCCAGAAAAAGCCATGGCCAGTGAGCTGGAGGGGGAGGAAATGGAGGTAGGTTCCGGGGGAGAGGAATCTGCTAACTCTCCCATGGATACAGACTAGACAGAAAAAGGGAATGTATACCGAGTACCCGAAAGGAAGACAGGGGGAAGTGCTTGGGAAGGCAAGGGGTTTGTTGTTGAACCAAGAGAGGTTTGGGACTTTAAAAGTACCTTTGCTCCAGCACGTGTGTTAGAGAGCAGGAGTGCTGGAGGGCGGGGGCAGGGTCATTTGTTCAGCCCCTGTGGTAAAGAATGTAAAGGTAACTATTCAGCTGTTTTGCTTTATAAAATGCTTTGAGGAATATCTCTCTCTCTCTCTGTGTCATCTTTGAGGTTTGGGGACTGCTTCTCCCCCCAGCTCCATACCAGGAGAACCACGAGAAGCCCAGCTAAACCAGGGCCTGTGGAGGCAGGAACCCAGGGAGCTCCAGGCCGGTGAAGGATTCCAGGGATATCTGCGCTCTGTGAAAGGCCTGTTCCAGAGACAGAGGAACGGCAACCAGGGCAACTCGGGCGGTGAGCCTTCACATATGGTGGCAGCAGTGGGAACCAGCGGAACTCGCCGTCCAGAGGAGCCTTAAGGAGGAAAAGTTATGCCAGGGCATTTACTGACCTGGGGAAGGTAAAAGTAGCTCGGAAGCCCTAAAGTAGGAGGGCCAGCGTGGTGGGGGAAGAACCTTAACCGCAGCAGGGGCAATAGCCCGGAGAGAGAAAAAAAAAAAGGGAAAAAAAAACCCCATGCTTTTTTTTTCCCACGTCTCATTCTTTTTTCTGCTAGCAAACAAGTAGCAGCTGGTAAGCCCCTAGAGCTATGGGGGGGGGGGGGGGCTATCCAAGATAAGGAGCAAGGGGGGGTCAGGTGTTGAACGGCCACACTTGGGTCCCTTCTTGTTGTTTTTTTTGCAGAGATGGCATCCGAAGATGTATTGAAGTGGTTAACTGCACAGATGCAGCAACAACAGGACGGGATGCAGCAGCTAATGCGCCAGATGATGGAACACCAACAGCAGCAACAACGGCCATTGCTACAGCTGGTAGAGGAATAGCGGAAGGTCACACAACTATGGGCGACACAGCGTACCCCACAGCAGATTCAGGGGGCTGGGGGACTTCTGCGGACTGAAGCCCCACTGAACCTTCATCTGGAAAAGATGGGGCCGGCTGATGACCCAGAGGGCTTTCTCGTCACGTTTGAGCGGGTGGCCAGTGTGGCCAGCTGGCCTCATGAACAATGGACTGCCCGACTAGCTCCATGCTTAACCGAAGCCGCCCAAGCCGCCTACAGGGCGCTGGTCCTGGAGCAGGTTGTCAATTATGCAGTCGTGAAGGCGGCTATTTTGGACAGACTAGGGGTAACTCAGGACTGGTATCGGCGTCAATTCAGGGCGACATGTTTTCAGCCCAGCAATAGACCTCGGGCACTAGCCCAGCACCTAAAGGACTTAGCGTATAGGTGGCTGGAACCCGAGCGTAAAACTGTAACAAAGATAGTGGAGATGGTGGTGCTGGAGCGTTATACAGAGGTGCTACCTTCCGAGATGAGAAATTGGGTGATCTGTCAATGGGTAACCAGGCTTGAGAGAGCGGTGGTGAACTCCGAAAGGTATTTAGAGGCAGAAGCCGCCATAAGTGACGGCTCGACCACTACACAATTTAAGGGGACAAGGGAGGTAAAGCAAAAAAAGGGAGAGAGCTCAGACGCTCCCAATAACTTTACGCGACAAATAAAATGCTTTGAGGAATATCTCTCTCTCTCTGTGTCATCTTTGGGGTTTGGGGATTGCTTCTCCCCCCAACTCCATACCAGGAGAACCACGAGAAGCCCAGCTAAACCAGGGCCTGTGGAGGCAGGAACCCAGGGAGTTCCGGGTCGGTGAAGGACTCCAGGGATATCGGCGCTCTGTGAAAGGCCTGTTCCAGAGACAGAGGAACGGCAACCAGGGCAGCCCAGGCAGTGAGCCTTCAAAAAAAAAAAAAAAAAAAAAAAATATATATATATATATATATATAAAGAATATTTTATGTCATGCAGTTAGGATTTCACTGTAAATTTGAAGTTGATAATGCCTTGATATTGTTGCACCCTTGTACAAGTGAAATGGTTTCAGTGGAATTGTTCCTTCTTTGAGAGCTTCAATGATTTAAACCATGCAACTTATAGCATATGGAAATTCAGCAACAGGAGATTCTGAAGAAGTATCAGGGTGACAGAAAAAGCTGTTCTAGATCCTCAAATGTTTTCAGGAGATTATTTTGTAAAACTGAAATGTACCCTTAAAATTGAATTTTAAAAGCCAGGTACACACAAAACTCGGGAGATGTGGAAGGATGTAGAGCTTCCCTGTTATAAAATCACCATGTCCCTGGGTGCAAGCTAATGCACATGAGACAATGTCCACCTGCATGACACTTTGAAAGTTATTGTCTCTGAATATATCCTGTTAGCAAAGAAAGTCAATGATATTTTTAGTGACCATGGAATGACTGACTGGTTAAGCTGATATAGTAACAGATATTTATGCTTAAAGTGATTTGAAACACAATAAATATATTTCCCACAGACCCTTGTTTGTCATGCATATATGTCTTGACAAGATTCTAAGCTCATTGAGGAGGGTCTGTCTCTTATGTGTTTTGTATAGCACTGCATACATCTAGTATAGTTTTAGGAAAGATCAATAGTAGCACCAGTAGTAGTAGTAAGCACAAGGCCTCTTTAACACTTGTTTAAGGGGATGTCACTGCAATTAATTTAAAATCTTAGGGGCCAATGCAATATGGGGCTTTCGGCTTAGCGCGGTGGCAAGCGCGAGGTTGAACGCACATTTTTCGTGCGCATAGGGAACACGTATGCAATATTTGATTTTATGTGTCCATTATGCGTGTATAAAATCTGTGCATAGGGAATAGCACCAATGGCATGCAAATCTTATTTAAATGCACCAAATAGGTATTAGTACCCAATGCAGTAACATGCGCCAACATTTTGTGTGTCTTTAGCAAGTTTTTTTGCGTTCAAAATTTTGTGCCTACTTTACACTGGCATTATTCTGCCAGTGGTTCCTGAGGGTTTCCTGAGGGTGGTTTCCTGAGGGTGGTCCTGAGGGTGGTTCCTGAGGGTTTCCTGCTTATTTGTTTTTCTAATAATACTATTTATTTCCTTGTCATGTTGACCTTTTTCTTGCGTCTGCAAGCTAGAATTAGAGCAACTACATGGGAATGGCAAATAACCCTGCCAACAACAGAAGACAGGAGGACCATGCAGACCGTGCGGAGCAGCCACAGGTTTATAAATGACTCTATTTCTTTTAAATTTTTATTGAAACCTGTCAAATTCATGTACAATTTTTGGGCCATCTGGATACCCTAGGGTTGGATGTTAGTTACATCGACACTTTACAGTTGAACTTTCATTAATTTGGCATCTTTAAATAACCCTAGAGCCTTTTAGTTCTGGGCCTGTTTGTATCCCGCCAGCCACACAGCTGTGGTCTGTTAGAAAAACACCTGATGGACCTTTGGTTTGACCCAGTATGGAATGTCTTATGTTCCTTATGTTATTATGTTTCCAGGTGCAGTGCAGAGCCATCCATAGATCCTGCAGGCAGCGTATTATTCGGCCACACACAACTCTCCTATGATTTCCTGAGTCTGAAGTGGTGTGAAGATACTGTTTCAGCTCTAGAGCAATTGAGACTCTGTACCAGGACCTGCACAATGATATAATTCCCATCACCTCTAGCAACCATGAGGTCCCCGGGCTAGCAAAACTTCTGTGTGCCCTGCATTTTTTGTGACAGGAAGTTTCCAGAATACAGTCTGACTGGCTTGCGGGATGAATCAGTCCTCAGTCTTCTGGCACTTTGGACAAGTCTTGAGGGCTATAATGAAACGTATGTGACAGTATATGTATTTCCCAGTGGACCCAGTGCAACTTCAGGAGATCTGGCATGGACTCTTTGACATAGCTGGGATGCCTAATGTATTGGGTATAATAGATTGCAGCAATAAGTGCAGAAAAGGAATTTAATCCAAACCATGAGGATTCATCAAAGCTCTACAGAGCAAGTAGATTTTTATTCATTTTAGGCGGCAACTCCACAATTTTAGAATAGCAACAGATTAGAATGTGTCCCCCAACATGGTCCCGTGTTTCGCCGAGGGCTGCATCGGGAGGGAGCAAGAATTTTCACAAAACACTGTAAATAAAACATACACTGGTAAGGACATAGAATGGCAAATAGTCGACATAGATTACAAATGATTATACACATACCTGAATGCTGAAGGAATTCAAAAGTGGCAGGGAGCACGTCCATCGACAGAGACTGTCAGTAATTGCATTTTACCATTCTCTACTTTGAGTCGTCAGGTTACCAACATTGTTCGTACACATTGGCAATCCCTCTCTTTGAATCGCCTTTTCCCTGGTCCCCTTCGATTTACATACCGTAGGGGCCGTAATCTCCGTGATAGACTTGTGCACGCAGATCTCAATTCGGAACTGCAGGTCCCCGCCTCTGCGGCTGTGCATCAACCTTGCGGTCGATGTACTATGTGTCAACACACAGGGGTTTATACTTCTTTTGTACACCCTATCACACATCAAAACTTTCCCCTTCGGGCCACCTCAGATTGTACCTCGAAAGGAGTAATATATGTAATTGTTTGCCCCTGTCCCTTGGTGTACGTGGGTAAGACCTCTAGAATGGCTAAAACTCGCATAATTGAGCAATGCTCCAACATCCGCAACACCCGTGAGAATGAGCCTTTAGTTACACATTGGGTCCAACAGGCACACTCCATCTCTGACCTGTCCTTTTGTGTCATTGAGGTTGTCCCCCGTTCTCCTCAGGGAGGCAACTACAATGAACAACTTGGACACATTGAACAGAGATGGATCTTCCAACTTGATTCAGTTGCTCCTAATGGTCTAAATCGGGAATTAGAGTGGCATCTCTTTACTTAAAAACCTGTCAGGGCCACCTAGGTTAATTGCTGTTTGCACTGCTAGTTGCGCCTCAGGAACGGGGGCAACTGTGATTGGCCCCGTCTGACCATGTGACCTGTCAACCTGAGTTTGCGCCAACTCCGTGTGGTTTAAATGCCTGTCTGCATCTAAGATGGACGCGCTCCCTGCCAATTTTGAATTCCTTCAGCATTCAGGTATGTGTATAATCATTTGTAATCTATGTCGACTATTTGCCATTCTATGTCCTTACCAGTGTATGTTTTATTTACAGTGTTTTGTGAAAATTCTTGCTCCCTCCCGATGCAGCCCTCGGCGAAACACGGGACCGTGTCGGGGGACGCATTCTAATCTGTTGCTATTCTAAAATTGTGGAGTTGCCGCCTAAAATGAATAAAAATCTACTTGCTCTGTAGAGCTTTGATGAATCCTCATGGTTTGGACTAAATTTCTTTTTCTGCACTTATTGCTGGGATATTTGTGAAGTGCAGTAACTTGCTCTATTGGTTTGTTGGTATAATAGATTGCACCCATATCGCACTTACCCCTAGCTCAGAACACGAGAGTGTATTCCACAATCAGAAGTCATTGCACTCAAGAATGAGCAGGTGGTATGTGTTGCCCACCAATGGATCTTGAATGTAGTTTTGAGGTTTCCAGGGAGCTGCTATGATTCCTACATTCTTGCTCGTTCCTTGCATGGAACCAATTTTCCCAAAGGGAAATACTTATCGAGCAACCAGCCATCACCATAACAGTAGGCAATGGTAGTCTTGATAGAGAACCAGGTGGCAAGGAGAAATACACACGTAGAAGTTAATTGATTTAGTATTTTGGTACTATTGTGTATTTATGTGTTTCCTTTGTCAGTGTCAAAGATGCAATAATTATTACCTCTTTTATAGGTGATGCTGGCTATGGCTGTAAACCGTGGTTTCTGTCTCCACTCCTGGCCCTGCGCACTGCAACGGAAAGATGGTACAACAAGGCACATATCAGCACTAGGTCTGTCATCGAGCAGACATTTGGTGTCCTAAAAGGTCGATTCAGATGCTTGGACCAGCCAGGTGGTGCTCTCCAGTATATTCCCTAAATGGTCACCTAATTATTAAGGCCTGCTGCATGCTACATAACCTCGCATTGCGCTTTGGGTTAGAAGTGGAGGTCCTCGAAAACTTGCCCCCAGATCCACCTATACAACCAGCTGCAGAAGCGGACAATAAAGTGTGAGACTCAGAGGTTCACTGACAGGTCATTGAGGAGTATTTCTCATGTAGGTTCTTAGAGGTCTTACAAATAACCCCTCTCCTCTGTCTAAGATATTTCCAATAATTTAAATCCATTCTTTTTTCTTCAGGAGTTGTAATTGGAGTCTGAGAAGGATGTTCCAGGATTTTCTAATGTTATCTTTGTTTTATGATTTTTTTTAAGTTAATAAATAATGTCTTTACAAAGAGTTTCTGTGGTTTAATGTAGTTCCTTAACATCCTTACTGATGTCCTGAACTTAGACACTTACGTCCAAAGTTTCCCTTGAATGCACCAAACTTGTGCCACCAATCTCAGATGATTCAGAAGCCCACATTTGGCATCTTTAAGGGACACGGTAGTCATCAACATCCATGAGGGTCCACATGAGTAGCCCATCGGATGCCCCCAAATTGACCCCTTTAAGGGATACCATAATTGTAGACGTCTACAAAGAGCCGCATGAACGGCCCTTCGGATGCCCCCAAATCAACAACTTTAAGGGATGCCATAGTTATTGACATCCATGAGGAGCCACATGAACAGATGCTTTAGTCTAGGGTGTCCCTTAAAAATGCCAAACCTGGGCTGCCGATCTCAGGTCATTCGGAAGCCCAAATTTTGCACCTTTTAGGGGATGCAGTAGTCATCAATATCCTAGAGGGGCCATATGAATGGCCCTTCAGATGCCCCCAAATCGATCCATTTAAGGAATGCCATAGTCATTGACATCTATGAGGGGCTGCAATAACAGACATTTTAGTCCAGGTGTCCTTTAAAGGCACCAAACTTGGGTCTCTGATCTCAGTCCAGAAATCTGTCTGGCCCCTTTAAGTGATGCCCCAGACTTGAATGTCCTTTTTCTTCATCACACGTGGTTCCTTGTGTACATGTCTTGCGACATCCATCCCCCACGGCCAAACCAGAAATGTCCATTTTGAGTGGAACTCTTAGAAGTTGGAAGCATGCCACGAGCTAGAGGCCGCTTGCCTTATTTTTCTGAAGGGGATGTGCGACTGCTAGCCTGCCTGATCGTACAGGATGAGAGGCACCTCTTCTTCGCCCTGGGTGCTGACAGATCCAGGAAAGCACAGATGCTGCCTGGCTGGTGCTCAGGGCGACATTTAATGCCTAAGCATCCTCACCCAAGAGAGGTGAGTATGGGTAAGGCCTTGAATTGTAGCTTGATTTGTAGAATGGGTGGGAGGTGCAGGCCCTGCATCATTTTCTCTATATAGTAATGTTTGCATTTTAATTCCAACCCAACACGAAAAGCGATTATGGATGAGGCCTTGTATTGTAGATTGAATTGTAGAATGGGAGGGAGGTGTAGGCCCTGCATTAATTACTGTATATAGTATTGTTTGCATTTTTAATTCATGCCACCAGGTAGAGGCGTTGAAAAAGAGGGCCAGGTGCCTATGATGGCAGGAGAAGGAGTTGCTCCTGGCCCTCCGCACCAGACATGGGCAGCCATATAGTAAGTATATTAGGAATTACAGCTGATTATTCCACCTCCTAAATTGATAAAATGGCGACTGATGTGCGCGCTAGTCCATTGACTTTTCTTTCCACCAATAAAATTATTGTGAATAGAAATAATAAGGTTTATTTGTATCTGTTGTGTAAAATCAATGCATCTTGAACACCACCTTCCTTCCGTCCATCCTTCTGTCTTCCTTTTCCCCAACACATTTTGCTATTTTCCTATTTTAGACAGCTTGAGCTCAGAGGAGGAGGAAGAGAAGGAGGTGGAAGAAGATGAACCTCTGCCATCACCGCCATCCCCAACACTTCCACCCTCAACACTGCCACCTCCAACACCACCTCCCCCAACATCACCACCCCCAGCACTACCAGATGCTTGACCACCACCCCCCAACATCACCATGGCCTGAGACCACGCCCTGTGTCCTGGAGGGACTAGGAAGTAGTCATCATTGACGATGAGAAGCCCTTCATTGATAATCCATCTGCGGCCCATGATCAGCAGGAGCAAGAGGCAGCATCTGAGGACATGCCAGGTGAGGAAGGAAGACTTCTTCAATCATGGCATGCCTGGATTCAGTTCTCGTACTGCTCAGTCAGCTGGACCGCAGGATGGACACAATGTGGGGGCCAATTTGGCAGAGCTGATACAATGACAGAAGCAGATGATTGAGAGTCTGTCATCCAAAGCAGAAGCTGCATCAGTGATGGTCCTGTCCTGGCCCCAGCCAAGTGGGCCCCACCAGTGATGCTCCTTCTTGTCCCCCAGGGACACCTACATAATCCCTGTCTTCCATCCTAACCCCAACCTGTTTATTTTTATATAAATATATTTATATACTGTAAATAGTTTTATAATTTATAGATTAATAATAATTAAGATTTTGAAATTTGATCCTTGTCCTGTTGGCTCTCCATTATTATGACCAACACCGGCCTCCAGTACAGTCCCTGTAATGTGCAAAAATATGATAGAGTGGGAAGAGGTTAGGGGAGAGGATTATGACAATGGTAATGCCAGAGTCAGGTGGGAACTGGGGAGAGGGTAGATGAACATTCCAGACAAGGAGTAAGGGTGTCTAGGTGGCGATGTCTAAAGGTTGGGGGAAGAGGTAAGAAAAGGAAAGAAAATCTGAGGTTGTGCCATTATCTCCTGTGTTTTTATTTGCAGGTTTCGCAGACTTGGGAAAATGCTTAATCATTGTCAAATAAAGCATAGGAAAGTATAAAATAGACAACTTGAAAACCCTGAAATAATGAGAGACATTGCATCCTTTAAAAATCACAGTACTATTTTATTGTGAAAACAAAAAAATATTGAACTGTCACTGTGGGTTCGATGACGTGAAGGCTTTGGTTAAGGTCTCCTTGGCCACAACCAGTCGGCCCACCAATGCGGTCATTGTTCTGGAATTCGGCATTCTCTTGCTGCATCTGCTGGAGGGTCAATTGGACTCCAGTCCACTACTCCGCAACAGCAGTGTTGTGACCTTGCTACCCTTCAGTCAAGTTGGTCACCATGTTGTTGGCCAGCTCATCCAGGCAGATTATGGGCATGCCAACCACTTCCTCCTGCTGCTCTACTGGATCCCCTGTAGTCTCAACCGACTGTGCATGAGGGGTGTCCTCCTGAGTGGTGTCCTTATGCAGTGTCAGTGTCCAATTTTATGTGGGCTGCATCTCCTCGACCAGTTTGCTCTCTGTGGGAGGGGTCTCATCTGTTATGTCGGGGAACATAAATTCAAGCATGGAAGGAGAGTCTAAATCTCCTTCTATACCCTCATCTATATTGTGAATGCTCCTGTTGTTTGCACTGCAGCTGCAGGAATGGATAAAACAGTCAATAATTAGTTATGTTGCACACCCAGTCACTAGACAAAGAAAAAAACAATACAAACATGGTAGTCATTTTGAAAATTGTACTTTCTGGTTGCCCTGAGTCATACCCATTGTGTACAGACACTCCATCCAGTGCCTCTGGGTGCAGTGTTGAGAGGATCTGCTCCTCCAGGGCAGTCAATCTCAGAGTACAAGCAGATTTACCACCTGTCCGTTTTCATGATGCTGCAATTTTTCCTGCTTTCTTCTTTACCTCCCTGTGGGTTTCACACCAGCAGTGCTGAATCTTCTTGACATCCCTGGTCTTGACCCTCTGGAGACTGACCTCTCATGCAATCCACTCCCAGATTTTCTTTCTGCTCAATTTTGAGCAGTTTGATATGAAGAGTGCCCTGTAGTTCTTGCAGATGCTCCAGCAGAGCTGCTCCTTCTCGGCATCAGAGAAGTGTACATCATGTACACCCTTCTGTAGAGGTTGGACATCACTGGGGCCTGCCAGCTCTTCCTGAACAGCTCCTTGTCTGTAGTCTGGATGCAAGATTTGTTTTCTTCCACTCAGCTGTCCATCAAGTTGACCACCAGCATTTCGACCATTGTTCTCCATTTCACTTGCTCACCGCCGAAACAGAGACAGGAAACAAAAGTGTTGTATACCAGTTATTGACGATTTCAAGAACAACAATGATACATGGGAAAACAGATAGGATAGACAGGAAAAAAAGACTACAGAGAGAGAAAGGCCTCCCAGAGAGCATGGACAGAGAGAGAAAGGCCTCCCTGAGAGCATGTGCAGATAGAAAAAACAGACTCTAGGAAGGACAAAGAAACACAGACCTCCCAGAGGGCATGGACAGATAGAAAAACATACTCTAGGAAGGACAAAGAAACACAGACCTCCCATAGAGCATGGATACAGAGAAAAAGGCCTCCCAGAGAGCAGGGACACATAGAAAAACAGACTGTAGGAAAGACAAAGAAACAAAGGCCTTCCAGAGAGCATGGACAGGGAGAGAGAAAGGCCTCCCAGAGAGCATGGACCGATAGAAAAACATGACTCATTTTATGTATTTTCAAATAAACATAAAGTGAAAAAAAGCCTTGTGCACATGGCAAATAAATGGGTACAATCAGAATAATACTTTCACTTTCATTTCACAGAAATTCCAAGTGGTCTATTGCCTGCTCAGCACTGCAGGCATTTCAAAAAGTGCCCACAAACTCAGTGATGGAATGCATACTGATCTTGCACAACACAGGCTACATTTGATTTGTTTTCTTTCATTGCTTTACTAAAATTAATTTTGTATGCATGCAAAACCATATTTACATGCAGAAAATTATGGGGACATAATTTATGCATGTAAATAATGAAGCAAACCAAAATTTAAAAATGTAACAAAAATATCTGAGAAAAAATGAAACAAAATAAAACAAATATATATTTCCTGTGCATGCCCTTAAAACATAAAAGGATGAGTTTCAACACATTATTGATATTGGGAGGCTTTTTAGCATAGAACAAGCACTTTGTTGTGCAGATTTGGATTTTCATTATAATCACTCTGACACATATTATATTCAAAACTTGTCTGTAGTATTATGACAAATATGCTTGAAATGTCAAAAGATACCATAAAAAGAAACCTCCTGCTATTATCAAAGGCATTAATTTGGAGGCACATTTGGAAAGAAACCAAAATGTCAAATGCGTGCCAGGATCCTCAGTCAGCAGGAATAAAATCAGATTCGTAGAATAACAGAAAAAGAAAGAAGGAATTCTGAAGTTGATGTCACAGTCCAACTGAGGACAAATGACCTCTCTAGAAAAAGAATCAGTTCAAAAATTTATGGGGGAGGGCATTAGGTTCCTGGGAAAATCTTTACCTAACTTTCAGATATTTCTGCATGGCCCCCTGTACGCATATATATATGGGACTGTAGAGTTAGTATTTCAGAACCTGTTCTGTGTGATGGGTATTGTTGGTATTTATTAAAGGTAGATAAAAATTTATGATATGAGGTATTTTTTAATTTTGTAAATTTTTAATGAAGATAGATAAGCTGGTTTTGAAAGTAATAAAAAAAAAGTATTTTTCTCCAACAGTTTTGAATGTATACCAAATACAACCATAACAGGTGTATACTCATCTCTTCCTTTCAAATCCCATATGATATCTCCAATCCCACCCTGCCCATTTCCATCCACAAATTCCAGTTAATTTTACTGTGAATGCAACTCTCTGGCACATTTTTCACATAAGATATGGCCGCAGCATAGGTCAACTTACACTATTAAATTCAACCATGAATTAAACCATAGACCATAATGCAATCCCTATAGGGTAGTCACAAAAAACTAGAAGCTATCACCTCTCAAATATATCTCTAAATAAGAACAATCAGAGAGGGAAAAGGAATCAAATCTCAATATTCACAAAACTATAAAACTCACAATCATGAGAACGAATGACAATATCATAAAGCAAGAGCTCTCAAAGATTTTTAATCTGCAGCCTCTCGCTACGCAATGGGCCACAGGCTGTATTCAGCTTTTGGAGCAATTTTTCGACTAATCATTTATTGTCACTCGATACTCTTTATCTAACAATCACTCAATTTTATTCAGTAATAAATTTCATTATAACACGCATCTTTACCCAATTATCTCGCTGCTTATACTAATTGTTATCCAATAAAATAAGAATACTTAGCCACACATATAGGTCTTCTTAAACCATCAAAACCAATCGTTCAAAACTCATCCCGACATGAATCATGTTTCGACTGCACATCTGTCTTCTTCAGGGGAATATTGCAAATTACATGAAGACAAAATATTCTGTAATCCCGGACTTAGTTTTACGTCTCTCACAGAATTCAATCATGGCGCCAAAGCGTCTCATCGTTTGGGTACCCCTATAGGGTAACCATGCCCTAGCCTAAGTTGTATTTCATATAGGCTCATTATCATGCTAATTAAATATTTTAGTGGCAGGAGATTCCCACTTGGTATTCACTTCCTGACCAGCTTTCACACTGCATCTACCATGTGCAACATAGCAGCAGGAATACCCACTTGTTATTCTCTGAACAACTTTAAAATAGTACTGACTCTGCACACTTAGGGTATAGTTGACCTTACCACAAGCCCCACGGTAGCAACACCCCATTTGCAATGAGCTCCCCACCAACCTAGCTGCAGCCAAATTCCAATAGCTTAAGTGTAGCCTACAACATGGTATAGCCTACTGAATTTCTGAAAATACCTCCAGCTGTAACTGCCTTGAGGTCCTTGTTCACGACTTGGCATGCCATAATCATCCTGCAAGATGCTGCATATTAATGCTGATTACACGGGTCTTCTAAGGAGGATAATTGTAGGTTGGCACTCACTGATGTGACTGCATCCATTTAGCCACAAGTAATACTGAAAACATATTGCACATTGCTGCCAAGATAGTTCAGTTCCTCCAAAGTCAACCTATGTGATTCAGAAATGATAACACATGCCATATATAGCTAAGTACCTGCAAAGTACAATTCCAAAAAAAACACAAGGGTTACTATGCCGAGTGTGTTGATGCAGTAATAAATAACATAAGGGGAGTATAGTATCTCTGAATTAACCGACCCCAAGATGGGGGGGGGGGGGGGTGTCCACCAAGCATACTTTTCAATATAGATGAATAGCACGTTGTACCTAAGGGGAAGCAAGCTCATGCTGAACTAATTGCAAAACAGAGCCCAAATCAACAGCCAGGCTCACAGATGAAGATAAATAGCTAATGAGATATGCAATAAAGGACCTCATGCAGAGAAAGAGATGAATCCACAGACTATGCAGTAGCACAACCACATCTTTGAGTGTGGAGTTGCCAAAGTCACATGAGACTATGGATGTGCATTCGTTTGCGATGAAATAGGAAATATAGACAATATTTCCTATTTTGTCACATTTCGGGGCGTCTCTGAAATGATAGGAAAACCCACAAATTTTGTGTGGTTTTCTTATTGTTTTTTTGGGGGGGAGAAAGGGCTCATAAAAAAAACCCAAACCCACCCCAACCTTTCAGCTTTAATTAATTACAATCCCTCACCCTCCCAATCCCCCAAAAACTTTCCTAAAGTCCCTGGAGGTCCAGCAGGGGTCCAAGAGTGATCTCCCCCTCTCGGGCTGTCGATTGCTACTAATCAAAATGGTGTCAATGGACCTTTGCCCTTACCATGGGACAGGGGCTATCAGAGACATTGGCCAGCCCCTGTCACATGATAGGAGCAATGGATGGCCCGCTCCATTGCCCCTACTATGTAACAGCCAATGGCACCGATAGCCCCTGTCACATGGTAAGGGCAAAGGGCCACTGGCGCCATTTTGTTTACTGGCAGCCGATGGCCCGAGAGTGGGAGATCACTCCCGGGACCCCCGCTGGACCACCAGGTACCTTAGGCAAGTTTTGGGGGGGTCAGGAGGATGGGGGATTGTAAGTAAGTAAATCTGAAGGGTTGGGGTGTTTTGGGGTGTTTTTGATTTGGGACAGCCGAAAAACAATCGGCCTGATCCACGAGAAACTAAATTTCCCACGGCAGGCCGATAACAAAGGCCAAAGCAAAAAGTTTGGCCGAATCACATCTCTACTTGAGACAAGCTTTTGACATCCCCAGCATAGGATCTGTGATGCGTGGTGGCATGGCTACCAATTTCTTGCATTGCTTCTCCAGGATTTCCAAAGTACCATTTGAAATTGCCCTAGGACTGAATATAGGTGAGAGTCATATTTGAGACTGGCATCCCAAGATTCTTGGATACAGCAAGAAATTAACAATATGGGCAGGGCCGATAGTAGAGACTTTGCCACAGGGTATCAGCAATCACCAGAATAGCACTTCTGCAAACTCTTGGTGGTGACCAACCAGATAGAACAGTTTTAGAATCTCTCTCTACTGGCATAGCCTATGGCACCCGAATTGGGAACAAAGACCCATTCTGGTAAGGCAGTGTGAGATGCCTAGATTAAGTGAACATGCAAATAAATTTGCCAAATCACAGAGGGTTGCATCTGGATCATTGCAATAAGAATTAATAGCTATTATTTAGTATGAGATTTCAAGAGCCACTGAATCTCCCAAGGAACTTATAGCTATATCATCGAACACAAGAAGATTGAAATGCATGCTGGAAACTGTGAGATGATGACCTTCCCACAACAGTACTAAGTCACTTGGCTGATTCTTCTAACGTTTACCTACCTACACTAGAGACTAAATCAAGGAAGGGTACAAATTCCACTTAAATTCAAGTGCTCGAAGGGAAACTAACCACAATATAACACCCATCCTGCACAAGCTATGCTATTGCTTTGTTGAACCCTTGAAGAACTGTTCTGCCTTAATATTAGCCACCATTAGCTAAGATAATGGTTCATGGAAGAGCAACTGGGGCCTGTCCCAGAAGATGGCTACAGTGATAAATTATATGTATGGCCTTGAAGAAATAGAATGCTATTGATAGAGATACAGGACAGGGTAGCACTTCACCTTCCTCATCCATAGGAGTACTTGCACAACACTGAGGATCAAGAAGATGCAGCAATGTTTTTGGAAGATGTGATAAGTAATGTAGCTGATCAGCTTTATGGCAATGCAAAAGAATAATATGGGCACCTGAAATAACAAAATCCCAGCTACAATAAATAACAGACCAAATCTGACAGTAATTTCATAACATTGTCTGTGTATTGGGACCCAAAATGTGCATGCATGAGGACCTGGATGCCATAATTTACCCATTAAGTAAAGAGCAAATAATGATACTCAGGAAATGCTGACATGCAAGTGCTGGAGGTGATAGAGCTGACAGATGCTTTTGAGGATTGCCTTAGGACCTTCAGATTATGAGACTGACACCCTGCCTGCTGTGCTAAGAAAGCTCTAGGACCCCATTTCTGAAGTGGAATGGAACAGTAAATATTCCAACAACTCTTACCACTGTTGGCTTCCATGTGAGAGTAAGAACATTTGGTTTGCTGTTCTGTGCTGCCTGAGTTCATGCCCAATCGGGCACGCCTGAGCAGCCTTTATGCAAGTGGATGAGAATTATTCAGCTACAGCCTACAAGTAAAATTAACCACAATAACCTAAATACCAGGCATGAAGATAGAATGACTCAAAAAACTGCCTATATCATTTGGTAATAATTAGGGGAAGGATGCAAATATAATAGAAATACAGCTAATAAACATATGTCTGCATGCCAATGACAGAAATATGCAAATAAGGTTATATATGAACTAAGACCACCTACAAAAGCAGAAGAAAGTGAGAAATCATAGAGATGCAGGTGGCTGGTTCAGTTATTACCCTGGCTGCTACATATGGCTGCCATAGCTCAAATATTCACAATCTCCGGCTCACTGCACATTGTCCTTGACTTTCTCAGCCAGGATATAAGACAGAGGCTGAAAGGACTTGATGAGGATGCCATAAATGACTTGCTAATGAAAAGAAAAGCTGACATGCAGAAATGCTGACATACATATGCTGGAAATAGGGCAAACACTTGCAGACCCAACTGCAATTAATAACCTTAACATCACCATGCATGGGGCACTAACATGTGCATGTTGACTCTAGGCTATGTGACACCCAACCTACTGCCAAAGTCAAGTTGCAGCATGAAACCACTGCCAGGATGCCCTAAATGCTGTGCTGACAGAAATAGGGAAGAACAATGCCAGAAATCTGATGGCATATGCATGGTGGAAGTAGAGCACCTAATGCGCACCAACATGGAAGCCTGATAGCAGTCAGTTATTAGCTGAGAGAACTGAGGTGACTCTGCTAGAGATTTGCTTTCGGAACTGCAGAATCCACTCAGGAGAGTAACCTGTTTCATACCTTTTGGCTTCAGAGTGAAAATAGGAAGAAATTGTGTCTGTACTTGCAAATATACAAGTAGGATCAGGAAAAGGACATGTATAGAGGCTCAACAACTACCTACTCACACCAGAACTGTACATGAGCATGATCAATCAAAAAACACAGGTAGAGGTACAAGAGGTAATGGAGGATCCCATATGAGCAGATACCCCTCTCACACAATTGGTACAGGTGCCCTAGGCATGGATGCCTAGATGCAAAGTGACTTGATGAACAAAACAAACAGATGGAAGATTTGCACATCTCAGCCTGTGCATAGAGCAAGACATGCATGTGCTTTCTTACAATCAAAGCAACATGTACACCACCACCAAAAGCTAACCACCACAAAGAACAGGTAGCTGGATGCAATAAGCTTGGTGAGCAAGGGCAATGGACAGCTTTAGAAATCTGGGTTTAGTCAGGAAAGCAACCAGTACCTAATCCTAAACCATATTTCATTGACATGCAGTTCTTCCACTTGGCAGCACAGATTTGATGGTAGGCATCAATTGAAATTCTCTGGAGAACATGAAAAGCCCTAAAATACCACAATTTTCAGTTGTAGACCCAGAAGATGTGGCTGACAGAAGGTGAAAACAATGAACTTTGCAGTCCTTATCTAGTGCTTTTTTTTTGTCACTGTGTAATCAGAAGCTGCTATCACTGGCAGCCATTTGAGGATTGCATGCAATGGCTTTCCCACAGAGATGATGGAAATAAAAAAACACAACAGACTGGGTGAACAATGTCCTTTATTATCATCATTTACCAAGTTACTATGTTTACCACCCACAACATGGGTGACAGCCAGGTGGATAAGCACCACCACATAGGGACCTCATGTTGCTGCCTATACTGCTTGCTTGCAAAGGGCTACTGCCCTCAAGTGACTGGCTACTAGAAGGGAAACATGCTCTGTGGCTTGCTCTCCAGGACTTGTACTACAGCTGAATGCTCAACACCTCTAAGTCAGTTCAAATCTTAATGGAGGCCTGATTGCCTCCAAATTGCAGGCAGCTCTTTATATTTTTTATATAATAATGCACCCCAGGAGCACACAATGGGGCCGATGCAAAAATCTTGCACTGAAAGCAAGCGCTGTGTATTCAGCGCCCGCTTTTATAATGCGCCCCCAGGCACCTCTCCTGGTGGTGTGATGCAATATTTAAATTAGGGCTCGCTCTGTCGAGGAGGCGCTAGGGGCAATTGTGCACCTCTAGCGCCTCCTTGACAGTGCAAGCCGGAGAGAGGTCCGCTGTTGGTGGCTGTCCGCCGGTTAAGAAAACGGACGCTGAAAATGGATGCTGAATTTATCAGTCCCATTTTCCTAACCAGCGCACATGCAGGGGTTAGGAAAATGGATGCTGATAAATTCAGCGTCCATTCTCCCAACCTGACTACCGGCACCAGAAGGAGTGTATATAATCAATAATAAAGTGTCGGGCACTTAATATTAATTTATTCACTCCTTCACTTATTGTGGATTAGTCCCTTTACTGTCACATGTCAGTGAAAGGACCAATCTCCTTTCAAAAGGCTGTCCTGAAAGGGAATTGATCCTTTTACTGACCTTTCACTGATCCTTTCACAATGTCAGGGAAAAGGACCAATGGGCAATCAGTGAAGGAGTGAATAAATTAGTATTAAGTGCCTGACACTTTAATATTGATTTAAATACTCCTTCTGGTGCTGGTAGTCAGGTTCAGAGAATGGACGCTGAATTAACCAGCATCCATTTTCCAAACCCCTGCCAGTGCTTTTTTTTTACTTTTTTTTTAAATTATTTTTTTAAAGAGTTGTTCCTCCCACTTAATATTAAGAAGGAGGCAGTACAGAAAAGAAGTTTTTTCTGCTTTTCTGTACTAGTTTTAGTAGCGCTCAGCAATTAACACCTGCTCCGGGCAGGCGTTAATTTCTGATCATTAAAATGTGCGTCCTAGACATTTTTTTTTGCATAGGGAGTGAATAACTAATAGCCTCATTCACATGCATTTGCATGTGATGAGCGCTATTAGTTTCACTCCACGTTGGACGTGTCCCAACTGCGGGTTATACAGTGCGCTGGGCTCAGTGCACTGTATTGCATCGGCCCCAATGGGGGAGAGGCCCATGCCCACAAACTGGGCCGCTTGTGAGATATCCCACATAACATACAGCTATTAGCATTAACCTAGAAAGGTACATAAAATAAATTAATAAAACAACTTAAAATGTTTCTTTTTAAAATTACACTACAAAAGTCAACAATATCTTCTCATTAGAAGATTCTTAGTACTTTTTAAATTGGTGAAACTTTTTAGCAACATGTTTTTGCCAACCTCTTTTTAAAGTTTCTCATTTGAGCAGAGAGTGAATTTAAACCCATGTCCTCCTGGAGCATATTACATAGCACTAAACATCTGCACCACTGAAATACGGTACATATACAAAGGGCTTCACTTTATTCATCTTAATCAGTGCACTGTTCAAGAAAATCTAGGAGAATGCAGGTCGAGTTGCCCTCTTTATCCCCTTCCTCTCCTCCTTGCTTTACAACTGAAAAGCAGATCTGTAATGATTAAGTTCTCCTGGAGCTGGGGAAGGGGAGATAGCAGAAGTCATATCTGGCAGGGCCCATCCCTTGCTCATTTATTTTATTGTCCAGGTTATACCTACCACCTGGTTATACCTACCCCTCTCTCCCTTCTCCACTCCACCTACCAAGCCATAAAAGTAGATCATGTTCTTTGTGCAAGGATAGAAATTATCCCTAAATCTTGCTGCTGTTTTTTTACAAGGCAGCCTGAAGCTGCCTCTTTAAGTACCATTTCTCATTATTTTCTTTTCTTTTTTCTTTTTTTTTTTTTTAAGAAATGGAAACAGCAGGAAAACAAAAATGTTCCACATGGGAAGCCAGGCACTCCAGGAACCTCAGCACAAAGATTCAAACCCCTTTCCTGTGCACCAGAGCTGCATAAAACAAACCATAATTGTATTTATTTTATTTTTTTTTTGTTTGAGTCAGCTAGCCTGCATGCTGAAAAAGAAATCAATCACTGCTCTACTGCCAGGCTCCTCACACACACCGATTGCCCCCAGCAATGGTGTGAGCACCTCCCCACAGCATAACCTAACAGCAGGCAGCAAAAAAAAAATCCCTTGTTAGCACCGGAATACAGAAAACAGTATGTGATTGACATACATAAATAAATAAAAAATAAATAAATCAAACACCCTTTTAATGAAGTCTTAGAAATTTATAAACTACCAAAGAAGGAACATAAGAAATTGCCATGCTGGGTCAGAACAAGCGTCCATCAAGCACAGCATCCTACTTTCAACAGAGGCCAAATCAGGCCACAAGAACCTGGCAAGTACCCAAACACTAAGAAGATCCCATACTACTGATGCAAGTAATAGCAGAGGCCATTCCCCAAGTCAGCTTTATTAATAGCATATAATGGACTTATCCTCTAAGACTTAGAGGATAAGTCTTAGAGGATAAGTCCATTATATGCTTAAACCCAGCTACACTAACTGCACTAATCACTTCCTCTGGCAACAAATTCCATGGAGCCCTTTTTAAATATTGGGGTTGAATTGGCTACCCTCCAGTCTTCAGGTACAATGGATGATTTTAATGATAGGTTACAAATTGTAACTAAAGATCAGAAATGTCATTTATATGTTCCTTCAGTACCTTAGGATGCATACCATCCGGTCCAAGTGATTTGCTTCTCTTTAGTTTGTCAATCTGGCCTACGTCATCTTCCAAGTTCACAGTGATTTGGTTCAGTTCATCTGACTCATCACCCTTGAAAACCATCTCCAGAACTGGTATCTCCCCAACATACTCATTAGTAAACATGGATACAAAGAATTAATTTAGTCTTTCTGCAATGGCCTTATCTTCTCTAAGAGCCATTTTAACCCCTCGGTCATCTAACGGTCCAACCGACTCCCTCACAGGTTTCTTGCTTCGGATATATTTTAAAAAGTTTTTATTATGAGGTTTTGCCTCTACGACCAACTTCATTTCAAATTCTCTCTTCACCTGTCTTATCAATATTTTACACTTAACTTGACAATGCTTATGCTTTTTCCTGTTTTCTTCAGATGGAGCCTTATTTCAATTTTTGAAAGATGTTTTTTTGGCTAAAATAGCCTCTTTCACCTCAACATTTAAGCATGTTGGTAATTGTTTTGCATTTTTTCCACCTTTCTTAATGCATGGAATACATCTGTACTGCATGTCTAGGATTATATTTTTAAATAATGTCCATGCCTGTTGAACACTTTTAACCTTTGCAGCTGCACCTTTCAGCTTTTTTTTCTAACTATTGTCCTCATTTTATCAAAGTTTCCCTTTTGAAAATTTAATGTTATTGTCCCCCTTCTAGTTATTAGTTTAAATTTGATCATTTTATGATCACTATTGCCAAGTGGCCCCACCACCATTACCTCTCTCACCAAATCTGGGTTCCACTAAGATTTAAATCTAAAATAGCTCCCCCTCTTATTGGTTCCTGAACCAATTGCTCCATGAAGCATTCATTTATTACATTCAGGAACTTTATGTCTCTAGCATGTCCTGATGATACATTTATCCAGTCAATATTGGGGTAATTGAAATCTCCCATTATTACTGCATTGCCAAATTGGTTAGCTTCCCTGATTTCTCTTAGCATTTCATCATCTATCTGACCATTTTGTCCAGGTGGACAGTAGTATACTCCTATCACTATACTCTTACTCTATCCACCTTCCACCAGGTCTCTGTGATGCAATTATGTCAATCTCATCATTTGCTACTATACACTCTAACTCTCCCATCTTACTTCTTAGACTTCTGGCATTGGCATACAAACATTTCAAAGTGTGTTTTTTGTTTGTATTAACAACCTGCTTTTCAGTTGATAGGGATAATTTGGAAATCTTTTGCTCAGGTGATTTTTTACGTATAGGCACATGGACTATGTTTGCTTTTATTGGAACCTCTCTGTTGGGATGCCCTAATTCTACTGTTTTATTAGTATCTTTCAAGAATACCTCCCTCTGAACCATGCACTACTGAGTGACTCTTGGCTTTCCCCCTTGTTCTAGTTTAAATGCTGCTCTATCTCCTTTTTAAAAGTCAGTGCCAGCAGCTTGGTTCCACTGTGCAGCAAAAAAAAAGCACTTGCTAGCACCGGAACACAGAAAACAAAATTGACATAAATAAATCAAACACCATTTTAATGAAGTCTTAAAAATGTATAAACTACCAAAGAAAGAAAAACATTTAAATATGTCACATTAATAATATTGTTATCAACTGTAATCAGATTGGCTTAAAGGTTTCTCAGATGAAATTACATTTAATCATAACTCCCTTCCGCAAAGGACTGATAGAGTTCATAACTGTAGAACATCTTCCTTCTTCATTGAAGAGCTATCTCTGTTGAATAACAATCTACCCTCTTCAGAGGGGATAAGCTCATCTTCACCATCCCTTGGAAGCCAAGAAAAAGTCTATATAAACAGGATTAGCAGCAAATGTCTTATGGCTGAAACTGCTTACTGCTAACAGGATGCCCTGCAATAAAGCAGAAGACAATACAACAAAGAGAGAGAAAGAAGAATAAACGGGCCGATGCAATGTGGACATGTAAGCTAATGCCTGATGTGATAACGGGATTACTGCATCCAAAACCCGCATCCAATTGAGCACATAGCTAACAGCGCTCATTATATGTAAATTCATGTAAATGACACTAATAGCCATTACCCTGGGATACCAAAAATGATCGTGCAACCAACTCGCCCTGTTTAATGTTGAAAATGTAATGCCAACAGCAGGCTGTTGTTAAGTTGAGGAGTAGCCTAGTGGTTATGGTAGTGGGCTATGAAACACAGAAACCATAGTTCAAATTCCACTATCACTCCTTATGACCTTGTACAAGTTGTTTTACTCTCTAGTGCCTTCTTTACAAAATTAGATTGTAAGCTCTCTGGGGATAGGGAACTATATATTAGAGATGTGAATCGTTTTCCATATCGTCTTAACGAAAGAAATCGTGTGGCAGGAGAAGAAAATCGTGTTTGGCACGATTATTTCGTTGAAAAATCGTTAAAAATCGTTTTTTCCGATTAGTGCGCACTAACTCGAGTTAGTGCGCACTAACTCCCCGTTAGTGCGCACTAACTCAAAATGATACAAATAGACACTTTCCAGGTCACTGAAGGTCAGTTAGGAATGAATATGTGTTCCTATTGGCTGGCAGCCCTCTTATCTATTGATGTTACCAAGGTTACCACTGAGGTGATGGTTGGGGGGATGGGAAATGGAACTGGAAACTCATGAACACCAGCAGAAAATGAAACAAAGTGTTCACACTTCCCAGGTCAGTAAAGGTCACTTAGGAATGAATATGTATTCCTATTGGCTGGCTGTGCTCTTATCTATTGATGTTACCAAGGTTACCACTGAGGTAATGGTTGGGGGGATGTGAAATGGAAACAGTTGGAAGCTTGACATGTGATGATCAGCACTCACATGACTAGAACTTCTTTGTTTATTATTTTTGTTAGCAGACACGTGCATGTTGAATTTGCCAATCACTGTGCATTTTAGAAAGGTGGTCCTGGCTGGAACTGTACACAGTTCAAATATATGTAATTGATTGTTGGTAAGTGTATTTTTTAAGTAGCCACACTGGCACAAGTATGTTTACTTTTCCTCCTACTTAACTCACTAGCTCAGCTTTGTAAGAAGGGCTTCTCTGCTTGAGTGAGGGTCAGGCAGCTCCCCCCTGTCTGTGAAGCCAGCCTCTCACTAGTAATGCAGGGAGGGAGCTGTCTCAGACTTCACCATCCTCCCCCCCCCCCCCTCACCCACACACCATTCACTAGCTGGGACATGGGGGAAGTCAGGCGTGAGGGTCAGGCAGCTCCCCCCTGTCTGTGAAGCCAGCCTCTCACTAGTAATGCAGGGAGGGAGCTGTCTCAGACTTCACCATCCTCCTCCCCCCTCCCCCTCACCCACACACCATTCACTAGCTGGGACATGGGGAAAGTCAGGAGTGAGGGTCAGGCAGCTCCCCCCTGTCTGTGAATCCAGCCTCTCACTAGTAATGCAGGGAGGGAGCTGTCTCAGACTTCACCATCCTCCCCCCCCCCCCCCTCACCCACACACCATTCACTAGCTGGGACATGGGGGAAGTCAGGAGTGAGGGTCAGGCAGCTCCCCCCTGTCTGTGAAGTCAGCCTCTCACTAGTAATACAGGGAGGGAGCTGTCTCAGACTTCACCATCCTCCCCCCCCCCTCACCCACACACCATTCACTAGCTGGGACATGGGGGAAGTCAGGAGTGAGGGTCAGGCAGCTCCCCCCTGTCTGTGAAGCCAGCCTCTCACTAGTAATGCAGGGAGGGAGCTGTCTCAGACTGGTATCAGGGTTAGGGCACTGTGTGCAGGAAGATCACAACACTCCTGGTATTAATAGGGATAGGGCACTGTAAGAGATGACTGTAGTAGATTGAATAAAGATCTGATGTTTCTGCTCTCCTCATACCAAACAAAAACAACACACAAGCAGAGAAGCCCTTCTTACAAAGCTGAGCTAGTGAGTTAAGTAGGAGGAAAAGTAAACATACTTGTGCCAGTGTGGCTACTTAAAAAATACACTTACCAACAATCAATTACATATATTTGAACTGTGTACAGTTCCAGCCAGGACCACCTTTCTAAAATGCACAGTGATTGGCAAATTCAACATGCACTAGCATTTCAGGTGCCTGCTAACAAAAATAATAAACAAACAAGTTCTAGTCACGTGAGTGCTGATCATTACATTACTTTTTTTGTCAAGCTTCCAACTGTTTCCATTTCACATCCCCCCAACCATTACCTCAGTGTTAGCCTTGGTAACATCAATAGATAAGAGCACAGCCAGCCAATAGGAATACATACATACATATTCATTCCTAAGTGACCTTTACTGACCTGGGAAGTGTGAACACTTTGTTTCATTTTCTGTTGGTGTTCGTTAGTTTCCAGTTCCATTTCCCATCCCCCCAACCATCACCACAGTGGTAACCTTGGTAACATCAATAGATAAGAGGGCAGCCAGCCAATAGGAACACATATTCATTCCTAATTGACCTTCAGTGACCTGGAAAGTGTTTATTTGTATCATTTTCAGTTAGTGCGCACTAAATCGAGTTAGTGCGCACTAACTCCTGTTAGTGCGCACTAACACGATTTAACGATTTTTAACGATAAATCGTTAGAATTTCTATTGTATCGTGTTCTATAACGATTTAAGACAATATTAACATTATCGGACGATAATTTTAATCGTTGAAAAACGATTCACATC
This sequence comes from Rhinatrema bivittatum, assembly GCF_901001135.1. Lineage (NCBI taxonomy): Eukaryota > Metazoa > Chordata > Amphibia > Gymnophiona > Rhinatrematidae > Rhinatrema > Rhinatrema bivittatum. Next base: position 187,825,147 of record NC_042619.1, on the reverse strand, counting down.
CCTACTATATATAGTATCTGAATGTAATTTTCTAAAAAGCAGAATATAAAAACAAAGTCATTCTGTGCTTAAGAACTAAACAAAAAAATATTTTCTGTGTTTCCTTCTACAAAGAATTGTCATAATACTAAGTAGGAGGAACCACAGAGACCAAAAAAAAAAAAAAAAAAGGCCTGACAGTGAAAATAGTAATTCAGGTCACAGAATATACATGAACAATATAGATGGGCCAGACCATGTATATTTTTATTTATTTATTTATTTAAATACTTTTTAATATACCGATACTCAAGACTAGTGTCTTATTGTACCGGTTTACATTGAAACGAGGAGTAACCAATAAGCTATGAAGATAGAGTTACAATGAACAGGGAGTTTACAGAGTGGAAGGGTAGAGAGCAAAAGCATACGATTAACAAGATAAGATATAGATAACTAGGTTTTAACATAACGAGGTTTCACATAGGAACGAATGTAACAGGCTTAAACAATAAATAAGTCTATAGGTCTCAAACACTGTAGTCGTGAATGAGGGAGGAGGAGGGGGAGATGAGTGGGAAAGGATTGCATAGCTGAGCTGTTAGAATGGTGTCCATTAAGGGAAGGCTTGGGTGAACAGCCACTTCTTTCTGAAGGAAAACGGGCATTGTTCCTGTCGAAGTTCTGGGGGGAGAAGAATTTTTCTGGTAGTGGAAGAAAATGGATGCTTATATTGAGTGTCTGTTTTCCTTATCCTCACTTACAGCCACCTCTCCAAGGTGCCTGTTGTTGAGGAGGCACTAGGGATGCACTATTTCCCCTAGCACCTCCTTTTTAAGGCAGGAGCTAATTTCCCTATTGCATTTGGGGAGGGGATTTAAATAATGTAAACTTATTTTGGGGATGTATATTGCATTGTATACCCAGGGGAAGTGGATTGGCATGCACTAGGAAAACAGGCACTCAATATGAGTGCCCATTTTTAGCATGCCCTCATTGCATTGGCCTAAAGTCCCTTCTGAGGAAACAGGAACAAATGGAACAGTCTTTGTGCATGTAGCTGTACCCTTCTTCACAAGGATAGTAGGTCCTCACTAAGGAGTTCATCCTTCTTGGGGATCCTTTGGTCTCATAGTGTTCTGAGCTAGATTTTATAACAGTTACTCCATTGGGCAGAAGACAATTGATCGGATAAAGTTTCTGCTCTCCGCTCCACAGCTGGTAGATTACTGCGGGCTTGAAAATGTTGTGGCCCAGCTGCAAGCTGGCTATCTTCTGGTCCAAACCCCATTGGTAGTCTGGGTGCTCCCATATACTCTGAGGGCTTGTAGGGTTCTTTATAATCACTTTATCTGCATACTCTTCTATCCATGCATCCTGTTTCTCCTCTGAAATGTTCATCACGTAAACCAGGCTGTAGGGAAACTGGAGGCCAAATATACCTTAGACTTTCTGATCGATGATCCGTTGACCCATCACTGGTGCTTGCCCAGCTAGAGTTTAGAGTGGGTTCTCAGGTCTTTGGACCCCTGGTGAGAGCCCTTTTGCTCCTAAAGAGTATCAGACTTATCAATCTGTCTCTCTGTAAATTATAAGAAGGACCCTCAGGGAGGGAATGCCCTGGGAGGTGTCACTTCTAAAATAAACTCCTTTTGGTAAAGCTGGGAGTCCCCACCAAAGTATGGAAAAAATGCATCTTTACTCCTTGACTGCTTACTCAAACTGAATCCCATACTGTATTAACAAGGTTGGGCTAAATAGTCTTCAGGCATTGAATCCAGACTCTCCAGATGGGAAGGACTGAGGGGTATGAACTGCTCCTTACAAAGTCTGTTCTAATGACAGGGAGAGTGACTTCTGGTGACCAGACTGGGAAGGGCTGTTATACTCTTTCTGCCCAAATCAAAAGTGGTCTGAGGAAGGACACTTACTGACGAACATTTCCACAAGAGACAAACAAAATACAAATGTAAGAAGATGTTATACCATTTCACCACTAGGGGGTACCTTCCCTAAGGAACTATGACCAGCATAGCCATAGTCAAAATGTCTCACATTAAACCAAGATACATGTAAAAATACATTAATTTACATATACATCCTTTGGCCAATTTATACTGTCGATTAAATAGTGGTTAGAATGAATTGTGTCCAGCACTGCCACTGTTGGAAGAGTAGGGGTACTGCCATTATCCAAGAATGCAATTCTAACAACACTTTTTTGAGAATGCACAATCACCACAGGTATATAATGATGCATTTTATATAAGTTTTTAGCCACTGTTTAGAACAACTCTTATGTTTGTGTACATTTTTTCTGGGTGTGTATTTCTGTTAATTTTAATTATGTGTCAATATGTGTCTTATAAATTATATTTAAATTAGATTTTTTATTATTTTTGTTTTTGTGATGTTTAAGCATCTTTTAATGTTTTTAATTGTTTAATATATATGTTTTATAATTATAGGAGCCCCTGAAGCAGCTCAATGAATAGAGCAATACTTGGCCAGAGTCAGGCCTATATACTGTGATAATAAAGAATCTTTGTCTTTTACCGATCTTTCTACTTCTGGTTGCTACACTACCATATTGGATCAGCTTCTGTAGTATTTCCTGAAATTATTTTTTTGAATATGATTTTACTATTATGATTGTTTTATATTTATTGATTTTATTATTTAATGTTTTATGAAGAATGGCAATGCTTCAGTTTTTCCATTGTTGCTCTGCATATAGAGACTATCTTGTTGTGGGTTCCAGTTCAGTTCTTCTCAGCACGTTTCAGTTCATATATTCTGATCTCTTTATTCTGTATTTGGTAAGGGTCTGACTGTGTTCTGCATATGTGACCGAGGTGAGGTATTTGCTAGCATGTAATTTCTGTGTAGGGATCAATAGCAGCCTGCTTCCTAATAAGAGTTTTATTGGTGTGCTAGGGTCTGGTATAATATATGAGGTATTTCCTTTTCTTAGATAAGGTTGTTAAGTGAGGATTACTATATTGGAATGGTAATTCTGTTTGCTCATGGCTTTCTGAAGACCAACTCATACCCAATGTGCAATTGTACAAAAAGTCTAATACCATCAGAGCTCCAAGTATCTTTTTTGCAGAGTTTTCTGGCAGGTACATGTGACTATAATATGCATGCTGTAAGTATTACTTTTGCCTCAGAAGAATGCACTTTTGAATGTTCTTTTTCATGTAAAATTTATTATAAATGCATAATTTAATTGTGTGTGTCTGTAAATGATGTGGGGGGTGGTGGATTTGTGGGGTGATGTGTGTGAAAGGCTATAAGGTTTGCCTAGGGTACCTAATAAACTTCCCTATCCATCTGTTCTGTGGTGGGGGTTGGGGGCATATCAGTTTTAAAAAATATAGATTGTAGGATGGAGCTGTGCTTTAATTGATGGGCCTGGGTCAGACACTGAATGAATCAGGGGTGGTGGTGATGGGGGGGGGGCAAGAAGGACATTTTTCACATGGGGCAGCAGACCTGTACCCACCCACGGCACCTGAGGCTCTCCCACCAAGCACCTGGAGTGGTCCTATTTGTATTGGTATTTGGGGGTGTGGCTGGTTGGATGAGGTTCAGCTGCCAGGGAGTTTGTGGTATTTGGGGAGGGGATTTAAATAATGTAAACTTATTTTGGGGATGCAGAGATGGACTGAAGGGGGAGGGCAAATGGCACCATCATGCCAGGTACTTTCATGTTCACCAGATAAATGGGTTAGATGAGAGGCCTGGGCCAGCGAGCTGATGATACCTGGGGGTGGGGAGTGGCGGGATACCTGTCAAGACCTTTATTTAATGTTCTCTTTTTAGAGACAGAAGCCTATTTACTCACATATCTGCAAAAGATATCCTGGTAACTAGACACTGAGCCTGCCCACAAGATTGCATCATTTTAGGATTACTCTGTCATATGTACACGCTGGTAGGGTAGGCTTGCAGAGAATCCACCTTATGTATCTGCATACATTTTGGGTGCATACATTAGTTGGCACTTTAATCCTACTGTTTCTAGGAAACAGGTTCTATGCTAATTGGAGCCACATCACTTGCCCACTAGCCTGGCTAATGATTATGCACCTTTGTATACTTGCAGCCTGCTAGAACACCATGTCAGCTGCTGTGTGACAACTGTGGAGGAGTCACAGAGATGTGGAGGATAGAGATTCTCCACTGCCCAAGAGCAGACAGTGAGAGGCCTGCTATTGGTAGGGATCAGGCAGACTTTAACAGATTGGCTCCCAGCCCTGCACTGCCTTGAATTGGTGATCTGCACTTACCTCTTAGTTAAAGCTATATTGTATGTGCACCTAGAACCCAGGGGAGCTATTTTCTTTTGAGTGACATCATCAGTAGAGAAATATTTATTTAAGTGTTTACAGTTCTGTGACAGCTGATTGACTATTGAGGGTTTGAAGAGATTACCCTAAAAGATTTATCATGAGAGGCCCTAAAAATCAGAGAATTAGATAAAAGAAATCTGTTTAGAGATCAATACAGTTGCAAGTAATACCATCACCATACAATTCCATTAATTTGCAAAATTGTTTAAAACTGGATGAGTGGAGGGAGGGAGTGAATTTCATACAGTATCCTCATCAGGAAGAGTAAGAGAGGAAAGTTAACACTGAAACAACAAATTTCTGATTCATTTTCTAGGAAAGTGAATGAAAAAAGAGGGGGAGATTATTTAATGGACAATGATTTTTCATAATCTAAAAATGGATACATAAATAACACACACACATAGATCCTTGATAAAATTAACAGGTCTTTATGACCTGAGGTAGAACACTGCTGAATGAAAGTTGTCTAGCCAAGTGACTGAGTCATAAACATTCTAGAAGAGAGAATAAAAATTGGATACCATAATTGAACTGGGATCAATTCTTTCAAAGGAAGGAAATGGTTGCCATTCAAGGAAGCAAAATAACTTTGGGTCTCTAGTAGGCATAGAATGCTCTGCTCATCAACAGCAGTCGATGTCTGCAGAATGTAGAATGTGCAGCACAGCACCTGCTGTCAGAGAGCATTAAAGATGCATCATGTTTAAAGAGAGTACCTAAATTCTTAAACCTAGTTAGTGGACAATTGAAGAACTGATAGAGATTAAACAGTCCTAAGGAAAAGGGTTATTTATTTAACTATTTCTTTATTTATTCTTTGAGTGATTGACTTGGAAAATTGAAACAAATACTGCATATATAAAATAATCATAACCTATTGTCTTAAGAAGGATTAAAGGAACAAACCTGAAAAGAAATGTATAACATTAGGAGTACATGCTATAATTTTATTTACAGTATTTTAATGCTAGCTAGTTTAAAGTTCAGTTCCACTTTTGTGCCAGCTGGAGGAGGTAACATTATCACACTAATCATCAGAAGGAACTTTGGCTTAAGGGAGCATTTGCTTTATTTATTAAAAGAAATAGACAGTACGGGTACAAAGAAAATCCAGAAGAAGAAGAAGAAGAAAAAAAAAGAAACTACAGACAGAGCAGTAGTACCAGAGAACCAAGGAAAACTACAAAGGTGTGAGTGTGTATATACCTTTACATACATTCTTGCCAGAATTAAACTGACACTAAAATGCAGCACAAAGAGCACTATCAAACAGCAAACGGAATTTGAAAGAAGTCATTTAGAGGAAAGTAAAAAATAACCTAAAACCTAAATGATAAAAGTTCTTATCCGAGAGTGAGGAAACTACAAATGAAAATCAACACATATCATCAACATCCTTAAAGAAAGAGAGTCAGTAACAAAAGGAGGGCAATGCATTCTAAGTGATTACTACAGAAATGCTTATCTGATAAAGTAATTCAAGAGTAATTGAAAAACTGAGCATACCTGGAGAGAGAATCTGCATCCAAAAGTACAGAGATATTACTTTTAAAAGGAGATGCTTTTTCAAACTTTTGAAACTATTAATTGGTTAAACTATTTCAAGTGATGTAAATTATAACCTATTTATGAAGGTATGTTCTATTTAAAAGTTTTAATTAGAAAATGATCTACACAATATTTCACACCTCTATGACCATTTGTTTGCTTGAATTTTAAAATGTATATATTGCCAGCTTAATTATACTCCAAAGTAAACTAAATTTGATAAGAAATCTGATAACATCTTAGCCTAGTGTGTTCCATAATTTTCATTCACATACTTGTATTTAAAATCTTTTAGTTAATTTTCATTATTTTTTATACCTCTGCTTCTTCCTAACAATAAGATAGTGGGCTTGATGGACCCTTGGTCTGACCCATTATGGTGGTACTTATGTTATTTCTGTTGTACAGATTATTGGTGAAAACTCACTAACGATTATGTCCAGTTGTGGTGGATATGATTTGGAAAAATATAGATTAGCTGAGATGAGTTAGGAAAGCAGTTCAGGCCCTGTACCAATTGATGTATGACATGAGACTTAAAGATCTAAATATGTATACACTGAGAAAAGGAGACACAGTGGAGGTATGATAGAAACATTCAAATACATGGAATGTTTTAATAAAGCACAAGAAGCAAACTTTTTTTTTAATGGAAAAGAAGTTCTAGAAATAAAGATCATGATATGAGATCCAAGGGGTAGATTCAGTAGAAATGTCAAGAAATATTTTTTCATAGAAAGTATGGTCAATGCATAAAATATCCTCCCAGAATAGGTGGTGAAGGCTAAAATGGTAACCTCTTCTAGAAGGCATGGAATAAGCAGAGAGGATCCTTAACTGGAGCATCTGCCTCTTATTCGATACCTGCTGAATGGGATAATTGGGAAGTAGTATTTCAGCCCCTTCTTAGTGACAGTGTTTTTATTTTTATGATATAAAGATAGAATATGGTAGATCTAGTTGACCCAAGATTAAAATACCCTACTAGAATTATTTGACATTGAGTGTTGGGGTTGCCAGAATGAATGGAAAAGTTGGATTTAAGAAATGATAGAAATACTAGTGAAAAATGCAAGCAAGTCTGCAGCCAGTTCAAGGTGACAGATGCAATGGCAAAATTAACTAGCAGCTAGTTCTGTCTGGAAGGCTGCAGGGCACAGTAATAATTAGAAGTACTAAGTTGAAACAACCGCAATACAAGAACAAATCAAGACGAGTGGAGGGAGGAAAAAATAAATCAAATTAACAGAAAGGTCTTTATTTTTGTTTGTTTGATAGCAATTTTCTCCTTTTAGTTAGTGGCAAAAGTTTTTTTTTTTTAAACATTTATACAAAAAAGGGCTGATTTTCTGTTTGTTTTTGATTTGTTTATAACCAGAAGTACTCGCAGAAACTCATGAAATAAGATCATCTGGGAGGCTATGTAGGGAACTAGGAGGCTTGATATTTGGGCAACAGAAGCAATAATATTGGTAGATATTTACATTATGCAACAATGAAAGAACTGAAATAGCAACTGGGTCAGTCTGGTAGGCTGCAACTGCAGTGAAACCTAGAAGTCCTGGTGGAAATACAAGCACTCACATAGCCTGGACTGTCTGGCAGGCTAAGCATTATTGGTATCGTTGACTGGATCAGTTATCACATTTGTGATAGTGGGTTATCATACAGAAAGGCCATCGGCAGGGGAAGATTGTAGGAAAATGTCAGCCCAGAGGATTTTTTTCAAAACAGGCCCACTCATGTGCTGTGCAGCACGTGCTTCAGTAGTTCCTAAAAGCACACCAAGTCAGTCATTGAGTGGTACCATTGCATCACCTGGAGCCTGGCAGAACTGATAGAAAACAACCTCCCAACATAAATGACCCAGGGGGTGAACAAACTGAGCTGCAGTCCCACTTCCATCCATGCAATCTCTCTCCCCCCACTCCAAGTTTGGTTAAATCTCTCAAATGTCCTGGATTCCTGGTCTGGTCTTTTGCCTATCAATCACTTCTTGAACCAATTTCCCAGTAATCAGACAACCATACTGCTAGCCAGTGGCTCCAACACACATAAACAGACACAGACAAAGACAAACACATTTGCTGTGCTTATTCAGTGACTACTACCTGCTCCAGCCCTGCTGCATCATTATGTAAAAGTTGATGCTTGTTGCCGCCCTTCCTCAGCCTCCAGCAGCAGCCCATTCCTTTTCCCATTCTCACCCCTTCTTGAACCCTCACATTTGAGGAGACTCACTGGATCCATAGCAAAGTGCCCCGTTCAGAGCCTAGTCATTTCAGACAGAAGCTGCACTAGCACTGCACAGGTACTCAGGCATAGCGCAACCAGATGTGGATACCATGCATTTGCACAGGGCAGCACACCGGGGGGGGGGGGGGGGGGATGGTGGGATGGCGGCAGCAGGAGAGACTGTGGAGCTGCCTGCAGAGCCTAACCCACCAGTGGCCGAAGAAGTAAGAGAGGCTGCCGGCCACTGGTGCTCAACCTGCCGGTGGCTGAAAATGAGAGACCCATCTTTTCCATTTCTTTGTGTGCATGTGCAAGCACACACGCAAGCTTCCAATCCCCGCCCCCAACAGGAAGGTCAGTAGACCATGGTGGAGTTCATCTCACCATGGCCCGAAAACAACAAGATGCCTGTGGGGCTGGGGTGGAGATCATCCAACCATGGCCTGAAGACAACAGAAGGTCAGCAGAGCAATAATGGAGGCCATTCCACTATGGCCAGATGATAACAGGAGGCCCTCAAACCATGGTGGAGCTCATCCCATTATGGCCCGATGACAACAGGAGGTCTGTCAGGCAGTAGTGGAGCTCATCCCACCATAGTCCAATGACAACAAGAGGTCATATGTGTATGTGTGTGAGCTTGTATGTGTGTGTGTAAGTGAGAGCCTGTGTGTGTCTGAGAGCCTGTATGTGGATATACATGTGTGTGTGTTTGTCTGAGAGCCCATTTTGTGTGTGTTTGTCTGTGGATATACATGTGTGTGTGTTTGTGTGAGAGCCCATTTTGTGTGTGTTTGTCTGTGTCACAGCCTGTGTGTGTGTGTGTGTGTGCTGTGTGTCTGTGTGTGAGCCTATTTGTGTTTGTGCCTGTGTGAGATCCTAGGTGCCTGTTAATGTGTCTGTGTGAGAACTTGTGTGTTTGTGTATGTTAGTGTGCTTGAGAGAGCCCATGTATCACATATATGTTTTCACAGACACGTACATACACACATACACACACACACATATAGGGGTAGATATTTAAAAAGTACGCATGTGCATACTTTTGTTCTCGCAACCGGCACAAACAAAAGTACGATGGATTTTATAAGATACGTGCGTAGCCGCGCGTATCTTATAAAATACGTGGTCGGCGTGCGCAAGGCTGCGCAAAATCAGCAGCCTGCACGCGCCAAGCCGCACAGCCTGCCTCCGTTCCCTCCGAGGCCGCTCCAAAATCGGAGCGGCCTCGGAGGGAACTTTCCTTCTGTGTCCCTCCACCTTCCCCTCCCTTTCCCTATCTAACCCACCCCCAGCCCTACCTAAATCCCCCCCCTACCTTTGTTGTGCAAGTTACGCCTGCTTGCGCGCGCCACCTCGCCATCCCCCGGCACAGGCCACAGTGCCGGGGGACTCGGGACCACGCTCCCGGCTCACCCCCGAACCGTCACCACACCCCCGGACCCGCCTCGGACTGCCCCCTGACCCCCAGACGTGCCCTGGACACACCCCCCAGACACGCCCCTCCCGCCCCTTTTATGAAGCTCTGGGACTTACGCGCGTCCCAGGGCTTTGCGCGTGCCGGTGGCCTATGCAAAATAGGCGCGCTGGCGCAGGGCTTTTAAAATCTACCCCATAATGTATCTATGAGGGAGAGGGAGCTTGTGTATGTTAGAGAAAGGGAATGTGTGAGAGAATGTGTTATTGTGTGTGTGAGTGAGAGAGAAGATAACATTTGTGTGACCCTACCTCCACCAATCCACGACAATCTCAGGGTGACTGGAAATCAGAAGATTACAGCTTTGGAGAGCAGAAGATGTTTTAATCCTTATTAGTTTTAATTATGGGTATAATTTGATGATTCTGTTTTTTCTAAATATTTAATTTTTTGGGGGGGGAATTAGAGCATCTTATAATTTATTGGATTTTTTATTCATCAGTTGTTTTGAAATATTTAATTGCTGTTTGGGAAATTTTGGATATTCTATTAATTAACCAGTTTGAAATATTTATTCTTTTTATGAATATGACTTTATTATTATGATTGCTGTTTTATATTTCTTGATTTTATTATTTAAAGTTTTAAGAAGAATGGTAATGTTTCTGTTTCTCCACTTTTGCACTGCATATAGAGGCTGGCTTGTTATGGGTTTCATTTCAGTTCTTCTCAGCACATTTCTGTTTATACTTTTTGATCTCGTTATTCTGTATTTGTTGAGGGTCTGTCTGTGTTCTGCATATGTGACCAAGGTGAGGTGTTTAGGTGAGGTATTTTGCTGGCATGTAATTTCTGTATTGGAACCTATATGCAGATACTAGAGCATACTTTGCTGCACTTGTGGTGTTAATACTTGTATTGGAACCTATAACAGCCTGGATTCCTAATAAGAGTTTTAGAGGTGTTCTAGGGCCTGGTGTAATATATGCAATGTTGCCTTTTCAAAGATAAGATTATTAGTGTTGTTTTGGTATGGGAAGTTTAATATATTGTTATAGTAATTCTATTTATTCATGGCTTTCTGAGGGCCAAGCTCACCCCCAATATATATTTCAAACAGTTTAATTCCATAGGAGTTCCAAGTATCATTTTTGCAGAGTTTTCTGTTTGGTACATCAGGAATGCTTGTATATAATATGGATGCTTTAAATATTATTATTGCCTCAGAAGACTGTACTTTTGAAAGTTCTTTTTAATGTAAAATTGGTTATAAATGCATAATTTAATTGTGTGTGTCTGTAAAGGGTGTAAGACTCTGTGTGTGTGTGTGTGTGTGTGTGTGTGTGTGTGTATGTGTGTGTGTGTGCGTGCAAGGCTGTAAGGTTTGCTTAGGGTACCTAAAACTCTTCCATATCCATGGGTTCTGAAGTGGGTGGGGGGCATGTCAGTTTTAAAAAATATAGATTGCAAGACAGATCTGGGCTTTATTTGATGGGTCCAAGACAGACTCTGAATTAATTTTTCACACATAGTGAAAAAGCTAGCACTGGCTCTGCAGGTACTTCCCTCTGGTTCACCCCCTCTCTATCTATTATAGTAACTTGTCTCTACTTCTCAGGACATCCTCCAACTCCAGCCAATTCTCATTAACTGTTTGCTACACAGAGTCCGCTGATTTTATGGTTCCATAGGCAAGTGTTTCCCAACTTTTTCGCACCTAAAGCAAACTTACAATAACAAAAATATTATGTGACACACCAACCTCCACAGAGGAGACAGTGCAGCAATAGAGAGGACCTATGTGGCCAAAAGGGCTAGGGAAGGACTGAAAGCTCCACCAGCCTCTCTTCCAAAACAGAAGAGAGGGAGCAAAGACAACCTGCCACAATATATCATCTCCCAAGGAAGAAGGGAGAAATTGGTGCAGTGTGAGCAGCGGGCTCAGTTAGTTACATTGGCTGCCACATGTGACTGGCAGAGCTCCTTTGCTGTTGCTCTCAGCACTCAAAATGAATCACATCCAGTGCTCAATGCCTGGGAATAAGACAGATGCTACAAGGACTCAGACAGGGAAGATGAGGAGGGGCTGTGTGTACTGTGTGTGCTGCACAAAGTGGACCACATTTTCGAACCTAATGGTGGGTGTAGATTTGTGCGCGCAACCTGGTGTGCACAAATCTATGCCCAATTTTATAACATGTGCGCACAGCCATGGGGTCCAACGGAACCCCCGTTGGACCCCCAGGGACATTTGGCCAGCTTGGGGGGGGGCCTCCTGACCCCCACAAGACTTGCCAAAAGTCCAGTGGGGGTCTGGGAGCGACCTCCTGAACGCCGGCCGTCCGATGCCAGTACTCAAAATGGCGCCAATCGCCTTTGCCCTCACTATGTCACAGGTACCGACGGTCGGCCCCTGTGACATAGTGAGGGCAAATCACCTGGAGTGGATGATATATACCCCAGGGGTCTGAAAGAAGTAAAACATTAAATTTTAGACCCATTACTATTTTACTATTGTTAAAATTATCCATTGTACCTGAAGACTGCAGGGTGAATAATGTAACCCCAAAATAAAGGGCTCCATGGATGATCCAGAAACAATAGACTAGTGAGACTGACTTCAGTACCGGAAAAAAGCATGTAAACATTTGTAATTAACAAAATCACAGAACGCATACATAGACATAGTTTAATGGGACACAGCCAGCATGGATTTACCCAAGGAAAGTCTTGCCTCATGAATCTGCTATATTTTTTGAAGGGGTTAATAAACATGAATAAAGGTGAGTTGGTAATGTAGTGTTTCAGCATTTTGAGAAGGCATTTGACAGAGTATCTCATGAAAGGCTTCTAAGAAAATTATAAAGTCATGGGGATAGGAGGCAATGTCCTTTTGTGGACTGTGAACTAGTTAAAAAACAGAGAGTAGGATTAAATGAGCATTTTTCAGTGGAAAAAGGTGAAGAGTTCCTCAGTACTTGTACTGGTGCTTTTAATATGTTTATAAATGATCTGGAAAGGGGTATAAAGAGTGAGGTGATCAAATTTGCCGATGGCATAAAATTATTCAGTTAAATCACAAGCAGATTGTGATAAATTGCAAGAGGACTTTGCAAGACTGGAAGATTGGACGTCCAAATGGCAGATGAAATTTAATGTGGACATTGTGTTCTTTTAAATGTTTGTTTAAAGTCAGAAACAATTTATTAGAAAAGATTATGGAATATGTTGTTTTGCACACACATAAAAGTGAGAGTTCTGCATATAGGGAAACATAGCACATGCTGTAGTTATACAATGTTAGAATTCATACTAGGGATGTGAATCGTGTCCTCGATCGTCTTAACGATCAATTTCGGCTGGGAGGGGGAGGGAATCGTATTGTTGCCATTTGGGGGGGTAAAATATCGTGAAAAATCGTTAAAAATCGTGAAAAATCGAAAAATCGAAAAATCGAAAAACCGGCACATTAAAACCCCCTAAAACCCACCCCCGACCCTTTAAATTAAATCCCCCACCCTCCCAAACCCCCCCCCAAATAACTTAAATAACCTGCGGGTCCAGCGGCGGTCCGGAACGGCAGCGGTCCGGAACGGGCTCCTGCTCTGAATCTTGTTGTCTTCAGCCGGCGCCATTTTCCAAAATGGCGCCGAAAAATGGCGGCGGCCATAGACGAAAAAGATTGGATGGCAGGAGGTCCTTCCGGACCCCCGCTGGACTTTTGGCAAGTCTCGTGGGGGTCAGGAGGCCCCCCACAAGCTGGCCAAAAGTTCCTGGAGGTCCAGCGGGGGTCAGGGAGCGATTTCCTGCCGCGAATCGTTTTCGTACGGAAAATGGCTCCGGCCATACGCGTATGGCCGGCGCCATTTTCCGTACGGAAAATGGCGCCGGCAGGAGATCGACTGCAGGAGGTCGTTCAGCGAGGCGCCGGAACCCTCGCTGAACGACCTCCTGCAGTCGATCTCCTGCCGGCGCCATTTTCCGTACGAAAACGATTCGCGGCGGGAAATCGCTCCCTGACCCCTGCTGGACCTCCAGGCACTTTTGGCCAGCTTGTGGGGGGCCTCCTGACCCCCACGAGACTTGCCAAAAGTCCAGCGGGGGTCCAGAAGGACCTCCTGCCGTCCAATCTTTTTCGTCTATGGCCGCCGCCATTTTTCGGCGCCATTTTGGAAAATGGCGCCGGCTGAAGACGACAAGATTCAGAGCAGGAGCCCGTTCCGGACCGCTGCCGTTCCGGACCGCCGCTGGACCCGCAGGTTATTTAAGTTATTTGGGGGGGGTTCGGGAGGGTGGGGGATTTAATTTAAAGGGTCGGGGGTGGGTTTTAGGGGGTTTTAGTGTGCCGGCTCACGATTCTAACGATTTATAACGATAAATCATTAGAATCTGTATTGTATTGTGTTCCATAACGGTTTAAGACGATATTAAAATTATCGGACGATAATTTTAATCGTCCTAAAACGATTCACATCCCTAATTCATACTAAGAGTTCTTACCCAGGAAAAGGATCTAGGTGTCATAATAGATAATACATTAAAATCATCATCACAGTGTGCTGAGGCAGTCAAAAAAGCAAACAGACTGGAAAGGAATGGTGATTAAAACGGAGAATGTATTAATGTTTCTGTATTGCTCCATGGTGAGACAGCACCTTGAGTACTGTGTGCAATTATTGTTGATACATCTTAAGATGTATCAACAATAAGATGTAGTTGCACTGGAGAAGGTACAGAGAAGGGCAATCAGAACAATAAAGGGGATGGAATAGCTCCCCTATGTGGAAAGGCTAAAGAGGTGAGGGTTATTCAGCTTGGAGAAGAGAGTGCTGAGGGGAGATATAATAAAGGTCTATCAAATTATGAAAGGACTTGAATGGGTAAATGTGAAACAATTATTTACTCTTTCAGATAACTCAAGGACTAGGGGTACTTCATGATGTTAGCAAATATCTCATTTAAAACAAATTAAAGAAATTATTTTTCACTCAACACACAATTAAGCTCTGTAATTCATTGCCAGAGGATGAGGTTAAGGTAGTTAGTGTAACTGGGTTTAGAAAAGGTTTGGACAAGTTCCAGGAGGAGAAGTCCATAAGCTTCTATTAATTAAGTTGACTTAGGGGAATTGCCACTGCATATTACTGGCATTAGTTTCATGGTATCTATTTAATGTTTGAGTACTTGCAGGTACTTGCAGGTACTTGTAATCTAGATTGGCCACTGTTAGAAACAGGATGCTGGCCTTGATAGACCTTTGGTCTGACCCAGAATGGCAACTTCTTATGTTCTTAACCAGCTGGGATATATCCTTTGTAGGATGGACAGGAATAACTGCACTGGCTGAATGGTCCAATTGGTCATTTTTAACATCTTCTATTATGTTACTATGTAATACATTCATAGTAAATATACTGAAGGACCAGACATGTTAGGTATGATCCAAAATAGAATGCGGAATGGATAAAAAAAAATATAAATTATCCTGTATTGATTCAAGGTGTGACTGCACCTTAAATATTGTATGCTCTTCTGGTCAGCCCATCTAAAAAAAAAAAAAAAAGAGGAAGTTGAAAAGGTGCAAGGATCGACAAAAACATGATTAAAGGGAATAGAATGGCTCCCCTTTGATAAGAGGTTATGCAGGTTAGGGCTTTTCAGCTTGGAAAAAAGATGGCTGAAAGGGGGCACATGATAGAAGTTTATAAAATCATGAGTGAGATACAACAGGTAAATAAGGGATAATTAAGTACTCTTAAATAATACTACAACAAGGGGATACTCCATGAAACTGGCAACTAGCTTATTTAAAACAGACCATAGAAAATATGTTTTCATGCAGCATACTATGGAATATATTACCAGAGGATGTGGTTATTTGACTAGCATAGTGGGGTTTAAAAGAAGTTTGGACAAGTTCCTAGAGGAAAGGTACATAAAACATTATTAGCCAGAAGGACTAAAAATAGCTATTGCTATTTCTAAGAGTGAGTAACAGGAAACAGGATCGGTTGGGTACATGTGATCTGTCTGGCTACTGTTAGACTGGATGCTGGGCTCAGTGGTCCTGGGTCTGACCCAACATGACATTTTTTCTGTGTTCATGGTCTTTTAATTGTTTGTTTAATGTCAGAAACAATTTGTTAGTAAAGTTTATGGAATATGTTGCTTTGCACACATATAAAAGAGAGCTCTTACAGCGAACACTGAATACGATCTTTTGAAAACATTGTGCTCCAAAATATTAAAAAGAGTATTAAAACTATCTCAAGCCCATTCTCAGAAATGTATAATCAAATTAAATGAAGAACCCTGGTAACATAGGGACTTATATCTAGAACCTGATTACATGGCATTACCTGAAATTCAATATGCAAGTAATGCAGAAGTTGGATTAATAAGAACATAAGAACATGCCATACTGGGTCAGACCAAGGGTCCATCAAGCCCAGCATCCTGTTTCCAACAGAGGCCAATCCAGGCCAAAAGAACCTGGCAAGTACCCAAAAACTAAGTCTATTCCATGTTACTGTTGCTAGTAATAGCAGTGGCTATTTTCTAAGTCAACTTAATTAATAGCAGGTAGTGGACTTCTCCTCCAAGAACTTATCCAATCCTTTTTTAAACACAGCTATACTAACTGCACTAACCACATCCTCTGGCAACAAATTCCAGAGTTTAATTGTGCGTTGAGTAAAAAAGAACTTTCTCCGATTAGTTTTAAATGTGCCACATGCTAACTTAATGGAGTGCCCCCTAGTCTTTCTATTATCCGAAAGAGTAAATAACCGATTCACATCTACCCGTTCTACACCTCTCATGATTTTAAACACCTCTATCATATCCCCCCTTCAGCCGTCTCTTCTCCAAGCTGAAAAGTCCTAACCTCTTTAGTCTTTCCTCATAGGGGAACTGTTCCATTCCCCTTATCATTTTGGTAGCCCTTCTCTGTACCTTCTCCATCACAATTATATCTTTTTTGAGATGCGGCGACCGGAATTGTACACAGTATTCAAGGTGCAGTCTCACCATGGAGCGATACAGAGGCATTATGACATTTTCCGTTTTATTCACCATTCCCTTTCTAATAATTCCCAACATTCTGTTTGCTTTTTTGACTACTGCAGCACACTGACCCGACAATTTCAATGTGTTATCCACTATGATGCTTAGATCTCTTTCTTGGGTTGTAGCACCTAATATGGAACCTAACATTGTGTAACTATAGCATGGGTTATTTTTCCCTATATGCATCACCTTGCACTAATCCACATTAAATTTCATCTGCTATTTTGATGCCCAATTTTCCAGTCTCACAAGGTCTTTCTGCAATTTATCACAATCTGCTTGTGATTTAACTACTCTGAACAATTTTGTATCATCTGAAAATTTGATTATCTCACTTGTCGTATTTCTTTCCAGATCATTTATAAATATATTGAAAAGTAAGGGTCCCAAAACAGATCCCTGAGGCACTCCACTGTCCACTCCCTTCCACTGCGAAAATTGTCAATTTAATCCTACTCTCTGTTTCCTGTCTTTTAGCCAGTTTGTAATCCACGAAAGGACATCGCCACCTATCCCATGACGTTTTACTTTTCCTATTTATTTATTTATTTATTTAAGAGTTTTTTATATACTGGGGCACATTAAAAACATCACCCCGGTTCACAATGTAACGTAACGTAGCAACAGGCTTTACAATAATTTAGAATAGATAAACATAGGTAAACATTATTTAGATTTACAATAAATTAGAATAGATAAACAAAGTGACAACTATTCAATTTGAAACAGGTGGTTTATCAGGTGGTTACATGATAAACTCATAAGGAGAGTAGAAGAAAATAGAAGTCTCTCATGATGAATTTTGTCAAACGCCTTCTGAAAATCCAAGTATACTACATCTACCGGTTCACCTTTATCCACATGTTTATTAACTTCTTCAAAAATGCCATAGAAGTTCTCTCTTCAACTTTTTCTTGTGGTATTTCAGCTCTGGTATATTTTTTTTGACCTGGCTGTTTCCTTTGTGCCCCTAGAACCACAGCTGGAATCTGGCATGATGAGCCATCATTCACAATATCCCAGGGGTGTTTCTCCCATAGTGTATCCCCCAACTAACTTAGTCCAGTTATTGCAACAAAAATCCAGGGCTCCTTCCAGAACCCTGCAATCATGGGCCCTACATCTAGACACTACCTCACCACTACCTTCTTTTGGCCAATGCTGGGGATGCTGCGGAGGCTGTGAACAGCCTCCGCAGCATCCCCAGCATTGGCCAAAAGAAGGTTGGGGATGTTGCAGAGACAGCTTCCATAAGAATCAAACTCAGGTCCCTCCACAAAGCAGTGCACATCTCTGAGCCACTGGGGCAACCCCTCTTGCTGCATTCTGCGGTCAACCTCTTTGCTTTGAAATGTTGAAGTCTCTGCATATATTTAGAAGATATGACATAGAATGAGCAAGAAAGTGAGGAAAGGACAAAATTGGTCTGACAGTGAGAAAAGAAGACAGCAAAGACTTATCAACTAGCTGGAGGGAGATACCTGTTAGCCTCATCTTGCTACTTTGCACTTTCTGCTCAGCTGGAAACCTGTCTTCATTTTTTCATATTTGTTATGCTCTCACTCTCCTCTCCTTCATTGCAGTGACAGTTCTCTGACAATATTAGGAGCTCGTACATGTGTGATTTTAAAAAGCAAAGAGAATGTCAAATCTTGAAAGATGGCTTGGGCCCCCTTTTTCTAAACCTACAGTAACTACAGCTTTTAGATGGAGATGTCAGAGCTTGAGACTGAGAATCCGCAAGATCTCATTAAGGCAGAACATGCTTTCTATAGACTGCTACTACGGACAAAAATGGTGGAGGTTGAATGATGATGATGATTATGGTTATAATAATGACATAGCTTGTACAACAGGCAGCTATTCCCTGTCTTACTGTGAGGGGTAAGAGCAAGATTTATCTTCAGCAGCAAATTATTTATCTATCTATTTATTTATTTATTTGTTTGTTTGTTTTAAAAATAAAATATGTTGCATTTTTCAAGGGTCTGAACAGCTTCCAGATAAAACATTCATATATTGAATTCTAGAAAGAAAAACTGAAGATGATCTGATATCTAGAGAATTTTCAGCTTTGAGACTCAAATCTAGTAATGTGCTGTTCATTTGATAGATCTTGCAGCAATGATTTTAAAAGAGATTTTCTTTTTTTTTTTTAATTTTACACTATCATGATACTGTGATACCTGAATGAAGATCATACCCAGTGAAGGTCATTGTCCTAATATCACTCACTCTGTTTTTCCAAGAAATGGATATATCAGTATCCTTACAACAAGCAGCTGCAACAACAAAAGAATAGCAGAGTCTTCTTTGGCATTACTACCTTTGAAACCATGGCAGTCATTCCCTTCCCAAATTAATATTACTATTTTTGCTACACATGACATAAAAACATTCTCTGAGTTTTGTGGTGTGTGTGTGTGTGTGTGTATATATGTGTGTGTTTGAGTATGTGTGCACATTCATACTTCAAGAAAATGCTAACTTTAGCACCAGGCATACAGGGTCCATGCCCTGAGATGAACCATTAAAGCCATGAGTTTCAACTGTATACCTGAGAGGCAGCAGTGGCAGCAACAAAGGCAACACAGCAGAGGGAGAGGCTGCAAGTGGTTTTAAGCCACTCCCACCAGTCGAGCAGATGCAGACCTGCACATGCATTGCTTGAAATGGCATCATTACATTTACAGGCTTAGCATCTTATCCTTTTGGTAAAATCATGATTACAACAAAGAACATAGAAAGCGGAAGTGGCACCACCAATAGCTATAGTAAAGCTCTAATACTATATGATGCCTCAGAAAAGGCCCCAGACGCTCCATGTTGAAAACGTGCACTCAAGGGACAGCCTAAGGGCAAGGTAGCAGATTTCAGCAAGAAGGCAGCAGGACTAGGACCAAAGAGTGCAGCATGGAGACAGGAGGCCCAGAAGAAGACACAGTAGCATAGAGGCAGGAGGCCCAGGAGAAGACATAGAAGCATGGAGGCAGCAGCAGCATGAGCTGAAATGTAAAGAAACATCAGCATCTGGAACAGGAGATGAGACATGATGAGAAGTGGGAGCAGCTGGACTGTGACTGGAGGCCGCATCAAAGGGGATGGAATACAGACAGAGCATAAAGGAGGGCTTTAGAGTTAGGCTGTTGGACCACAAGGGCTGACAGTAGATCATCCCTTCTGTTTGCTGGCAAAGGAACTAAGTAGTGAGGGTGGGCCAAGCAGGCTTCTTCCATCTAGCCAGCACAGGAACTCTGTAGTACGTAAAGGCCCAGCAGGCTGCTTCCATCTAGCCAGCACAGGTACTCATTAGTGAGGACGGGCCCAGCAGTAGGGATGTGCAGAGCAAAATTTTATGTTCATATTTCTTATGTCCGAAAGGGGGTCCCACTTGCGGCCAATATGGACATAAAAAAAATCTAATGAGTTGGGTATATGTACATATGTCGCCCATTAAAGTCAATGGGGGAAGGATTTCCAGCCTATTTTTGGCTGCAGAATTGTGGTTTTCTTATCAATTGGCCCAGGAGAGAGTTCCCTTTCCTTTGTGCAGGGAAGTACTCCCTGGAAAGGGTCCACCCCTAGAGTTGTGTGTACCCGGTGTTTACATTGGCGTCCAGTGAATATCGTTGGCGTCTAGTGAATTCCGTTGGCGTCTAGTGAATTCAGACGGTACTTAGGCACTTCAGCAGATGACAAAGGAATTGGAGGATCTCTCAGAAATAAGAATACGTGTGGGAACACAAGGTCTGGATGAACAGGCAGGCACAGCAATGGAGTTAAAACAGCAGTAGGAACACAAGGCCTGGATGAACAGGCACTTCCTTCGAGGACAGAGGTCAATCCCAGCTAGGGACACAAGGCCTGCATGAACAGGCACAGGAACTAGGTTCAACACTGGTAGCTCGCCAGCATCTTTCTGATGCATGCTAGAATATTGGCAGCGGTATGGGCATGGTCCGTCAGGTGGGTGTGCAGTAAAGCCCACCTCCACCCTCATGCTTGTTCAGGGAAGGACTCCCTGGAACGGGTCCACCCCTAGAGTTGTGTGTACCCGGTGTTTACATTGGCGTCCAGTGAATATCGTTGGCGTCTAGTGAATTCCGTTGGCGTCTAGTGAATTCAGACTGTACTTACGCACTTCAGCTGATGACAAACGAATTGGAGCCTAGGATCTCTCACAAATAAGAATACGTGTGGGAACACAAGGCCTGGATGACAGGTACATCATTCGAGGACAGAGGTCAATTCCAGCTAGGGACACAAGGCCTGCATGAACAGGCACAGCAACCAGGTTAAAACACTTGTGGGAACACAAGGCCTGGATGAACAGGCACAGCCACTGAGTTAAAACACCTGTGGGAACACAAGGCCTGGATGAACAGGCAGGCACAGCAATGGAGTTAAAACACCAGTAGGAACATGGATGAACACTGATACTCGGATAGTACAATTTTTTTTTATGGATTTATATTCTTTTTTTAAAAAGTTATAGCACTTCATTTATTTTTATATTTATTTGTCATTTTTATATACTGACATTCTTGTATTCAATGCAAATCATACTTGCTTACACTCAGTTACTGTATGTATTTCCCTATCCCCAGAGGAACACAAGGCCTGCAGGAACGGGCACAGCAACGGAGTTAAAACACTTGTGGGAACACAAGGCCGGGATGAAGAGGCGCAGCAGTCGAGCACAGAGGTCGATCCCAGCTAGGGACACAAGGCCTGGATGAAGAGGCACATCATTCGAGGACAGAGTTCAATCACAGCTAGGGACACAAGCCGCGGAGGAAAAGACACTAACCAGGATCCTCCAAGCCCTCATTTTCTCCAAATTAGACTACTGCAACTCTACATTTCTTGGACTCCCTTCCTCATACACAAAACCACTCCAAATGGTTCAAAACGCAGCAGCCCGTCTACTAACAAACACTAGGAAAAGAGACCACATTTCCCCAGTCCTAAAAGACCTCCACTGGTTACCAATTCAGTTCAGAGTCATTTACAAATCCATCACCTTGATATACAAAATCTTTCACCAACACACCATAATCGACCTACAAATTCCTCTCCGTTTATACAAATGCACAAGACCGACCAGGGAAGCCTACAGAGGATGCCTCCTTGTTCCACCCTCCAAAACCACTTATCACAGCACCTTTAGAGATTGAGCCCTTTCCACAGCAGGTCCACCGTTATGGAACTCCATCCCCCCAGATCTCAGAAATGAACCTTGCCTCCTAACCTTTCGGAAAAGACTCAAGACATGGCTTTTCAGGCAAGCCTTCCCGAACTGCACCTAACACACACCATCAATAAATTCTCAGCTCAGAAGCTGTATATATTGGACGCCATATTTGTAATGTACTCTTGTATATTTTTATATTCTACACATGTATATAATTAACCTCCTCTATCCCTCTTTATTTCTTACACTCCCAGTTCATAGCCCCAGTTAATTGTAACTGCATCTCTTCACCACGTGTATTTATGTTATAGGTTGTTTTCTTTGCACCCCTGTTTTCTGTAAAGCGACATCATGTGAACGATTTCATGAATGCCGGTATAAAAAAACCTTAAATAAATAAAATAAATAAGTAAGTACCGCAAGGGAAAGTTGAAAACAATTTTGAAGAGGGAGTTCAAGAGGGCGTGAAATTGTAAAGAGGTAAATGGGTGGGGTCCGTGCAGTCCGCCCGCAGGATTCAACCCGGCGGGTTCGGTCGGACCGGGGTTTCGGCGGATCCCCCACCCCCACCCCTTTCGCGGGGGGTGGGGGAGGGGCGGGGGAACGCCTCCCGGACGGCCCCGGCCCCGCAGGGCGCATTTCCTCCGCGGCGGTGCGCCGCGACCGGCAACGGGTCGGCTGGGAAGGCCCAGGGGGGGCAGGTGGCCCGCTGCTCCGGCGGCGCGTGTTATAGCCCCCCCTCCCGGCGTTTCCTCCTTCCCCTTTGGCAACTGTTAACTTGTCTTAACCTCATTCACTACATCTATGCAGACGATGTTCAGATTCTTATTCCCATAACAGAATCTATTAACAAACTTGGCTATTCTTACAAGCCTTCCCTGATCCTTCAAACTTTCACTAGATAAGTACAGCTACTCAGCTTTGAATATGGAACTTCGCCCCTCCAATATTCTCCTCATTTAGCTACCCTACTTATGCACTTCAGAAAATGACAAAGGAATTGGAAGATCTCTCAGAAATAATAATACGTGTGGGAACACAAGGTCTGGATGAACAGGCAGGCACAGCAATAGACTTAAAACACCAGTAGGAACACTAGGCCTGGATGAAGAGGCACATCATTCTAGGACAGAGGTCAATCCCACCTATGGACACAAGCCGCGGAGGAAAAGAAACTAACCAGGATTCCCTCCGTAACGGCGAGTGAAGAGGGAAGAGCCCAGCGCCGAATCCCCGCTCGTCCGGCGGGCGCGGGAAATGTGGCGTACGGAAGATCGCCTCTCTGGCGCCGCTCAGGGGCCCAAGTCCTTCTCATCGAGCCTCAGCCCGCGGACGGTGTTAGGCCGGTAGCGGCCCCCGGTGCTCCGGGACCGGGTTTTCTCGTAGTCTGTTTGTTTGGGAATGCAGGCCAAAGTGGGTGGTAAACTCCATCTAAGGGTAAATACCGGCTCCGGCGCGTGTTATTGCCCCCCCCCCCCCCCCGGCAGCAGCTTCGCCGTTTCCCCCGGACAAGGGTCCACCTCCAAGTTCAACAATTTCTTACTCTTTACTTTGTCTGTCGAGGCTTGACGTCTCTAAAAGGGTTTGACCTGGAATGCTGTCCATGTCCATCCAATATCGCATACAATATAAAGTGGCATGTTTAATTCAAAATGTTGTACACGGGGAGATCTCAGAAATGAACCTCGCCTCCTAACCTTTCTGGAAAGACTCAAGACATGGCTTTTCAGGCAAGCCTTCCCGAACTCCACCTAACACGCACCATCAATAAATTCTCTGCTGAGAAGCTGTATATATTGTATATACAGGTGGCCCGCCGCTCCGGCGGCGCGTGTTATAGCCCCCCCTGGCAGCAGCTTCGCCGTTTCCCCCGCCGTTTCCTCCTTCCCCTTTGCCAACTGTTAACTAGTCTTAACCTCATTCACTACATCTATGCAGACGATGTTCAGATTCTTATTCCCATAACAGAATCTATTAACAAAGCCATCGCACTTTGGAACAACAGCTTACAAGCCATCACTAATCTCCTCAACAGTCAAAGCATGAGATCTTATTAAGAAACTGACATTATCCTCAACAAATTCTTACTCCTAGCAAAACCTCTACCAAGTAAGTACACAGGGGTCTGTATTTTCATACCCCAGTGCTTGCTGTTTGAATACCGCTCTTGCCGTACCGACCCGCAGGGACCACCTAGGGACACAAGCTGTGGAGGAAAAGAAACTAACCAGGATTCCCTCAGTAACGGCGAGTGAAGAGGGAAGAGCCCAGCGCCGAATCCCCGCCTGTCCGGCGGGCGCGGGAAATGTGGCATACGGAAGACCGCCTCCCCAGCGCCGCTCGGGGGCCCAAGTCCTTCTGATGGAGGATCAGCCCGCGGACGGTGTTAGGCCGGTAGTGGCCCCCGGCGCGCCGGGACCGGGTCTTCTCTGAGTCGGGTTCTTTGGGAAATCAGCCCAAAGCGGGTGGTAAACTCCGTGTAAGGCTGAATACTGGCACGAGACCGATGAAACAGCTAGTAGCAATCGAAATCTCTGGATTGGCGCTCGCCTGGTTCAAATTGTTGCTAACCAACAGAGGTTATAAGGTAAAAATCCAGAACAAAGAATCACCACGCCACGACTCGGCCATCGGAGTCCCACAAGGTTCCTCTTTATCCCCTAAACTCTTTAATATTTACCTCCTACCACTCTGCCGACTCCTTACCAACCTCAATTTAATACACTTTCTCTATGCTGACGACATCCAGATCCTGATCCCCATCAAAGAATCATACACAAAAACCCTCGAATACTGGGATTCCTGTCACCTAGAAATCAAAAGCCTCCTCAAAAACCTAAATCTGGTACTAAACTCCTCTAAAACTGAAGTATTACTCATAACTCCTGACAACAATCTCACAGCTTGTCTCCCAACCAACCTACAAACTACTCATGTGAGGGATCTAGGTGTGCTAATCGACAATTAACTAAACTTGAAATCCCATATCAATAAAACCACCAAAGACTGCTTCTATAAACTGCAAGTTTAAAAAAGGATAAGACCACTCTTCCACGCCAAAGACTTCAGAACCATCCTCCAAGCCCTCATTTTCTACTACTGCAACTCTACATTACTTGGACTCCATTCCTCATACACAAAACCACTCCAAATGGTTGAAAACGCAGCAGCCCGTCTACTAACAAACACTAGGAAAGGAGGCCACATTTCCCCAATCCTAAAAGACCTCCACTGGTTACCAATTCAGTTCAGAGTCATTTACAAATCCATCACCTTGATATAAGAAATCATTCACCAACACACCATAATCGACCTACAAATTCCTCTTCGTTTATTCAAATGCACAAGACCCACCAGGGAAGCCTACAGAGGATGCAATGCCGGTATAAATAAATAAAATCAATAAGTACGTAAGGGAAAGTGGAAAAAAACTTTCAAGAGCGAGTTCAAAAGGGCGGGAAAACCGTTAAGAGTTAAACGGGTGGGGTGCGTGCAGTCCGCCTGGAGGATTCAACCCGGCGGGTTCGGTGGGACCGGGGTTTCGGCGGATCCCCCACCCCTTTCGCGGGGGGGCGGGGAACGCCTCCCGGACGGCCCCGGCCCCGTCCAGGAATAAAAAAAATAAAGTAAAGCAATAAAATCAATAAGTACGTAAGGGAAAGTTGAAAACAACTTTCAAGAGCGAGTTCAAAAGGGCGGGAAACCGTTAAGAGTTAAACGGGTGGGGTGCGTGCACTCCGCCTGGAGGATTCAACCCGGCGGGTTCGGTGGGACCGGGGTTTCGGCGGATCCCCCACCCCTTTCGCGAGGGGGCGGGGAACGCCTCCCGGACGGCCCCGGCCCCGTCCAGGAATAAAAAAAATAAAGTAAAGCAATAAAATCAATAAGTACGTAAGGGAAAGTTGAAAACAACTTTCAAGAGCGAGTTCAAAAGGGCGGGAAACCGTTAAGAGTTAAACGGGTGGGGTGCGTGCAGTCCGCCGCCCCGGCCCCGTCCAGGAATAAAAAAAATAAAGGAAATCAATAAAATCAATAAGTACGTAAGGGAAAGTTGAAAACAACTTTCAAGACCGAGTTCAAAAGGGCGGGAAACCGTTAAGAGTTAAACGGGTGGGGTGCGTGCAGTCCGCGGCCCCGGCCCCGTCCAGGAATAAAAAAAATAAAGGAAATCAATAAAATCAATAAGTACGTAAGGGAAAGTTGAAAACAACTTTCAAGACCGAGTTCAAAAGGGCGGGAAACCATTAAGAGTTAAACGGGTGGGGTGCGTGCAGTCCGCGGCCCCGGCCCCGTCCAGGAATAAAAAAAATAAAGGAAATCAATAAAATCAATAAGTACGTAAGGGAAAGTTGAAAACAACTTTCAAGACCGAGTTCAAAAGGGCGGGAAACCGTTAAGAGTTAAACGGGTGGGGTGCGTGCAGTCCGCCTGGAGGATTGAACCCGGCGGGTTCGGTGGGACCGTGGTTTCGGCGGATCCCCCACCCCTTTCGCGGGGGGGGCGGGGAACGCCTCCCGGATGGCCGCAGGGCGCATTTCCTCCACGGCGGAGCGCCGCAACCGGCTCCGTGTCGGCTGGGAAGGCCCAGGGGGGGCAGGTGGCCCGCCGCTCCGGCGGCGCGTGTTATAGCCCCCCCTGGCAGCAGCTTTGCCGTTTCCCCCGCCGTTTCCCGCCTTCCCCTTTGCCAACTGTTAAGTAGTCTTAACCTCATTCACTACATCTATGCAGACGATGTTCAGATTCTTATTCCCATAACAGAATCTATTAACAAAGCCATCGCACTTTGGAACAACAGCTTACAAGCCACCACTAATCTCCTCAACAGTGTAAACCTGGTCCTCAATGCCTCTAAAACTAAACTCCTCTTCATTTCCTACAAGCAAGAAAACCTCCCATCTCAGATCCATCACAAACACCTTCTCACCCACAACCATGTGAGAGACCTGGGAGTAATTATAGACAACCGTCTTCACCTAAAGAATATGATCCAAACCACAACTATAAGATATAATATTATATCTTAATGGGCCTCGACAAAGGAAACTCTTTCCTATTGATCTTGTTAGACCTTTCCGCAGCGTTCGACACGGTCAACCACGCCATCCTCCTAAACCAGCTTTCGTCCATAGGAATCAGCGGCACCGTCCTATCCTGGTTCAAAACGTTTCTCAATTACAGAGGTTACAAAGTTAAACTCCAAAACAAGGAATCCTCAAGATTTGACTCTGTCATAGGAGTCCCTCAAGGTTCTTCATTGTCTCCGACCCTATTTAATATCTATCTTCTTCCTCTCTGCCAACTTCTTACCGACCTCAATCTAAAGTACTTCCTTTACGCAGATGATATTGAAATCATCATCCCTATCAAAGACACATACTGTAAAACTCTTGAGTACTGGGAAACATGCCACCAGAAAATCAAACAAGTAGTAAACAACCTACACCTCATCTTAAACTCATCCAAGACAGAAATCCTACTCATCTCTCCTGAAAACCATATCTCCAACACTACTCTTCCCACCAACCTACCTACCACACAAGTTAGAGAGTTAGGAGTGATAATAGACAACCGGCTAAACTTCAAGGCACATATCAACAAAACAACCAAAGACTGCTTCTATAAACTCCAGGTTCGGAAGAGGATAAGACCTCTTTTCCATGCTCAAGACTTCAGAACGATCATCGAAGCAGTCATTTTTGCGAAATTAGACTACTGCAGTTCCCTATTGCTAGGTCTGCCCTCATCCTATTCCAAACCACTACAGATGGTTCAAAATTCAGCAGCCCGATTACTAACAGGCGCAAGAAAGAGAGACCACATATCTCCCATTCTAAAAGAGTTACATTGGCTACCCGTCCACTTCCGTATCATCTATAAAGCCAGATGTGTCATCTTCAAAACTATTCATCAACGCATCTTATGCACTTTAGCTGATGACAAAGGAATCGGAAAATCTCTCAGAAATAAGAATACGCGTGGGAACACAAGGTCTGGATGAACAGGCACATCATTGGAGGACAGAGGTCAATCCCAGCTAGGGACACAAGCCGCGTAGGAAAAGAAACTAACCAGGATTCCCTCAGTAACGGCGAGTGAAGAGGGAAGAGCCCAGCGCCGAATCTCCGCCACTCCGGGTTCGGGGATCTGAACCCGACTCCCTTTCGATTGGCCCAGGGCGACGGAGGCCTTCGCCCGTCCCTTCGGAACGGCTCTCGCCTATCTCTTAGGACCGACTGACCCATGTTGAACTGCTGTTCACATGGAACCCTTCTCCACTTCGGCCTTGAAGAAGAATGCTCAGTCTGTTTAAAATAAGAAAATGAACGGACCCACTCTAAAGGACCATGCTCAGTCTGTTTAAAAGAACAAAATTAATGGACCCACTCAAGGACTATGCTCAGTCTGTTTAAAAGAACAAAATTAACGGACCCACTCTGAAGGTCAATGCTCAGTCTGTTTAAAATAGCAATATCAACAGACCCACTCTGAAGGACAATGCTCAGTCTGTTTAAAATAACAAAACGGAACTGCCCAGCTAGGGACACAAGGCCTGGAGGAACAGGCATATCATTGGAGGACAGAGGTCAATCCCGGCTAGGGACACAAGGCCGGGAGGGACAGGCAGGCACAGCAATGGAGTTAAAACACCAGTAGGAACACAATGCCTGGAGGTACAGGCAGGAACAGCAACGGAGTTAAAACACTTGTGGGAACACAAGGGCTGCACAGTAGATGCCGGTCAGGCACAGCGATTCATGTCAAGAACATGTGCTGCAGTGCTTACATTATCTTGAGCATAGGAGGCAATTGGAACTGCTGCAAGGCTCCTTTCAATAGCTTTTATTCATCTTGCCATTCACAAGGAAAATCAGGAAAGCCAAGCAATGGCAGGTTTACTTTCAAAAACACTAGCATTTCCATCAAGACCGGTGACAGCCTTGAGCGGTGAGGGCTCATGATATCCCCTGTCATTGAAAAAAACACGTTCACTGGGCACACTGGTTGGTGGACATGACAGATATCCTTCAGCCACTTTGGCTAGGTGTGGCCAGACAGTGGACTTGTGTGCCCAATATGCCAGCGGATCTGTCTGCGTGTTCTCTATCGGCTCTGAGAGATACCGTTTCACTGACAGCTCTGCTGCTGTCTCCTCCTGTGCTTGGGAGGGCTGAGAGTCACTCAATCCAGTTACTTTCTCTCTCGCCCGTTGCACAACTGATGTATCTTTATGGCCAACATGCCTTGGGCGTTCTGACGTTGAGGTGGACGCACTAATAATAGTATCTGTCACTGACACAGTCCTTCTCCTGCCAGGGCTAGCAGCAGCACAACTCTGTGACGTGCCTGCTGTTTCCACCTGTGCTTCAAGCCTAATCTGTCTCCGCCTATGGTGCTCCTGTTCACGGACCTGTGCTAACAACAGCTCCTTCACAAATGACAGACAATTGGTCTGTAGGGCGATTTTACCTTTCACACGGGGATCACAGACAGAGGCGAGCATGTATGTGCTGTCTTCTGTTAAAGGCCTTAATCTGTCTTTCACCTGCTGCTTCAAAACGTCCACACACTGCAGCACCTCAGCAGTCATTCCCTCTTGCTGTTTAATGCCTTCCAAATGGTCATCCAGGAATTTCACAATAGGGATGATGTCAGCCAAGGTGGAACTTCTGGAACTCAGCTCCTCCGTGACGTCCTTGAAGGGCTGCAGGATTTTTAACAGCTGACTCATGACTAACCAATCGTGATGCCCTAGGGGATTCTGTACACCTATGTCTATTGTACCAGAAAGTTCATGAAGGGGTGTCTGCAGCTCCAATAACCTCTCCAGCATCATAAAGGTGGAATTCCACCGGGTGGGAATGTCTTGAATGAGACGCTTCTCTGCCATATCCAAATCAGTCTGCTTTTCTCGGAGAACCTGCCCCGCCCTGACACTTCTGTGGAAGTGTGCTGCTATGTTCCTGCACTTGTGTATTAACCGACGCAAGTATTCAGTCTCCTTGTCCTTGGACTCCAAGCCCAAACCTGACTTCACTACCAGATGCAGTGTGTGTGCAAAACATTGGATGTTCTTAAACCGCCCATCGCTTATTGCCTTAACCATGTTTGCACCGTTGTCTGTGACAAAAAAGCCTGCCCGCGTTTTACTGTCTCGCTGGTGTACTTTCCAGCTCGCCAGCATCTTTCTGATGCATGCTAGAATATTGGCAGCGGTATGGGAATGGTCCGTCAGGTGGGTGTTCAGTAAAGCCCACCTCCACCCTGATGCTTGTTCAGTAATAGAGCTGCTGGCTGCCCCTGCCTCTGCCATGTCCCACCAGTGTGCTGTCAGAGAGAGGTAAGAGTGTGCAGCATTCATGGCGGTCCAGATATCGCAGGTGAAATGCACTCTTCCGTCTGCCTTTCCTAGCAGTGCTTGCACGCGACTGACACAGTGCTTGTACAGGCTGGGGATGACCTTTCTACTAAATGTGGTTCTGGAGGGGACTTTGTAATTTGGAAGTACGACCTTCAAGAAACATTTGAAACCCACATTCTCCACTAACTGCAGGGGCTGGTCATCAAGGGCAATCATTTCCCCAATGCTCCTGGTTACTACTTTTGCGGCTGCCTGCCTCCTACCCCGGGATAGCGTTACCGCACTCCACCCCATTTCCTCCATGGTGCATTGTTGCTTCTCCCACATGTCAGTGGGTTTCTGGCCTGCCGCCTGACTGCTAGAAGGGTATGAGGGCGTGGGCTGACTCTGCTGCTTTCCTACCACTGCACCCTGGTTGGAAGGGGAAGGGGTCCCCTGACGGAAAATGCTACCATCCCCAGATGGCAGTAATCTTGTTGGGTGTTGCCTCTTAATATGATACTCCATGCCAAAATTTGACAGATGTCCCAGTTGCTTGCCTCTGCTAATATCCCTGGCACAGTAATTACACCGAGCATAACGCGGGTCTTCTGTCACTTTAAAATGTGCCCAGATCGCAGATTTCTTTTGTGATCCTCCTCTCTTTCCCGCCCTGGGGGTGGATGGTGGCACTGGAGTTGAGGTACTACTGGGTGTGGGTGGTGCACCCACTGCACCCGGCGAAGCAATGCCAGCGAGGGCAACAGTCACCCTCTGTCTCCCTTCTGACAGCTCTTCCTCCTCCTCGATATCAGTGGAATGTCTCCCCTGCCGCAGATTTCTGGAGGTGGAGGCTAAAACAGGACTAACTGACAATTCTACCGAAGATTGCTCAGGTATTACATCTTCCGTTTCTGATGAGAATCCCATCCAAGAAGATTCTTCTTCTGAATCAGAAGCTAACAGTGCCAGCGCTACCTTGTCACCCGCGAAGTTTTGCAGGACACTTCTGTCCCCTGGCTGCTCTTGGGTGTGTAACTTTTGTCTGGCTAGACTCTGCCTCCTCTTCACTCTCCTCCAAAACTACAGTGCCAAAAACAGGTGCTGGCGATTGCAAAGTTTCATGGTCTGATTTCTTTTTTTTTGCCATGGAACTGCCATCCCCTACAAAGACGTTTGATTGCGACAGTTGCCTTTTTACATGTACTGGTGGTGTTGCGCTGGTGTCTTTTGCGGTGCCTCCGCTGCCATTCCCACTAAGTCGCTTGCATCTCCCTTTCCCTGACATTATGGATTTAATGTCAATGAGTACTAGTGGTAACACTGCCCACTGTCCCACAATAATAATGTTCGGTCAGTTTAAAATAACTAAATTAACAGACCCACTCAAGAAGAATGCTCAGTCTGTTTAAAATAACAAAATGAACGGACCAAGTCAAGGACAATGCGGTTAAGTCTGTTTAAAAATAGCAGATTGAACAGACTCGCTGAAGGGCAATGTTCACTCTGTTTACAATGCCCACTGCCTCACTGCCTGCCTGGCAATGCACGGAATGTGTCTGTCTGTGTGTGTGCAGTGAGTGCACAGAGAACAAGCTTCCTTTTCAGTAGATATGAGGCAGGGTACTCCCAGCCCTGGAACTGCTGCCCACCCAGCACTGGACCACTCAAGGACAATGCGGTTAAGTCTGTTTAAAAATAGCAAATGTAACAGACTCGCTGAAGGGCAATGTTCACTCTGTTTACAATGCCCACTGCCTCACTGCCTGCCTGGCAATGCACGGAATGTGTCTGTCTGTGTGCACTGCAGTGCACATAGAACTAAAGTAGATATGAGGCAGGGTACTCCCAGCACTGGAACTGCTGCCCACCCAGCACTGAACCACTGAAGGAGAATGTGTTCACTCTGTTTACAATGCCCACTGCCTCACTGCCTGCCTGGCAATCCACGGAATGTGTCTGTCTGTGTGTGTGCAGTGAGTGCACAGAGAACAAGCTTCCTTTTCAGTAGATATGAGGCAGGGTATTCCCAGCCCTGGAACTGCTGCCCACCCAGCACTGAACCACTCAAGGACAATGCAGTTAAGTCTGTTTAAAAATAACAAATTGAACAGACTCGCTTAAGGCCAATCTTCACTCTGTTTATGCCCACTGCCTGCCTGGCAATGCACGGAATGTGTCTGTCTGTGTGTGTGCAGTGAGTGCACAGAGAACAAGCTTCCTTTTCAGTAGATATGAGGCAGGGTACTCCCAGCCCTGGAACTGCTGCCCACCCAGCACTGAACCACTCAAGGAGAATGCTTTTAAGTCTGTTTAAAAATAGCAAATGTAACAGACTCGCTGAAGGGCAATGTTCACTCTGTTTACAATGCCCACTGCCTCACTGCCTGCCTGGCAATGCACGGAATGTGTCTGTCTGTGTGTGTACAGTGAGTGCACAGAGAACAAGCTTCCTTTTCAGTAGATATGAGGCAGGGTACTCCCAGCCCTGGAACTGCTGCCCACCCAGCACTGAACCACTCAAGGACAATGCGGTTAAGTCTGTTTAAAAATAGCAAATGTAACAGACTCGCTGAAGGGCAATGTTCACTCTGTTTACAATGCCCACTGCCTCACTGCCTGCCTGGCAATGCACGGAATGTGTCTGTCTGTGTGCACTGCAGTGCACATAGAACTAAAGTAGATATGAGGCAGGGTACTCCCAGCACTGGAACTGCTGCCCACCCAGCACTGAACCACTGAAGGAGAATGTGTTCACTCTGTTTACAATGCCCACTGCCTCACTGCCTGCCTGGCAATGCACGGAATGTGTCTGTCTGTGTGTGTGCAGTGAGTGCACAGAGAACAAGCTTCCTTTTCAGTAGATATGAGGCAGGGTACTCCCAGCCCTGGAACTGCTGCCCACCCAGCACTGAACCACTCAAGGACAATGCGGTTACGTCTGTTTAAAAATAGCAAATGTAACAGACTCGCTGAAGGGCAATGTTCACTCTGTTTACAATGCCCACTGCCTCACTGCCTGCCTGGCAATGCACGGAATGTGTCTGTCTGTGTGCACTGCAGTGCACATAGAACTAAAGTAGATATGAGGCAGGGTACTCCCAGCACTGGAACTGCTGCCCACCCAGCACTGACCACTGAAGGAGAATGTGTTCACTCTGTTTACAATGCCCACTGCCTCACTGCCTGCCTGGCAATCCACGGAATGTGTCTGTCTGTGTGTGTGCAGTGAGTGCACAGAGAACAAGCTTCCTTTTCAGTAGATATGAGGCAGGGTATTCCCAGCCCTGGAACTGCTGCCCACCCAGCACTGAACCACTCAAGGAGAATGCTTTTAAGTCTGTTTAAAAATAGCAAATGTAACAGACTCGCTGAAGGGCAATGTTCACTCTGTTTACAATGCCCACTGCCTCACTGCCTGCCTGGCAATGCACGGAATGTGTCTGTCTGTGTGTGTACAGTGAGTGCACAGAGAACAAGCTTCCTTTTCAGTAGATATGAGGCAGGGTACTCCCAGCCCTGGAACTGCTGCCCACCCAGCACTGAACCACTCAAGGACAATGCGGTTAAGTCTGTTTAAAAATAGCAAATGTAACAGACTCGCTGAAGGGCAATGTTCACTCTGTTTACAATGCCCACTGCCTCACTGCCTGCCTGGCAATGCACGGAATGTGTCTGTCTGTGTGCACTGCAGTGCACATAGAACTAAAGTAGATATGAGGCAGGGTACTCCCAGCACTGGAACTGCTGCCCACCCAGCACTGAACCACTGAAGGAGAATGTGTTCACTCTGTTTACAATGCCCACTGCCTCACTGCCTGCCTGGCAATGCACGGAATGTGTCTGTCTGTGTGTGTGCAGTGAGTGCACAGAGAACAAGCTTCCTTTTCAGTAGATATGAGGCAGGGTACTCCCAGCCCTGGAACTGCTGCCCACCCAGCACTGAACCACTCAAGGACAATGCGGTTAAGTCTGTTTAAAAATAACAAATTGAACAGACTCGCTTAAGGCCAATCTTCACTCTGTTTATGCCCACTGCCTGCCTGGCAATGCACGGAATGTGTCTGTCTGTGTGTGTGCAGTGAGTGCACAGAGAACAAGCTTCCTTTTCAGTAGATATGAGGCAGGGTACTCCCAGCCCTGGAACTGCTGCCCACCCAGCACTGAACCACTCAAGGAGAATGCTTTTAAGTCTGTTTAAAAATAGCAAATGTAACAGACTCGCTGAAGGGCAATGTTCACTCTGTTTACAATGCCCACTGCCTCACTGTCTGCCTGGCAATGCACGGAATGTGTCTGTCTGTGTGCACTGCAGTGCACATAGAACTAAAGTATATATGAGGCAGGGTATTCCCAGCCTTGGAACTGCTGCCCAGTGCCCACCCAGCACTGAACCACTCAAGGAGAATGCTTTTAAGTCTGTTTAAAAATAGCAAATGTAACAGACTCGCTGAAGGGCAATGTTCACTCTGTTTACAATGCCCACTGCCTCACTGCCTGCCTGGCAATGCACGGAATGTGTCTGTCTGTGTGCACTGCAGTGCACATAGAACTAAAGTAGATATGAGGCAGGGTACTCCCAGCCCTGGAACTGCTGCCCAGCCAGCACTGAACCACTCAAGGAGAATGCTTTTAAGTCTGTTTAAAAATAGCAAATATGAGGCAGAGTACTGCCAGCCCTGCCTGGCACTGCCCAGGATAAAATGTACAGACTCACTCAATAAGAATGTTCTTTTTTTTTTTTCCCTAACAAAGAATCTGTTCTGTGTTGTCTATCAAATCTGGTTCTGTTCTGTGTTGTCTATCAAATCGGGTTCTGCTATCTTCTCTGCCTCAGCCTGCCTAAGCCCACCCTGCATGATCCCGATCCCACCTCCCCACTGAATCGCTGACAATGTCCGTCAGTCCTCGTGCTGCTGCTGCTTTTATAGTGCTGCTGGCTCGTCAGGAAATCCTCAGAGAAGCACGGAATGACAGCGCGATTCGCTGCATTCAGTGCTTCTCTGAAAAGGTGAACGCAGATTCGCTGCGTTCCGGTATCCATGCCGACCTGTCCCACCCTTTCCTGTGAGTCACTGAGACTCACAGGACAGGGTCAGACAGGTTGGCATGGTTACCGCAGGGGCGCCGCCATTTTCAGGTAATCCGGGGCTCCGAGCTCGAGTCGCAGGTAATGGCGGCGAGAAAGCGCGCGCATGGCGATTCGCCGTATCCGACATATCTATGTTCATTTATGTCGGAAATCTGCTCGTATACGCCCCATCTTTTTTTTAAGTAAAAAAAAAAAATTGAGTTGCGTTTTCCATATGCGGTCAATCCGAATGCACATCCCTACCCAGCAGGCTTCTTCCATCTAGCCAGCACAGGTACTCATTAGTGAGGACGGGCCCAGCAGGCTTCTTCCATCTAGCCAGCACAGGTACTCTGTAGAGAGGCCAGCCCTGGATTGTTGGTATAAATGTTCTACTTTTGCATTCAATGGCACCACCTTTGGTCCTTTCTTGTCCCTTGTCATGTTGTGGCTTGCCACTTGGGGGGTCATGTCTTTTGGGGGCCTACCCCTTGGGCATCTGTCAGCCTGGGGACTACTGCAGGGTGTGGACTCCAGTAAGGCAGGGGAAAACTTGGATGGCTGCTCAGGCATGCTTTGCAGCATCTGCGTCAGCATGTTCATCATGCTATTGACTGCTGCAGCCAGTGTCATAACATTCTGCATGTTTGCAGCCATCTGAACTCTCAGAATCTGGTTCTGCCTGTTGATAGCCCTCCTAAGGTGCACTAGCTTTGCCCATATGTGTCGGAGGGGTATCCCATGCCTCCTTTCCAGCTAGTCCAGATGCTCATGTATAGAACCCTCTGTTGGTGGTGGCTATGTTGTTGATGCTGGTGCCAGGCCTAGTGCTGGTGATGGTCGCAGAGCTGGTAGTGGCGCAGGGTTAGAAGAATGGAGTATAGGACTTTGGACCTCCAAATGCGGCATGATGTGGCTTCGGTGCTGCTTTCGTCAAGGGCGTGGTGCTTCAGGCTGACACTGGGGTGCTGGTTGAAGATTGTGAGGAATCTATTGGCTCCCACTGAAGGCTAGGTTCATCGTTGAAGCCAGAGAGGTTGAAAGACACATTGAGTGGGCTGGCTGAACCTAGGAGTTGCAGCATCTTCAATATCTCCTGAGGCTGTGGCTGCTACTGCTCCTCCTCCTTCTCTTCGCTCACCTGAGTCTGGGCATCCATCAAGAACACCCTGTGCAAAAGGGCTGCTACGCTGCTGGTCCCTGGGGCTTCCTGGCTGGGACCAGCAGTTTCGTGGGTGAGAGCTGTGAAAACAAAACATAAGGCATAAGTACCAATAGCAGCAAGTATCCTTTTTTCATTTGGCATCAGAGGTGCACTTTGCTTTTTAAGCATTGAGAGTATCTTATGCCAAATGATTCATACACCCTTAGCAGCCTGTCCATTTTCAGGAGGGGCTGTCCATTTCAGGAGGGGCTGTCCATTTTCAGGAGGGGCTGTCCATTTCAGGAGGGGCTGTCCATTTTCAGGAGGGGCTGAACACCACATGAGCTGCAGCTCATGTGGTGTTCAGCCCCTCAGCCATGCCCTTGAAGACATTTGGTCCCAGCGTTTGCACGAGGTGCTTCTCCATGGGGATGAGGATGATGAGACAAGGGGCTCCTCCTCTAGTCTGCCGTATATATTTATTTTTGGCTACTGCCTTGGCTTTCAACTGTGCCTTGATGTTACGGTACCTGTGAGCCACCTGTTCTCTGCTTCATTAGACTCCGCTGCATCTGTAGATGACCTGGGCTATATTGTGCCAGGTCTGGCCCGTGGATGCCTTTGAGATCTTATCCACCCAGTTGCCAAACAGCATGGCATAATGCTCCAGGACCTCTGCAATGACCATCTCATTATTCTGCACACTGAACTTGATAGCTCTGAGATGAGAGCATCCTACTGCCTGGCTGCCAGAAGGGGGTGCCACTTCGGCTTCCGGAGAGGTATCCTCCATTTCCTCAATCTCCCTCCCACTCCCCACTCCCCTCCCTTCCTCCTCCCACTCCTGCCCATGCCCTGCCAAATCTCTTCCCCTTTGCCCTCTCTCTCTATCCCTAGCTTGCCTTCCTCATCCTTCCATCCTTGTCTCCTATCTCCTTCCCCCTATGGCCTCCTCCTATCCTTTCCCTTCTGCCTATCTCTACTCCTGTCCCTGTCCCTACTCTTACTCCTACTCCTCATTCTAGCACTTTGACCCATGATTGCACCGACTGGTTTATATTCTGATAAACACATTCAGAAAAAACACTAGTGCTGAGGTATTTTCCTCTAAGAATATAAATTGTTTTGCTGCAGTCAATATAAACATTAATATACACCAGCCATTTTTCTATTTATATCATCATATACTGGTGGTTCCTTAAGTATTATTGCAGTAAACAGAACAAGCCAAGCTGCTATAGATATCTGCATAGAAACTACAAACTAATGGAATAACTCACTTCAGTTACACATGGAAAACATATATAGACCCTCAAATACAGAATAAAGAGACCATACAGTATAAATAGAAATGTACAGACAAAACTTGAACTGGAAACTGCATCAAGCCAAATTTTGTATGCACTGCAACAATGTAAAAAACAGAAACATTACAGTCCTCATAAAACAAGATTAGTAAAACCATACCAATAAAAAGAATAATTCAAAACAATTAGGCCTGGATTTTATAAGGCCTACGCCCCGGCACACTTTTATGTCCTGGGGCTTCGAAAAAGGGGTGGGACGGGGTGGGGTGGTCTGGGGGGTTGGGGTCAGAGGCTCCTGGCACAGCAGTAAGGTAAGATAAAGGTCGGGGGGGGGGGGTGGGGGGTTAGGATAGGGCTAGAGGGAGGGAAAGTTAGGGGAAGGGTAGGAAGGATACATTAGGGGGATGGGGAAGGCTGTGGGCATTGGCACGCACAAGTTGCACTAATGTGCACCCCCTTGCGTGCACCGACCCTCAATTTTATAACATGCACGCACCAGCTGTACTGCAGTCAGCACATGGCACCTTTTGGTAGCAGCGCTTATGGCCGTGGCCATATTGGCCATAGGCACGCTATGGCTCTGATTAGCTCTGACCCTGAATGCCCCATCCCACTTCTCACTATACAGATAACTTTTTATCCAGCTATAACATTATCTGGATAAGTGGCAATAGCTGAAAGCGGGCAAATATTGAAATAGCACCACTTCGCTGGATAACTCCAAAATTATCCAGTTAAGTGGCACTGAATATCGACCTCCTGTTATCCATATTCAGCAACTTCCTGGCTGAGCAATTTAGCTGGATACATTTCTCTGGCTAATTTGGCCAAGATAACAGCAGTATGGTCATGCCACTGAATATACTTGGCTACTTAATAGTTAGCAAGATCAGTTTATCCTGCAACTTTAGACCAGCTAAATAGTAGGGATGGGCAGAGGGACTGCATACATTACATTTGGCATTCGTATTCGTCAGGGGGCAGATACTTTGCATTTGGCAAAGGGGATCCACGATCCGTTCATGCGTTCCATTCTTATTCGTTTCCCGGCTAAAATTTAAATAACTACAACCCCCACCCTCCTGACCCCCCCAAGACTTGCCAAAACTCCCTGGTGGTCCAGCGGGGGTCTGCCAGCCATCTACTGCACTCACACCGTCGGCTGCCGGTATTCAAAATGGCGCCGATAGCCTTTGCCCTTACTATGTCACAGGGGCTACTGGTGCCATTGGTCAGCCCCTGTCACTGTTACGGCTGGGCTCCGGTCAGGAGTCGTGAACACCACCCAGAAGGGTGGCTCCAGGTTGAGAGAGACAGGAATGGCAAAAACAGAGTCTGGGACCAGGCTGGGTCAGGGCAGGCGGCAGATAGCAGTGTCTGGGTCCAGGATGGGTCAGGGCAGGCGGCAGATAGCAGTGTCTGGGTCCAGGCTGGGTCAGGGCAGGCGGCAGATAGCAGTGTCTAGGTTCAGGCTGGGTCAGGGCAGGTGGCAGAAAGCAGTGTCTAGGTTCAGGCTGGGTCAGGGCACAGTATGTTACGAGGGTTAAGTGGAACCTGGGTCGACCCCGCTTACCTTGAGTCTGGGAGGCACAGGAACCGAAGATCCTACAGTCCAGGTCGGAGCCGGTGGCACGCAGAAGAATCCAATGCGTCAGTTAGGATCAAGGCAGGCAGCAATCAGAATAATCCAAGGGTCAGTCCGGGTCAAGGCAGGCAGCAAACAGAATAATCCAAGGCTCAGTCCGGGTCAAGGCAGGCAGCAAACAGAATAATCCAAAGTATCAGTCCAGGTCAAGGCAGGCAGCAAGCAGAGTAATCCGATGAATAAGTCCTGGTCAGGGCAGGCAGCAGACAGAGTAAACCGATGAAAGAGTCCAGGTCAGGGCAGGCAGCAGACAGGAGTACCAGAGCAAACCAGATCCAGGAAACAGGGAGCAGACAGGAATCCAAAAAGGCAGACCAAGGTCAGGGCAGGCAGCAGGCAGAAGAATCCACGAAGCAGTCCGGGTCAAGAGCTGTAGCGACAGGCAGGGCAGAGACAAAAAACTCACCAAAGCGCACTGTGGCCGAAGCGAAGGGCTCAGCAGGGAGCTCTGTTTATATCTCAATCTTTTCCCGCGCAAACCGCGACTGGCCGGCGTCTGACGTCAGGGGGCGTGTCCATGGCGCGTAGTAGCGCGAGATTTGCCCGCGGCATCGGCCCTGACCACGGACGTTCCCGGAACACGTCGGGCCCGTGCAGAGGGAAGACGCGCCGCCGGCGCCACGTGAACAGCGGGGACGGAGGTAGAACCCCGCCGACCCTGGAGGACAGCCCTGCCGGCCCGGGAAACGGTAACACAGTAAACAGGGCAAGGCAGGTCAGAAGGCCCGTAGGCCACACACACACACAGAAGGCCCGTAGGCCACACACCGTAGTCGGGGCAAGGCAGGTCAGAAGGCCCGTAGGCCACACACACACAGAAGGCCCGTAGGCCACACACCGTAAGCGGGGCAAGGCAGGTCAGAAGGCCCGTAGGCCACACACACACAGAAGGCCCGTAGGCCACACACCATAAGCAGGGCAAGGCAGGTCAGAAGGCCCGTAGGCCACACACACACAGAAGGCTTGTAGGCCACACACCGTAAGCAGAGCAAGGCAGGTCAGAAGGCCCGTAGGCCACACATACACAGAAGGCCCGTAGGCCACACACCGTAAGCGGGGCAAGGCAGGTCAGAAGGCCTGTAGGCCACACACACACAAAAGGCCCGTAGGCCACACACCGTAAGCAGAGCAAGGCAGGTCAGAAGGCCCGTAGGCCACACATACACAGAAGGCCCGTAGGTCACACACCGTAAGCGGGGCAAGGCAGGTCAGAAGGCCCGTAGGCCAGGTAAGAAAAGCGAGGAAGAAGGCCCGAAGGCCGCGCAAGGCAAGGCAAGGAAAGGAAAGGCCCAAAGGCCGCGCAGGACAAGGCAAGGAAAGGCCCGAAGGCCGCACAAGGCAAGGAAAGGCCCGAAGGCCGCGCAAGGCTAGAGGAGGGAGCCCAGGTGAGCTCGATGCCGAAGCACCGAGGGAACTGTCAGGCAGGGTTATAAGGGCCAACCCAGAACATAGAGTGGACAGGGGAGATGGCCTGGGCCTGTCAGGAGAGCCAGCACTAGAGGGACCCCTGGTGGTGAAGCTGTTGCACTGCAGCCAAAACTGTAACAGTACCCCCTCCTCAAGGCCTCCCCCTCCTCCTGGGTCCCATCTTAGCAGGGGGTACTCAAAAATGAAATCAGACCCCTCCGAGGGCAGCAACAGCTGGAACAATTCAACAGGCTCAGATGGCTGAGTCAGAAAGTCTATTAGTGGTACTGGTTTGAGCCCCTCCGGGGGTGGCAGCAGGACCGGTTTAGCAGGCTCTTCTTGGGGTAGTGCAGCAGGCTCGGGCCCCTCTCGGGGTGAAACAGCAGGCTGGAACACCTCTCCGTGCTTTGTAGAAGGCTCGGAACCCTCTCGGGGCATTGTAACAGGCTCGGACCCCTCTCCGGGCATTGTAGCAGGTTCGAACACCTCTCCGGGCATTGTAGCAGGCTCGGACCCCTCTCGGGGCGTTGTAACAGGCTCGGACCCCTCTCGGGGCGTTGAAGCAGGCTCGGACCCCTCTCGTGGTGATGAAGCAGGCTCGGACCCCTCTCCGGGTGTTGTAGTAGGCTCGGACCCCTCTCGGGGCGTTGTAACAGGCTCGGACCCCTCTCGGGGCGATGAAGCAGGTTCGGACCCCTTTCGAGGCGATGATGCAGGCTCGAACACCTCTCTGGGTGTTGTAGCAGGCTCGGACCCCTCTCGGGGCATTGTAGCAGGTTCGGACCCCTCTCGAGGCGATGAAGCAGGCTCGGACCCCTCTCGGGGCGATGAAGCAGGTTCGGACCCCTCTCTGGGCGTTGTAGCAGGCTCTAACACCTCTCCGGGTGTTGTAGCAGGTTCGGACCCCTCTCGGGGCGTTGTAGCAGACTCAGACCCCTCTCGGGGCGATGAAGCAGGCTCGGACCCCTTTCTGGATGATGAAGCAGGCTCGGACCCCTCTCGGGGCGATGAAGCAGGCTCGGACCCCATTCGGGGCAATGAAGCAGGCTCGGACCCCTCTCCTGGTGTTGTAGCAGGCTCGAACACCTCTCCGGGTGTTGTAGCAGGCTCAGACCCCTCTCGGGGTGTTGTAGCAGGTGCGGGCCCCTCTCGGGGTGATGAAGCAGGTTCGGACCCCTTTCGGGGCGATGAAGCAGGCTCGGACCCCATTCGGGGCGATGAAGCAGGCTCGGACCCCATTCGGGGCG
Source organism: Rhinatrema bivittatum (assembly GCF_901001135.1). Lineage (NCBI taxonomy): Eukaryota > Metazoa > Chordata > Amphibia > Gymnophiona > Rhinatrematidae > Rhinatrema > Rhinatrema bivittatum. The sequence continues at coordinate 187,783,186 of NC_042619.1, read as the reverse complement.
ATGAAGCAGGCTCGGACCCCTCTCCGGGCGTTGTAGCAGGCTAGAACACCTCTCCGGGCGTTGTAGCAGGTTCGGACCCCTCTCGGGGCGTTGTAGCAGACTCGGACCCCTCTCGGGGCGATGAAGCAGGCTCGGACCCTTTTCGGGGTGATGAAGCAGGCTCGGACCCCTCTCGGGGCGATGAAGCAGGTTCGGACCCCTCTCTGGGCGATGAAGCAGGCTCGGACCCCATTCGGTGCGATGAAGCAGGCTCGGACCCCTCTCCGGGCATTGTAGCAGGCTCGAACACCTCTCCGGGCGTTGTAGCAGGCTCGGACCCCTCTTGGGGCGTTGTAGCAGGTTTGGGCCCCTCTCGGGGTGATGAAGCAGGTTCGGACCCCTTTCGGGGCAATGAAGCAGGCTCGAACACCTCTCCGGGCGTTGTAGCAGGTTCGGACCCCTCTCGGGGCGTTGTAACAGGCTCTGACCCCTTTCGGGGAGTTGAAGCAGGTTCGGACCCCTCTCGGGGCGATGAAGCAGGCTCGGACCCCTCTCGGGGCGATGAAGCAAACTCAGATGGCAGAGCAGCAAGGTTAGAAGTAGTGTACATGGAAGACACAGATTGTACTGCCAAGGGCTTGATACCTCGAGCCAAAGTCTGAAGCTCCTGATTTTGTTTCTGGAGGAGCAGGTTAGAGAAGGCACAGGCCGTTCTAGGACGTCTAGGGAAGGTGCTCATTACAGGCTGTTCAGCAGCTGTGGGAAGCAGAGCCCTGCTCGGGTTAATGAGTTCCATCTGTTTTTGTGCTTGATCTCCTAGAACGGAAGTCCTAGAAGTTCTCTTGACCAGGTAAGTTTTTGGTTTTCCTGAAGTATAAGCTGCTTTTTGGTGAAAAGTTTTGTGACAAGTTATGTTACAATCTTTTGTTAGTAAACTGTCCAGGGTGAAAACATTCCTAGCTGAGCCAGAAGCAGGGCAGAGTGTGATAGCTCTGGCTGAATCTTTATGAGGAGACGGTGGCCCGTTAGCTGTGCGGCGGGGGCAGGGTTTGCCTGGAGGCAAAAGACAAGGAAGACAGAGACACTTCCACCAGCCTGGTTTGGGAGAATTGCAATTAAGGCATTCTTGGTATACAGACACATTTCTTTTGTGACAGTTGCTGCAAATCCAGTGCTCCTGGTCCGAGAGCTGACAAGCTAAACAGTTCAGGTACGTAGGATAATTCAGAGTTTGACAAATTGTACAGATAATAAACCGTGAGGACTCACCGTCTGAATACTGAGTCCTCTCTGTCTCTCCCAATGTGAATGGCTTCAGCATACTGTTACGGCTGGGCTCCGTTAGGAGTCGTGAACACCACCCAGAAGGGTGGCTCCAGGTTGAGAGAGACAGGAATGGCAAAAACAGAGTCTGGGTCCAGGCTGGGTCAGGGCAGGCGGCAGATAGCAGTGTCTGGGTCCAGGCTGGGTCAGGGCAGGCGGCAGATAGCAGTGTCTGGGTCCAGGCTGGGTCAGGGCAGGCGGCAGATAGCAGTGTCTAGGTTCAGGCTGGGTCAGGGCAGGCGGCAGAAAGCAGTGTCTAGGTTCAGGCTGGGTCAGGGCACAGTAAACAGGGCAAGGCAGGTCAGAAGGCCCGTAGGCCACACACACACACACAGAAGGCCGATAGGCCACACACCGTAGTCGGGGCAAGGCAGGTCAGAAGGCCCGTAGGCCACACACACACAGAAGGCCCGTAGGCCACACACCGTAGTCGGGGCAATGGGATTTACCAAGAGTGAGACCACAGCTGAGAAGATCCGTTAGTGGCCCGTGGAGCAGGGTATGCCGGGGATCCCCTCTGATGAGTGTAAGCACCGCAGGAATACAGATCTGGTAGTGGCTCGTGGAGCGGGGTATGCCGAGGATGTCTGTACAGTAGATGTTGAAGAACTGGTAGTGATGCCATCTATAGGAGCCAGAAGTGGCTCCTATAGATGGTGTATTAGTGTTCTGTACAGCCGTAAGGCTGAATTGCTTCTACTAAGAAAGATGGCAGTGGCCCGAGGGTCGGGGTACACCATGTGGAATCCACAATGCAGTCTGTATAGTAGATGTCAGTACAGATATTCACAGTAGATGGTTCCTGGAGAGAAGTAGAGAAGCAGGTCTAGTAACAGTCAAGCAGGAAGGCCCTCTGAGGAGCGGATAGCCAAGAACAAAGGGAGCCCCCGAGGAGCGGGTACTCAGAGCGTCCGGATGCCAAAGCAAAGTCAGGAACAGGAAGTCCTTGAATGTGGAGAATTCAGCAAGATGGAACTCCTTGCTAACTCGAGGAAGGAAAGGGCTTGTCAGCTTAAATACACTAGCGTGTTGACATCATCGGGTGGGGACACCCCGGAGGTTCCCGCCATGACATGTTCAAATGAGGCCCTTGCGCGTTCGCAAATCTAGTTAACTCTGGGTCCAAGATGGTGATCAGCAGCACTCATGCTGTCCTGAGAACGCCGGAGAGGTTGGCGGGGATGGCAGAGGCCGCCATTCTTCCCAGACTTGATGGAATGGGTAAAAAAGAGGTGAACATGAGAGGCCACAGCCGTCTGCCACTGACAGGTGTAACAGATGGCGAGAGAAGTGGAGAAGAGATCAAGTATAAAGTAGAAGGAGAAAGGTCTGTGGATGGGAGGGGAAGAGATAAATATGAAGAAAGCAGGGGGAGAGAGATTTGGGATCAAGTAAGGGAAACTCTGGACTGGGGAAAGGAAGTTGGTCCTCCTCTAACTTCAATACTTCTCACATCCCTATCCCCTCTATAACTTCCTCTCTTACCTCCCCTCCAAAATAATCCACATTCTTTTTCTCCTACATACGCAATCCCTGCTCTCACATACACACAAAAACCCTGTTCCACTCATACCTTGTAAACATATTCACCATCAGATCCCATCTCTCATCCCCCAGTCTTTCACCTCCAAGCCAATTCATTTCTCATTCCCCAGCCCATTCTAACCACTTTCACAGCTGACGCCCGTCAAACCCCAATTGCTTCCAACCATCCCCGGCTGAACTTTCTCTCATCAACTCAGTCCCAGCTGCTCCTCATACTCTTATCCATTTTCCCTCTGATCCCCCAGCCCCATCTAACCACCAGTTGATACTCCTTTCTTCCCTCATCCTATCCTCACCCCCTGAAATGATAACACTATCATCCCCTGCTCACCCTGCAAATGATCCCTCTTTCACCCCCAGATTCTCCTCAGCCCCTCCCAGCTAATCCATTTCTCATTCCCCTGTTCTTCTTCACCCATCAGACCCCATATCATCCCACAGACACTGCTCACTACCAACAATCCCTTCATTCTCTTTTTTCTTGTCCCCCCACTGCTAATTTTGTCAGCTGATGGAGGTGGGGAGAGTACAGTGATGTCTTATGCTGCTTTCTCCTCCTCTGCTGCTTGGCACCTGACTATTTTGTTTATTTGATTTATATTCTACCTTTCAGTCACTTCAAAGTGGATTACATTCAGGTTTTGCAGCATATTGAACGATGATGGGCAACGTAGTGTAGTGAAATTCAAAATACCAACTGGGCCTCAAGCAGCAAAGGAGAATAAGGTAACCTAATAGACTGCCATGCACCTCTTCTTCAGTGGTAGAAAGGTCTTAGTAGTAGGGTGTACATTCCTTCCCTACGTATTTGTAATCTGCAACGTATAGGGCCATATTCGTTGTATTCGTGGGGAAGCGAAACGTATCACGATTCCCCACAAATACAATGAATCTTCGCCGAATTATTCGGCCATCTAAAGAAGTGAATTTAAACCAACCCCCCACCCTCCTGACCCCCCCCCCCCAAGACTTACCAAAACTCCGTGGTAGTCCAGCGGGGGGTCTGGGAGCCATCTCCTGCACTCACACCTTCGGCTGCCGGTATTCAAAATGGCGCCGATAGCCTTTGACCTTCTATGTCACAGGGGCTACTGGTGCCATTGGTCAGCCCCTGTCACATGGTAGGAGCAATGGATGGCGGGTGCCATCTTGTGCCATTTTGAATACTGGCAGCCGATAGCCTTTGCCCTCACTTTGTTACAGGGGCATATGTAGCCCCTGTGACATAGTGATGGCATAGGCTATTGGCGCCATTTTGAATGCTGGCAGCCGATGGCCTGAGTGCAGGAGGTCTCTCCTGGACCCCTGCTGGACCACCAGGGACTTTTGGCAAGTCTTGGGGGGGGGTCCGGGAGCGATCTCCTGCACTCGGGCCGTCGGCTTCCAGTAATCAAAATGGCATTGATAGCCTTTGCCCTCACTATGTCACAGGGGCTACCGGTGCCATTGGTCAGCCCCTGTCACATGGTAGGAGCACAAGATGGTGCCGGCCATCCATTGCTCCTACCATGTGACAGGGGCTGACCAATGGCACCAGTAGCCCCTGTGACATAGAAGGTCAAATGCTATCGGTGCCATTTTGAACGCCGGCAGCCGAGGGTGTGAGTGTAGGAGATAGCTCCTGGACCCCCGCTGGGCCACCAGGGAGTTTTGGTAAGTCTTGGGGGGTCATGAGGGTGGGGGGTTGTAGTTAATTCAGTTTTAGCCGGGAAACGAATACGAATTAACGCATAAATGTATCAGGGCCCCCCTTGCCAAATGCAACGTATCTGCCCCCCGACGAATATGAATACGAATCCTGAATGCAACGTATGGCATCCCTCTGCACATCCCTACTTAGTAGTGGGCAGGGGAGAGTGGAGGATCATGGGTCAAATGGAGGAAGAGAATTGCATTCACAAATCCTGTTTCCTTTGATTCTGTGGGGATCAGGCAATTTCATGGCAAGGCCCAGGTTTTTTGGCCCATGCTGTAACCATGACATCACAGAAAAGTATGGATCTGGGTATAGCTAATTTTGCAACACTCTTGGTATAGAGAACAGAAGTCCTCGTTCATGGATGAACGAATGCTATTTATCCTTCAAAAACACTTCCTCAAGGTAAGTAATTTACAATATATTCATCTTACATTTTAAAATTTATATACAACATGAAACAAATGGTGGTTAAACTGGTTTGTTTCAGTCTTCCTATGGAGAAGATAATAATGGTCTAGCCAGGCTTGGACTCAGCATACCCTAGTGAGTGGTATTCTAGTCAAAGAGAGACCTTTGACTAGAATGGAAGCAGTTAAATATGTGCAGTGGCCTTTGCATGATGCATACTCAGATAATCTAGCTCCCTATAGAGTGAGTTTACGACCCAGGAAGGTTAATGACATCAACTCCTGTCAGATTTTATGTACTGGAGGTCCCAAATATACTATCTTGAAATGAAAGTACTGTGGACCTTTACTGCATTAATGTTCATTAAACAACTCACAGTTCAGCATGAGAGCTAGGTGCCAGGAGGTTAAGTACCATCTATAAAGACAGTTTCAAAAGTTATAAGCATGAAGAGTCAACATTAAGTAATTCTTTTGTTATGTAAGAACTAAGTTGTTACATGTGATGGATGTGAATTAAGCAAGACAGAATTTCATAAAGAGTGTGGACAGCTGATATTCAACTTCACTAAGATGGTGCATATTTACACCATTGAGAATAGAATTATTCTGACAAAGAGAACTACCTGAAGTCCATCCATTTCCACATCTGAAAACATCACGTAGGTTAGCTGGTATATTCTCCTAGTGAAGAAAAGGCTTACATATAATGACAAAGTTCTACAGTATTTTATTTTTCCTTTTCATATTCATATACTGAAATAAAGTACATTTCATTTTACATTTTTATACTGTGCCAAATGAATTCTTCTGAAAATTATATAAGTAATAATTGTACAGAAATAAATGTCTTTGCCATTGAAATTTGAAAAGAACAAGAACATTTAACAAAGTCACATGCAACCCACTGGTACCTAAGTGCTGTGAATCATATTTAGCCCAGCACTTCAGAACTATCTGTCATGTTAGCAGTGAAAGAGTGACACAGAAGTTCAAGGGCTACCATAACTGTGATAATCAATGCAAATATAAAGTCAAATCAATAAAAAAGCTGGAGGAGGGCTAAACTATGGCAAAAGAATTAAAGTTCCTTTCAAAAGTTTGTATGCATGCACATATGAAAACAAGAGAGTAATAACACTTTATTGTACCATTCTACTCATAGACTTATCAGAATCACTTCTTCAAATAAAATTTATATCATGAAATGTTTATTTTGTTTCTTTGAACTCCATGTTTACACCCTTGGAACAGTAGTATAATTAGCAGGACAGTTTACAAATGAATGTGCACAAGCAAATAAGCAGTTACCAGGGTTAATTATCCAGGCTCTCCTCTCATTGGCCATAAAGTACAAATACTCTTTTACAATGTGTGCATTAATAGCCACAGGAAAATGGAACATGGAATGTAGATTATGCATGGGGATTTAATAGTAGCAGACTGTGAACCACTGAAGCCAGGATTCAAATCCTGATGATAATCTTTAAGACCTTGAACTATCATTTCGACTTCCATTGCCTCAGGTGCAAACTTAGGGTTTATTTACTAAAGCTTTTCCCCATTCTATATCTATGAGGAAAAAAGATTAGTAAATCAGGCCTTTAGATTGTGTGCCCTCTGGGGACAGGGAAATACCCACAGTGCCTGAATGTAATCCGTTGTGAAGTGGCTGGCCAGTCATGATAGGTGGAATATACATTAAGAATTAAATAAGAGTTACAAAATGTGTGGGTAATTTTGCACCTGTATGCATCACAGGCCCTGAATTTTCAAAAGGGAACTTCCTGTGGAGTTTTAAAACTGCTCCTTAAAAGCACAAAAATTGTTTTCAATTGCCACATCTCCTGTGAGTATGGGTTATGCTGGTTTTGGTTTCTTCTATTACTAAGGAGTTCAAATTCATGATATAAGGCAGTTGTATTCACGCCCAGTCCTAAAAGGCCACCAACAGACTGGATTTTCAGAATATCCCCCAATGTATATACATGAGATAGATTTGCAAACAATGGAGTCAGTGTTCATGCAAATCTACCTCATGCATATTCATGAGGATTATCCAGAAAACCTGAGCTCTTGGCAGCCTTTGAAGACTGGGAGTGAATACCATAGATATAAGGCATTACAGGGGAGGCAAAAGGGACAAAAGTAAAAATAATATTTTAAAAAGCATGAGACAGACTCAGGATTCTTATGGGAAACCAGTGTAAAGTGTCCTCAACACCATGGATGAAGTGGTTACATTAGACAATGCTTTTTTACCCATTCCTCAGAGCACACCTAGCCAGTCAAGTTTTCAGGATATCCACAATGAATATATATAAGATAGATTTACATGTACTTTTTCAGTTGTATACAAATCTCTCTCGTGAGTATTCATTGTAGATATCCTGAAAAATTGACTGGCTAGATGTGCCATGAGGACTGGGTTGAGAAGCATTGTTGGCAACCTAAAAGCACCTGCAAGGGCACAGCTCTAATATGATAATTTTAGAACTAACAGTGCTGTTAATGGAAGCACATAGTACACAAAGGTGAGGATAGAGTGAAACACTTGATGTGTAGAGAGATTGTGAGATAGAAGACCAGGGGGACAGTATAATAGGCAGATGCTTTCGTGTCAGAGGATAAATGAAGTAATTCAAAGGGATTAGGTAGGCTAAGATGAGAAAAAGAGAAAGATAGTGAACGTTTGAAAAAAGTTACCAGCCTTGGCCATAGGAATGCGGGCGGTGGAAATAAAAGTAGTTATTAGGACAGCAGAGGTTGAGCAGGGAGGTATCGCTATCAGATGTCCAAGATTTGGTGATGCATAAGCAGTCCAAATTAGATTGAGCGAGTATATAAAAAATAATGGGGACTTTTTTGGACAAGGACTTAATATTAATTAAAGAAATGTAGAAGGGAACATAGGTTTGATCTACAGTTGGGAAGGGAGCAAAGGGAAAGAGGGGAATGGAAATCAAATTTGCCCTCAGTCTGGAATTAGAATGGTGGCCAACAAGATCACCATTACGGCCATATCCACAGTGATTGTAGGAGTCTACATAGTAAAGCACAGCAAGAAAAGGCAGAAAGAGAAATGGAACAAGGGTGTTTGAGGGTGCGCACGAAGGAGCGCACAAAGGGGCATGATCTTTTGTTTGTGCCCCTTCATGAGCACACCAGAGGCCTGCACACCTCCGGCATCCAGGGCTCACTTATGTCAACCATCGCCCTGAGATGACATCAGAAGGGGGGGGGGGGGTCATGGACAGGGTACCGCTGAGGCAGAGGCTCTGAAGTTGGCAGTGGAGCAGAGACCAGAGCACAAGTACAGGAAATCAAATGCAGGCACAGTTTGGGTGAGTTAGCAGGCAGAGAGATGAGAGAAGTTCACTTCAGCATCCAGGGCCTGCTATGTCACAATGTTGCCCCAGATGATGTCACAAGGGGGATCGTGGACAGATTACCGCTGAGGCAGAGTCTCCAAAGCTGGCGGTGGAACAGAGACTGGGGGACCAGTGCAGAAAATCAAATGAGGGCACAGTCCAGGTGAATTAGCAGGCAGGGAGATGAGGCAAATCTACTCCAGCGTCTAGGGCTGCTTATGTTGAGCCATTGCCCTCAGATGTCATCACAAGGGAGGATGTGGACAGGGTACCTCTGAGGCTGAAGCTCCAAAGTTGGCAGTGGAGCAGAGACCAGGGGACCAGTGCAGGAAATCAAATGAAGGCACAGTCTGGGTGAGTTAGCAGGCAGATGAAATACCATCTAAGGCATAGATTTACTAAGGTGCGGTAAAGCTATAATGGAATATCATGTAATAAACAGTATTTACTGCATGAAAAACACTGTTTATCACATGATATAGCCTTATCACCTTTTTTAAAAATATCAACCCCAATTATAATTAGCTGCTTTGCATGTATTTGCTTGCATACAAATTTGTAATACATGCAAAGCAGCTAATACACAGGCAATACAATGCAAAAAAAAGTTAAGCGGCTGACTTTGAAAAAATTCAGCCACATTATTCTCTTGCATTTCAAGGAGGTGCTGTTATTTTTTCAAGGAGACATTGGGATGCTAACTTGCATCCCAATGTTCCTGGATGGCCTCTTAAAGGGCCCCATGGCCCCAATATAACTGTTATACTTCCAGCTGCTGTGAAGCCTCCCTTCCACCAGAGGACTCTGGTGAGCCCTGCCCTGAACTGTACTCTCCAGCATGCCCTGCTTTCTTGCCTCAGCTGGTCTTGCAATTTCTGCTCCTCCCTGGGACCTCTACAAGCACACTCCCTTGGCTGGTGAAGCTCCTCTTGCCTATCTTCAGCATACCCAGAATCCAGCAATGGATAACCCAGTATCTCCCTTGCCTCAATGCTTCAGCATTAAGCACCAATGTGTTCCTTGCTCTAGCCAATTCTTCCTCATGGTCTTCTCAGCCCTTATCTTCTTTTGTCTCTTGACCCTTGGGCTTTCTTACTCTAGCTCTGCCTGTCCATGTCTCATGGCCTTGGGTCTTTTGACCTCAGCTTTGCCTTATAGCCTCATGGATCTTTCCTTGCTTGCAGCCTATCTGGTCATTCCTGACCTCTGGCCTAACTCTGCAGCCACCCTAGGTCTCTTCCTGACTCTAGGCCTTTCCCTATCTTACCCCTTGGGGCCTTTCTTCGTTGTTGCCTTCGGACTTTATATTCCAGTTTCTGTGTTGTCCTTGTCCTGTTCTGTCCTATCCTGTCTTAGTCTGTCTGTGCCCTGATTCTGTTCCAGTTGTTCCAGTTCCACACTTACCTGCACTGTGTTCCTGAGTTCCAGTTCACCCTTACCTCCATGCAGTTTCAGTCTGTTCCTGAGTTCCAGTTGTCTTAATTTTTTTCTGATGTTTTATTTATTGGTTGTTGTGTTTTGTTTTTTAATGTGTTCATGTATATTAATCTTAATTTTATGAAAACTACCTTGAACATAAAATTATGAAAAGTTAACATTTAAATATTTATAGATAAACATTATTTAATTAAATAAATGAACAAAACAATTTCTAATAACCTTGATAAATACAAATACTAGCCTTCAGCATCCAGCCTTCTTGGTCTTTGTGACTTTCCAGATAGAACCCCACTATCACCAATCCACCCCACCAACCTGGTTGACATGTGAGTCATAAAATCTTGAAGAAAGGCCAGGCTGCATTTCAGCTTGAACTTCTAGTTATTATTGTATTTGCAGCATGCCCTACTAATCTAGATGTTAGTTATTTCTATCACCACAACTAATAAGCATGTGATGCATTTCAAATCGAGAGACTCACCATGAGGGAGATTATAATACAGTCAAAAGATACATAATTCTTTTTCTTAAAAAAAATAAAATAAAAAATATATATATATATATATATATATATAAGAAAAATATACTAGGGTAAGAAGCTAGAGAAAGTTTTGGAATAAGCCCAAAAGAGGATGCAGTAGAATAAAAAACAGGTTGCTATTCTGAATAATTATGCTGAATTTTAGAGCTTTTTTATTTCTAAACTACTCTGAGTTCTAAACAGCTTTTTAAATAGATTTTTCCTATTGATGTCAGCATGATGCAATCCTGTAACTTAATTATAAATATCAGTAACATAATCCCTCAGTGAGTACACTTTATGGTGGCCTTTAGATCAAAGCTGACCTTCATAGTCAAGTTAAATACACGTTGAAGAAGAAGGCTTTTTTTTTTTTTATCATTTCTCTGTTGTAATAAACATGAAACTGATTTGTGCCTCTGCATTTGGAAGAATGTTTTTATCTAATGCCATTTTATTGATTTAATATTTTTATAACATTTTTAACTACAGTTTGATAGCAAAGAAAAATTTTAAAGACATTTTGCCCATAGAAATGGGCTTTTGAATATTGACCATGAACTATACAGATAAAACTAAGCACATTATTTAAAATACATACATTTTTACCCAATATAATAAAGGCATTCCCAGGGGCAGGGTTAATTCAAGGGAGGCAACAATATGCATAGTTTTGGATTTTCAAAACTAAATGTTGTGGAGCACTAGGAGAGCGGTCCGCTTACCAGGAGATGTGTGTTCTTGGGCCACGGCTCGACCCCAGAGGAACTCCGAAGAGGTGCCGCAGCAGGCGAGGCATGCCCGAGCATGGGCTGGACAGGAGCAAGGCTGGACTGAAGATAGATGACTGGAGATACTGACCCTCCTCCGGACTTGCACACTTCAGAAGACCAACAACACAATGGTGGTCTTATGAACAGTCCTCCAACCGTTCCAAGCCCTTTTGGACCTGCCGCAGGGTACGGCAAGAAGTGGCAGGCCAGATGGAGTCCAGGGCAGTGAAGACTGGAACATGAAGATTCAGACGAGACTCAGGAACGAGGTACTTGGGTGCACAGACGAGACTCAGGAACGAGGTACTTGGACGTAGACTTGGGTATATGGACATTGGCATGATCCCTCAGGGCACCCTACACAGCCAGTACCACTGGTCTGATCATGGACCACCCTGTCCTACATCTGCGGGAGCAGGACCAGTGCAGGAAGGGAGCGAGGAACTGAAGAATCAGGAACAAGGTACTGTAGACTCAGGCAAGATTCAAGGTATTCAGAAGACTCAGGTAAGGTACAAGGCATTGCACCATGAAGCGCACTACACAGCCCGCCCGTGGGGCTGGTCGCGGACCACGACATGGCACGCTAGGAAGGGTGGCAACGAAGAACCAGGGATTCAGGACAACTGGACAGGATCACAGACATCAGGAGCAGGAGAAACATCTGGACAGGATCACGGACATCAGGTGGACATCTGGGCTGGAACATGGACATCAGGACAAGACAAAGAGCTCCAACAAAGAACAGGAAACACAGGACCTTGAAGAAGAGCTGGAACAAGGATGACTCCTGGAACGAAGGCCAGCAGGATCCCAGGAGAGTCTAACTCCTTGCGAAGGCAAAGCTGGAATGGATGCTGAGCCCTTTTGTAGAGCTGAAGAGGACAACACCCAGGGAGGGGTCAGCAGGGGGCCACACCTGGCTGGCCCTTGAAGAACCGGAGAGAGGCACGCGCCTGTGCCTTAGGAGAGCTGGAGAGCGAAGAGCAGGACAGGCTGGTGGCATCCCCAGCCATGTGGAACGCCCAAGGAGCAAGGTAGGCATCAGAAGCAGACCTGGCGAGAAGCTGAGGAAGGCAGGCTGCAGGAGCGGCTTCCAGCCATGAAGACAGAAGCAGGAAGGCTGCAGGCACCGGCAGGGATGGCCTCCCTGCCAGGCAAGGACCGGGGTTGAAGCAGGCACTGGCAGGGGTGGCCTCCCTGCCAGCCGAAGACCCTGGCATCGGCGAGAACAGCTCCCTGCCGTTCAAGGACCCCGGAATGGAGCAGCATGTCGGGGAAGCAGGAGCGGCAGTCCCAGCCATGAGGGAGAGCCCTCGTCGGCCCGACTCTGCCGCGCAGGAGTGGAGGCAGCCGGGGGAAGGCCTGGCGATGGCGGCACGCCCGCCGCGAAGAAGAAGTCGTCAGCGGCCCGACTGGCCGCGTAAGGTGAGAAGCCTGCCCGTGCTTCTCGTGGGCAGGTTCGCAACACTAAATACATTATTTTGTCTGAAAAAAATAGCTGCAGAAAAAACATTTGCAAATCTCTGTTCAGGGGAAAACCAAAATAACTAAGTAACTTAGGCCTAGAATCATCAAAATGCTATAAATAAAAGACAAATATGGCACATTAGCATCTGTACTAAAAATAGGCATGATTAGGTAAATTTCTGATCTATTGCATCACGTAGGTAAGTGGTGCAACTCCCAATAATTTATCATGTCGCATAATGCAGTATCGCGTTGTGTGATGCATTAGTGCTTTCAAACATCATTTTGCACGTCTTGCATCAGTTTATATGTTGCACGTTATTTTCTTTATATATACTGGCTTCCTACAGCTGACTCTTTGAGGGTATGTCAAGTGTGGAGTTTATAGGTTGGAGTATGAGTTGTTTAGCAGTATCTGAGTGAGTTATCCTATTGTTCAGTGTTTTCATTTGTTTACCTTTCCTTTATCTCTTGCCTTTATCTGTGTGTATAAGTTTTTGTGTGTTCTTCAAGTATCTGTTTGTCTTTCTGTGATGGAGGAGTAATGCTGTTTTTTATTGAATTTTTATGTATTTTATTGTATTTTAATGTTTTTATTTTATTTAATGATATGATATGGGGTATAATCAATTACATATCAATATTAGGCATTTTATTGTTTTGCTTTTAATTTCATTTTGTTGGTATATATTTTATTTTTGCTATTTATTTTTGACTATGATCTGTAAACCGATGTGATATTTTTTGAACGTCAGTAAAAAAAATCAAATAAATAAAAAATAAATAAATAATCTGGAATGGATGGAGCATGAGAGGTGTGGGGAGAGAGGAGAGGAGGGAGAGGAAGGAGAGGAGGGAGGAAGAGGGGAGAAGTGGTAGGAAGAGGAGAAGGAGTAGGAGTAGGGACAGGGACAGGAATAGAGACACTGTCTGTTGGGGAGGATGCTCTGGAGTTAATTATCCATGGCACCTCCCAAGTGGATGACATCATTTTGGTGAAGAAGAAAGAAGACTGGACTGAAGACCTCCAAGGCTTGTGCTCGGACCTTGGCCTAGTCCGAGATGCAGGCATCGGGACATGGCCTCTAGGTTGGGCCCTGGCATTGCGTCTGAGTCTGGGCCAAGGCCCTAAGATTGGGACCTGGTCTCTTGATCAGGCTCTGATGTTGGGTGGCCCTGGCCATATTCCAGGCTAAGGCTCTGATGTGGGACTGGACCACAATGCAGGATTCCTGATGGAGCAAGTATGTTTATTCAATTTTGGCCCTCGGCTGTGACTCCTGCATCATGCTGCAGACTTTACCTATAAGAACTCACATGAATTTTTAAATGAAAAAAAAAAAAAGTATAATGTGTTTTCAAAAAAAGCTATTTACAGACAAGAATATGTTTTGAAAACAATTTTAAATGAAGGAAGTGGTAGTTTCATTTAATTGTATAAAGGTACCAACCAGGTTACCCGCTCGTGTTGTAATCATCAACTTACCACCATCCCCCATTTTTTTTGTTAACTGTAATGGTGGTAAGTTGATGATTACAACACGAGCGGGTAACCTGGTTGGTACCTTTATACAATGAAATGAAACTATTACTTCCTTCATTTAGACATTTTTTCAAGACATATACTTGTCTGGAAATAGCATTTTTTGAAATCACATTATAGTTGTTTTTTCATTAAAAAAGTCATGTGAGCTAATTTTGATATATTGTTGAGTTTACTCACATTTTGGAAATTTTTGTTTTGTAATTGCAGACTATACCTAGGCAAGGCGCTAGCCAGAGGCCTAAGCTCTGGCCCTGGAATCATGCTCAGGTATACCCTGAGGCCTCTGTGTGGGCCTTGGCCTATTCCCTAGGCAAGGCCCCAGCTTCAGGCCTGGGCTTAGACCCAACAGATCAATTGTTTGTTTTTAAAACGAAAAGTGAAAACCAATGAAATTTTGTCAGATGTTTAATCATTTCAGTTTGAGAATGAAATGAAACAAAATAGGGAATTTTGCCTAATTTCCTACTTCATTTCTCCCAAATGCCTATCCCTAAAACAGAATAATTTTAGGCTTGTTCTTTGGCAGGTCTAAAGTTATCCAGCGAACTTAGGCCTGGATTCACCATTCTATCGCAGAATGGTGAATCCAGCGAAAATGGGGGGCAGGGGGTGAAGGGGGTGGGCCTGCAAAAGCCAGCAGCCTTCGCACCACCGCGGTGTTTTCACTGCCGGCTTTCGCACCCAATAGCACCACCATGGTGCTATTGAGCGTGCTACTGACGATAATAAGGTTATTAACTTTTTGCCACCAGCAAAGACATTGCCGAGTCCACCCTCTCGCCGCCCCAACTCCTCCCCTCACTGCCTCGACTCCATCCCGACTCCGCCATCACACGCGAAAAGGGACTTTTTGCACGCGATAAGTCTTTGAAAATGACCCCCTTAACTGGTAATAGTTAAAATTCAGATAAATTAGCTGGGTAATTTAATTCCTCCCCAAAACACTCCCGGATTACCCCTATTTTATCCAGCTAAAGTTTAGACGGTTAATGAGTTAGCTGGATAAGTGAATCGATAAGCAAAATCTTGGGATTTAGATAGATCACTTGTGACTTATCCATCTAAATGACTTTGAATATTGATTTCAATGTGTTTTGTTGTTAGAAGGCCATATATTAATATATTCAGATTATAGGTGGGATTTATAATTGAAATCACAATGTTTTAAAACACCTCACTCTAATGAGAACATTTGAAAATTCCATTCTATTAGACTGCAGAAAAAGAGGGGATAGAAAAAGTTTGTTTTATCTCATGCACCTCAACTTCTTAAGTTAGCAAAACAAATTAAGGCATAAGTAAAACATTAGTAAATGGTATAGAAACTAGTCAAGGAAAGAATCTAATATTGACCCAGTGATGTATCTTGGGAGAACAATACTTGAAAATGGAGAAATAGAAAAATTAGGTAACAGAACCCAATGGAGATTTAAAGGGAGTTAAAGAGAGCATGAGAGAGAAAATTCAAATAAGAATATGTAGTTATTAGATGAAAACAGAGGAAATGAAAGAGTGTAGCAGTTAAGGAGCGTATGAGGAAGTAAAGTGCTGACACCTTCTTATTAAAGGACTTTTACCAGCTATATTACTTTTAGTGATATACTCATTTCATAAAATAATTTAACAATCTTTGTCACGAAGATTCTTATAACATGTCACTTTCTGATTATGTGAGGCAGGATGCTGCTTCATGAAGTACAGCATTCACTTCATTGCAGCAATGAACAGGACTTCTGCTGGGTCCTAACTTCCCCCAAGTTCCATCAATGAGTTTGCCTCCTGCATGGACCTGATAGTCAGCCACATGAGGTGAGAAGCTGCCTAAATTTTGGCCCGCATCTTCCGAGAAGTTTACCATGGCAGAGAACAGCAGAATGCCTTACTCCAAAGCACAGGCAAGGGGTGGTCAGAACACAAATTGGGATTATGGTCCATTTTCTCAAATGATGCACTTTTACCCAGCTGATATCCCTGCTGGTCTATGTCACCAATGCCTCACACCATGGCTCCTGCGACAAATGGCAGTAGACTACATATATTCTGTAAAGGATGGGGTGATTCTAATGCCATATCTGTGCAGGAACAAATATACCCACAAGTGGAATGAGCAGAGCAGGGGGAGGAACATCAACCTAGGCAGCAACAGGCTCATCAAATAGTGCTCAGGTGTTCAACAGGCCTCACAACTCCACCAGGAAGTAATCTGGCAAATGATGAGGGCACATTACCTTTAGCTAGTGGAGCACACAGACAAGGCAATAATGGTAACATTATTGATGGTATGTCTGGTCATGTGCAAACAGATGTAAGTGCAAGGGTCATAAAAGAAGATGGAGTGTAGATGCTAATTCAAGCTATAGCAGCTACTCCATCAACTCTGATGCAAATTCTGATAATTTAACTGAGGAAAGTTTCCAAAGGTTGGGACCCAGGGCCAATCCAGCCAGATGTTAGGGATGTGCAGAAGGAAAAAATGTGTTGCTATTCGGTATTCGTTGTGCCGGGACCCAAATCCATTGCATCCGTTTTCGGGGAAACCCGTTTAGTCCATTAGTTGCATTTGGTATTCGTTTTCCATTAAAGTTAGAAAAACAAAACAAAACAAAAAAAAAACCCATCCTGGCCCTTTCAATTTAATTAACTACAAGCCCCCCCACCCTCCTGACTCCTCTAAGACTTGCCAAAAGTCCCTGGTGGTCCAGCAGGGGTCCTGGAGTGATCTTCTACACTCAGGCCATCGGCTGCCAGTATTCAAAATGGCACCAATAGCCTTTGCCCTTACTATGTCACAGGGGCTACCGGTGCCTCAGCCCGTCACATGGTAGGAGCAATGGATGGCCAGCGCCATCTTGTGCTCCTACCATGTGACAGGGGCAGATCAATGGCACCGGAAGCCCCTGTGACATGCAGAAATGACACAGTTTTAGTTTATAGAATCATTTATTAAATTAAATATTAACCCCTCTGCCTGCATTCCCTACGTTTAAAGGCCAAAAGGTAACATTTAAACAAATCTTTTCTGTTCTTTTGTTTGTCAGTCACAAAAAAATGCCTAAAAGTTGAAGCCAGCAGATGTTCATTTGAACAAAAATAGTATGATTGACCTTATTTATAATGGTCATGAGAGCTACATTTCCTTTTGCATTGTTAATAGAGGTAGGAAGAAGTAAAAATTGTGTTTTGTTTTAAGTTTCATTACTGGGAGGGTTCCCCATACATTTTGTTTCATTTAATGTTTTTTGTTTTTTTTTAAGTTAGTTTAAGAAAATGAAACAAACATTTAAAAAATTTAAAAAATACAGAAAGAAAATGGGACCTCCTGAAGCCTCATGACCCCACCACCCATCCATCCCACCTGAAAAAATTCAGAGACTGGAATTTACTCCGGTATGCCCCCAGCAGACTATGTCATTTCAAGAAGAAGAAAGCAGACAGAAGACATCTGAAAAAGACCTCTGAAGGTGTTAGGACACCCACGTACATGATAAAGCCAGCATTTTCATGAATAAGCGTACATCCATACAAAATTGTATGCGCATGTACAAGCATACAGCCGATTTTATATCATACATGCATATACGTGCCTATGTTATAAAATGGTCACTTCCATTCTTACGAGGTACTATACACGCATACACGTACTCCCATGTGTTACCCAAAGGGTTACGCACGCCGAGCCTATTTTGCATAGGCCGGCGACGCGCACAAGCCCCGCAATGCGCATTTGTCCCAGGACTGTGAAAGGGGCGGGACCGAGCCCTCTGGCACAGCGGCCACGCTGGGGGATCGTGCGCTGGCACTTGGCCGGCGCGCGTAAACTACGCCTGTCCAGAGGCAGGCACAACTTATTAAACAAAGGTTAGAGGGGGTTTTAGATAGGGCTGGGGGACGGGTTAGGTAGGGGAAGGGAGGGGAAGGTGGGGGGGCGGAAGGAAAGTTTCCTCCGAGGCCGCTCCGATTTCGGAGCGGCCTCGGAGGGAACAGAGAAAGCCATCGGGGCTCTCCTAGGGCTCAGCACCCGCAAGGTGCACTAGTGTGCACCCCCTTGCGTGAGCCGACCGCGGATTTTATAACATGCGCGAGCCTGCGCGCGCATGTTATAAAACTGGGCATACATTTGTGTGCGCCGGGTAGCATGCACAAATGTACCCCGTGCGCGTAGGTTTTCAAATCCGGCCCATAGTTTTTATGTAGTTATCTATAGCAGCCTGACTTGTTCTGTTTCTCTAATAGGAAGTGGGTTGGTATTTTAGGGCTTTATGTAATATTTGCAGTGTCGCTTTTTCATGGGTAGGGTTTTTATTCATTGAATCTGGTAGTTAGCATATTGTGGTATGGCAGATTTGCTATAGGTTGAGTACATTCATACAGGATTTTGAATCATTGCAAATGTTACTAAATTGTTGCCTCTATTCTGCAGATTCTGCAGTGGCATGGCTGTAGTATAGGCCCAACAACTTTCTGCCTTCTTCAGTCGTCATCTCTCTCTCTCTCGCATAGCAGTAACCTGCAATAGTCTTTGTCAGTCAGTTCTCTCTCTCTCAACACATTGATTACTTGCTTAGCAGTGCCTCAGCCAGTTTTGTCTCATGCAGTAATAACCAGGAGTAGTCTCTCTCAGCCTGTTCTCTCTTGCTTAGCAGTAACTTGCAGCCTTCTCTCTCAGCCTGTTCTCTCTTGCTTAGCAGTAACTTGCAGCCTTCTCTCTCAGCCTGTTCTCTCTTGCTCAGTGGTAACCTACAGCAAACTTGATAAGTTCTCTCTCTCAACCAGTTCTAAATGTCTTTCTACAGTGAGGTCAGCAGCTTGTTCTGACACTGGGATTAAGCCAATCATGAGTCAGTTCAAGCTGCTGAAGACTGTGGAACACTCTGTTATTTTGCTGCCTCCTGTTGCACTGCCAATAGAAAATATTCTCAACTAGTAGGTTTCTTGTTGAATGAAAATGCTTACTGAAACATAAATTATTTTATTAAGCATTTAAAATTTGTCATTATACCTTATTTCAGTGTTTGCTCTTTCTTTGTTTTATATCTATTTTTATTCTATAATTTTGTTATATTTAATTGGTAGAGAAATTTGATAAAAATGTACATATATATGTTTTCTTTTAATTTTTTGTAATTGGATATGGATACCCATGGGCTGGGATGGATAAAAATCCCCTGGGCTGATATTTTCCAACAATCAACCCCTGTATCAAAATATTTTTTCATGGAAAAGGTGGTGGATGCCTGGCATGCCCTTCCAGATGTGGTGAGGAGCAAAGCAGTAAACAAATTCAAAAGAGCATGAGATAAACACTGTGGATCCCTAAAGGTTTGAACATGATAATGAAGAAAAAGGCTCATGACAATAATCTATATGGAACAGCAGTTAGTACCCTTAACCAGAAGGCATGGGGGATTACTACCCATAACCTATTAGCATTGATGATTTTGACACAACTGCAACATCTTTCTCCGTTTTGACAGTGAGGTAGGGAAAAAAGGGTTAAGGGCTTATCGCATGCAAAAACGTGTTTAACGCATACAATCGCTCCATATCGTATGGTGCGATGCAAATTCAGAAAATAGGAGGGGTTAGGGGCAGAGAGTGGGCTGGGTTACCCTGTCTGCGAAGAGCTATCGCACAGCCATAACGCCAATTTTAACTACACCTCTTTGGATTGCGTTAGCTGCCGTGACCATGCGGTAAGGTTTCATTGCCATTTGCGATGTCTCCCGTAAGTCCTATTTCAGGTGAATTGATGGGTGAGAGAGAGAGAGAGAGAGAGAGCTTGATGTTACCCAGGTAGGGAGTCCATCAAGCTAGGTTGAGAGAACCTTGCCCAAATCTCATTTTGGAGTGAGTTTCCTCACTCTGAAGGCCAGCAAATCTTCACAAGAGACCACTGTTCTGTTCGTAGGTGTCACGTAGAATGTCAAAGTGGCCCCTAACCCCCTACATTCTTACCTAACCCCCACCTCGAGTTACTAAGTGGGCCTAACATAGGGATACAAATACCTACCTATGGGCCATGATATTATGGCTAGTCTCTCTCTCTCTCTCTCTCTCTCTCTCTCTCTCTCTCTCTCTCTCTCTCTCTCTCTCTCTCTCTCTCTCTCTCTCTCTCTTCCCCCCCCCCATGTGTCTAGGACCATTAACAATGGTCCCCTGGTGGTTGAATGAAGGAAATACAACAGGTCTGGCACTTATCACATAATCTGAAAATGATATTAGCATAAAACATACCCCTTTTGCTATCGCATGCAGTACTTACCGCATTTTGATAAATACAGCCCTAATTTTGTTATGAGTTTTAAAGTTACTTGGTTTTGCTTGTTAGTATTACTATCTTTAACATAAGGCATGGGGGTAACTTTCACGGAACAACATTTACTCCCCTTGGTGGTCACTTGAGCATAGCCTGCATCGAGTGGCAGTTACTGCCATGGGAAGCTTGCTGGGCAGACTGGATGGTCCATCTGATCTTTTTCTGCCATCTTTGTTACTATGTAATGTAGGCTTCTTTAATAGAAGACTACCATCCTCTATAAAGAATTAGGTAATATAGGGGCGGATTTTAAATGCCCTGCGCGCGTAAATCTGGCTGGATTTACGCATGCAGGGCCCTCGCGCGCTGGCGCGCCTATTTTGCATAGGCCGCCGGCGCGCACAGAGCCCCGGGACGCGCGTAAGTCCCGGGGCTTCGTAAAAGGGGCGGGGAGGGGGCATGTCGGGGGCGTTCCCGAAACGATGCGGTGTTTCAGGGGCGGGCCCAGGGGCATGGCGTCAGCCTGGGGGCATGGTCGAGGCCTCCGGACCAGCCCCCGGGTCAGGTGATGGCGCGCCAACAGCCTGCTGACGCGCGCAGATTTACGTCTGCTTTTAGCAGGCGAAAATCTGCCAACAAAGGTAAGGGGGGGGTTTAGATAGGGCCGGGGGGGGGGGGGGGGGGGTTAGGAAGGGGAAGGGAGGAGAAGGTGGGGGATGGGCGAAGGAAAGTTCCCTCCAAGGCCGCTCTGAAATCGGAGCAGCCTTGGAGGGAACAGGCAGCGCGCACTGGGTTCGGCGCGCGCAGGTTGCACAAATGTGCACCCCCTTGCGCACGCCGATCCCGGATTTTATAAGATACGCGCGGCTACGCACGTATCTTATAAAATCCAGCGTACATTTGTTTGCACCTGGTGTGCAAACAAAAGTACGTGATCACGCACATTTTTAAAATCTACCCCATACTGTTACTGGGGTATTAATAATATATTTGATCCACCACTCTATGCCAATCCTAGCCTACTTAATCAGTTAAGATTGGCAAATGTCAAGAACAGGTTTCTAGGATATTGTTGATCAATATTTTATTTACGTCCACATCCATTATTTTATTTACATCCTTAGGAGGGGTACAGGAAGATGGAGATGATAATGATTCATTTTGACTATCAATAGCATTCTTGACTCCTTGTGCCTTTCTTGCAGGGATGATGTGAGAAATAATCATTAACATTCTCTAGTCCAGCTTTTTCTAATCATTCTTTTCTCTTGCAGGCATCATGAATGCATAAATTAAAACAACAAAAAAAAATCCCTAAATTTGAAATAAACTACATATACAGTATATGCTTCACTTCTTATTTTCAAAGAATAGTTTAAATTAATTTCACGTTTCTCAAGCCATAATTTTACTAATGCATAACAGACAGTATAATTTTTGTTCTTAGATTATAGTAATGAGTGAAGATTGATTTTGTTTTTGTCTTTTTTTTATCCAGCTTTAACTCACAAGCATACTTGTGGATCTAAAAAATGATGTCTGGGTTCCTGAATAAAGAAAATGCATATGTTTTATATGCATTGGGGTACTGAGGTATAGAAACAGCTCAAGAGCTTTTGAGAGTAGTCCCTATAAAACAGGATTAAGGTACATTAGCAAGGCAGAGCAAGGAAGATGCACATTGCTGCAATCCTTGTGATACCTAATGTGCAGAAAAATTGAGGACTTTGGTTTGTAGTGCTCTCAATCTGGCAATTTTTCAAAGCTTTAAAGTCACTTGAAAATTATAAAGGATAAACTAGTCTTTCTGTATTGTCTGTGAAACAGCCAAACTTCTTAGCTTTAAAGTGTGTCGCTATATATTCAAGGGTGTTTGATTTCCTGGCTGCTTGGAATTTAACACCATGTTCTAAATTCTTTTATTATGGTGAGCTTTGAAAAAAGCAATCTGCTTTTCAATGAAAGTTGATTTGCCCCCCTCTTTCCCTTCAGGGGAAGGCTGCTTGGTGTTTCCTGCTATAACTGTGGTCTTTCCTTGAACTTTTATTATTATTGATATTTGCTTTCCAAACTTCATTATGATAAAAAAGTGCATTCACAGTATATCTATAATTTTGATTCTTTTAGAAAGAAAATGCCCCCCAAAACGTTTTTTTTTTTTTTTCTTATGACTAAGCTGGTCAGAAACAGGAGAGAAGCAGGCCCATTCCTTCCTCCCTCAAGCTCAGAAAATGTAGAAAAACAGTGGGCCAACAGTGAGGTTCCCCCTTCTTCCTTCTGCCCTGTCAGTACAAAAAAAACCCCCTCCTAAGTATCCCAGGCTCCGCCCCCTCCCTTCTAGATCACTTCTGACCTAAAAAGGATAGTAACAAAAACAAGATAAGACCAAGGATGTGTATTCCAAGGGAATCTTTCATTAGAATACAAGATTGTGAGAACCCTTGCCCTTACTACACATCCTTGGCCTTATCTTGTTTTTGTTGCTTTCTGCACCAAGAGACCATCTCTGCTTCTTGCTGTTGGATAGTGCTACCAACAAAGGTTTCTTGGACAGGAGGGGGGGAAGGAGGGAATGGCTTGCCGGCACTATTCTATTTAGGTCAGAACTGATACAGAAGGGAGGGGAAGGGCAGAGGGGCCTCTGTTAAGGGAAGGGTCTGACAGTGTAGAAATAAGGAGGGGGAAATCCTTACTGCTGGCCCACTTTTTATTTTTATTTTTTTACTGAGCTTAAGGGAAGGAGGGAAGAAAGGGCATCGAGCAAGGAAATTCATTATTATTCTCCAGCTCGCAAATGGCGGGAGGCAAAGAGAAAGGGGTTGGAGTTGAAGTAGATTTTTTTCTTTTCTAAAATTAAGTGGGTAGGGAGAGATACAAAGGGATTGGCATAGGTTGGTGGTGGGTGGGGGGGGGGGGTTAATTTTCAGATCAGTGCAAGCAAGACGGAGTGATCCTCAGGTTGTTATTCTTGGGTGGGGGAGCGGGGATTGAAGGCTTGGCAGAGGTTAGCGACTGAGTTTACGCGCTAACCGGCTGAGTTTAGCCAGGAACCCAACTATGCTAAATCTAACTGCACTAAATTTTGACTGGCTAGATTTAGGAGATATATTCAGCCAGAAACCTAGCCACTTAAGTTCAGCTGAATATTTCCTAAATGTAGTCTGCCATAAATTAGATGGTTATCTTACCTGTTCAGTGGTTCATTGAATATTGATCTCTGAAAGGATTACATCCTTGCTTATAAACAGGTCTCTTGGGGGATCCGCTAACCTGGGTAAGAACGGACGTTTCTGCTAGTATACAGAATATATAAAAGCTAGTACAAACTCCTTTGCTGTCAAATCAAGCATTGTAGGCTATTATTTGTGTAAGAATATGTCAGTAACATACAGTAAAAACAATATATAAGCAACTGTTTCTTTAATTTTCTCCTTTAAATTGAAGAGCCACACTTTTCATTTAAAATACATCTTTGACAGTTAACTGCCAGAGAAAAGATGAAAACAACACCTATTTCATGTTTTTATTTACCGTCTGTCACTGTTTTTAAACCTTTTGAAGGTCTGAAGTACTTCACATGCTGCAGAAAGAAAAGCAAATGGGTCCCTGCTGACTCAAACTGCTGCTTTGGAGCACTTTTTTTATTGTGTTGAACAAGCTTTACATTTTTATGTTCCTACCAATTTGCTTTTGTAAACAAATGATTATCAAGTGTAAGTTAAGATTCATAACCTTTGGTGATATAAAAAAAATCTATATTTGAAAAAATGTTTATATAAATTGCATAAGATCTTTAGATTTTTCTCCTGAAAATATGTTTAACCTTGATGTAGAATTAACATCTGCCTGATGTCTAGGCACTTACCAAAATCCAGCATTTAGCTGATTAAGTCTATATGCTTGGAATCTTCAGTAAATATTTTAAAACTGTTCAACATATTCTTGTAATTGATCAAATAAACAAGGAATTGCCTCTCCAGTTTGTTTCCTTGCTTTATTGCAGCATAGGGAATACGAGAGAAGTGTGTGTTATGTAAGCAGCAGGGTGCGCGCTTGTATGGGATGTTCAGACAGTCTCTTGGTTCTTGCTTCTGTCTTTTATCTTTTCTGGCTGTGTAGTTCTCACTTAAGTGATTGCTCGTGTGCATTATAAAAATAGCTTAATATCTGTTGGCTCCACCTTATATTCTACACACAAGGCTAAATGTTAAAGTGCTACATGCGCAAAATTGCCAGCATAAGTGCGTGCACGTGTAATTTTGCGTTGCCGGTAGTTGTCCGCATATGTATGCTCGCGCACAAAACTTCATGTCAAAAAGGGGCATGTTGGCACTTGTCAGAGGCGTGTCGGGGTGAACTCTAGACATACACACGTTTGATGTATTTTATAAGGGCTGAGCCCTTATGAGACGGCGCGCGTTCAGCCAAACTCACATGCATATGTTTCCTAATGCGTGTATATGCAAGCGGGTGTTAACTTTTGCTTTGCTCGGGTGTTTTCTGTTGGTTTTGTCCTTGCTCTGGGACACTGAATAGGAGCAAGGCAGAAGGTGGGAAGGAGTGTGTCTGGGATGTATTGGTACAAACTGGGAAAGTGTTAGCTACTAGCACAGAGCTTTCCAAACTTTTCATGTTGGTGACACACTTTTTAGACAAACATAATTTCGGGACACAGTAATTCAGTTTACTAGCAAACCAGAGGTTAAAGGTTAAATGAACTAAATGTATTTCGACAATTTATGTATGTTTCCTTAAATATATACATAATAAAATGTTTCACGACACAACCTATTTTGTGAAAACCTCTCATTTATATTAAAAATATATAATATTCCAAGCATAATGTTATTGTTCTAATTTATGAATAACAATAATAAAACAAAGTTATTGTGTTATTCAATTTACCTCTTTAATGAGATATATGCGCTTGATGGGATGAACACAGATTTTGAATATTTGGTGTTAATAAGAAAGTCCAAAGGGTCTTCTGCGTAATTTTAAAAAGCTGGCCAGTTTCAAGACTGGAATTTATAGGAAGGGACAGAATGTCAATATAAATCCTGCACCTCCAGTTCTGTAACTCTGTGCATCCACTGAAATTCCCCCAAACATAAGACGCACCTGACCATAAGATGCACCTAGGATTCAGAGGGGGAAAATAAAAAAAAAAAAATTTGTTCTAAACCGGCTCTGCGTCTGGGCGTCTTATGGAGCAAATTAGGGGAGTGTATAGCTTTTTTTTTTCTCCCCATTTTGTTTTCGGGACTGGGGAGGGCCATTTCGGTCCACTCCCCAGATCAGAAAACTTTTCTTTCTCTGGGAACCCCTCCCCCCAAAAAAACCCCCATCCCAACCCTTTAAATTAACAACCCCCCACCCTCCTGACTCCCCCAAGACCTGCCGACTTAATTTACTACAACCCCCCCAAGACCTGCCAACTTAATTTACTGCAACCCCTCACCCTCCTGACCCCCCCAAGACCTCCCAACTTAATTTACTGCAACCCCCCACCCTCCTGACCCCCCAAGACCTGCCAACTTAATTTACTGCAACCCCCCAAGACCCGCTGACTTAATTTACTACAACCCCCCACCCTCCTGACTCCCCCCAAGCCCTGCCGACTTAATTTACTGCAACCCCCCACCCTCCTGACCCCCCAAGACCTGCCAAATGTCCCTGGTGGTCCAGCGGGGGTCCAGGAGCGGTCCGGGAACGATCTCCTGGGGGTGGGCCGTCGGCTGCCAGTAATCAAAATGGCGCCGAAGGCCCTTTGCCCTCACTATGTCACTGGGACCGACCGCTGCTATTGTTCGGTCTCAGTGACATAGTGAGGGCAAAGGGCCGTCGGCGCCATTTTGTTTACTGGCAGCCGACGGCCGAAGCCCAGGAGATCGTTCCCGGACCCCCGCTGGACCACCAGGGACGTTTGGCAGGTCTTGGGGGGTCAGGAGGGTGGGGGGTTGCAGTAAATTAAGTCGGCAGGTCTTGGGGGAGTCAGCAGGAGGGGGGGTTGTTAGATTTTTGTTTGTTTGTTTTTTATATTCGCTCCATAAGACGCACATACATTTCCCCCCCACTTTTGGGGGAAAAAAGTGCGTCTTATGGAGCGAAAAATACGGTAAGTTCCACCACGGCTCACCGATCTTCATGCTGTGTGTCTCCGGCACACAGCCCAGCGAAACTTCACTGCTCAGCCGCCAGTGGGATGAGGTCCACCGGCGGCTGCATTGGTTCCCACTTGCCGGTGTGTCACGTGCACCGGGCTTGCGCGACACACCGGCACACCTCAGGCGACACAGTAAAGTGTCGCGACACACACTTTGGAAAGCTCTGCACTAGCACATGGCTAGCAGGTTTACAATGTGGGTTTGAATGGACTAAGGTCTGCAAAAAACATTTCATGTATGCACTGATGATTTTAGAATAACATAGGGAAGAAACAGGAACAGAAGGTAAGCTAGTGAGGGGGATATCATAATTTGTGTTATGCTGCTGTCTCGGCCTGCCCCATGACCTGCCCCTCCCTACTCCAAACACGCCCCCTGGCCCACTCATTGGAAAAGGCCTGGCTCTTGTGCACGTAATGGGGTTACACGCGGCTGGGCCCCTTCTAAACTGCGTGCAGTGTATGCAAGGCCTGGCTTTGTGCATAACCCTGGATTTTACGCGCTTTCTTTTTTTTTTAATTGACCCATAAATGAATAGATCTCAAGCTACTAATCCTTATTGATTAATAGCAGTTTATGAACTTCTGCTCTACAAACTTATCCAAACGTTGCCAGAGGATGTGATAACAGCATCCTCTGGCAATGAATTTCAGAGCTTAATTATGCATTGAGTAAAAAATAATTTTCTCTGATTTTATTTAAATGAGCTACTTGCTAACTAGTCCTTCTATTATCCAAAGGAGTAAATAACTTATTCACACTTACCCATTCAAGTCATTTCATTATTTTATAGATCTCTATCATATCCCTCCTCAGCCATCTCTTCTCCAAGCTGAACAGCCCTAACCTTTTTAACCTTTCCTAATAGGGGAGCCATTCTATCCCATTTATCATTTTGGTTGCCCTTCTTTGTACTTTCTCAAATTCAACTATATCTTTTTTGAGATGTGGCAACCCTTGAAAATCATCTCCAGAACAGGTATCTTCCCAGCATCCTCTCCCATAAACACTGAAGCAAAGACATTGTTTAATGTTTCCGCAATGGCCAGATCTTGCCTATGTGCTCCTTTATCTCCTCAATCATCTAACGGTCCAACCGAGTCCCATACAGGCTTTCTGCTTCAGAAATATTTTTAAAGGTTTTTATATCCAGTTTTTGCCTCTAGGGCCGATTTCTTTTCAAATTCTCTCTTAACCTGTCCTATCAATGTCTTACATTTAACTTGCTATTGCTTATGATTTATCCTCTTTTCTTCTAATCGATCCTTCTTCCAATTTTTGAATGAAGATCTTTTGGCTAAAATAGCCTCTTTCACCTCACTTTTTAGCCATGCTGGCAATCGTTTGGCCTTCCTTTCACCTTTCTTAATGCGAGGAATAATTAAGGACTGTGCTTCCAGGATGGTATGTTTTTTAACAATGAACCTGCCCGTTGTACACTTTTTACCTTTGTAGCTGCACCTTTCATTATTATTTTTTTAACTATTTTCTCATTTTAACAATGTTTCCCTTTTGAAAGTTTAGTGCTACAGCCATGCATTTACTTACTGCGCCCTTTCCAGTAATTAATTTAATTTGATCATATTATGATCACTATTGCCAAGCAGCCCCACCACCGTTATCTCTCTCACCAAATCCTGTGCTCCACTGAGAATTAGATCTAAAATGTTTCCCTCTCTCATCGGTTCCTGAACCAATTGCTCCATAAAATTCTAATTTATTCCATCCAGTAACTTTATCTCTCTTGCATAACCTTATGTTTCACTTACACAATCAATACTGGGCTAATTGAAATCTCCCAGTATTACTGCACTAACAATTAGGTTAGTTTCCCTAATTTATTTATTTATTATTTTAAAATATTTGTATCCTGCTTTTACAAAGTAGATCAAAATGGTTTACAAGAATTACTATACATAAACAATGTATAGGTTCAACATACATAATTAAAAAGCAGAAAAACAAAATAAAATAAATTTTAAGTACAAAATAGCTATATAATAAAAAACATAAAAGAAATAAGATAAATAAACAAAAATGGAAATATAAACAAATAATAAGATGTTTATATAACAGCAAGTGGGCTGGGCTTCACCGTTTTGTATATTGATGGACTTTATGACACCTGGATATTATTAAAGGCGAGTTTGAACAGAAAAGTTTTAATTTCCTTTTTGAATTCCTTATAATTTGTAACTGTCTTATCTCATAGGGTATCAAATTCCATATTGTGGGGCCAGCTACCAAGAAGACACGCCTATGTGTCATATCGAGTCTAGCTACTCTGATGGTTGGCACTTCAATTAGGTTTTTCTGCATTGATCAGTGGTTTCTATTAGGCTGATGTGTACAAAGTTGAGTGCATGACCAGGTTGACATATCATTGTAAAGTAAATTATGAATAATTAAAATGATTTTAAATTGAATCCTAAATTGAAAAGGTAACAAATGCAATGAAAACAGAATTGGTATTGTGGTCTTTGTGAGACACACTGGTTAAAATGCGTGCTGCAGCATTTTGAACCATTTGTAGAGGCCATATTGTGATATCTTGAAGGCCGATTAGGAGAGCATTGCAGTAGTCCAAATAACTGAATATCAAAGATTGCAGAATCATATGAAAATCGTTTTGATGAAAAATAAAGGTGAACACGCTTCACTAGATGTAGTTTAACGAATACATTTCTCTCTATTGTAGAAATATAATCAGTCATTGTTAGCCTTGAGTCCCAAGTTACGTGCTTTTGAAATGATTGGTATAATAGTGCCATCAATATCCAAATGGATATTGTCCCTTATGGAATCCATATTGATTAGGGAGTAGAAGATCATTGCCATTGAGATAGCCAGAGAGTTGATGTAATACAATGGATTCAGTAAATCTGGTGAGAGTTGTCAATTAAGCTATTGGAAGGAGATTTGAAAGATTAGTGATATCTTCATTTTTTTCTTTGGGATTGGTAAAATCAAAGTATGTTTAAAAAAGTCAGGACAAGTTCTGGAGGAGAGTGATTGGTTTACTAATTTGCCAAGAAATTCACTTATTTTATTTATTTATTTATTTAAAATATTTCTATACCGGCCTTCATGAATGGGATTCATATCAGGCAGGTCCACATTAGCAAGACCTTGATGTGATGCTACCATTTGTGGGTTGCCCTAAGGATAAGCAGTCTAAAGGCAGGATAGGATAATCCAGGCCAATGAAAATGAAAGCAGAAAAGCTGGGTATCTTCTGTCTATGCCAACTATCTTCCACTTGGGTTGAGCCGGCCATCAGCCACTGTCCCGGGGAAGTGTGTGCCGGCAGTCAGTGGGCACGGGCAAACTACTTCTGCTCCAGGGGAGCAGTAAGTAGTAAAACAAAAAAAATGTAAGTCAATGGGACAGGTTTAGGGAGTGGGGAGGAGAGGGGAAGAGGGAGGGAGTTTAAGTAGGAGAGTAGGGAAGCTCTGTCTCAGTCAGCTCCTTAATTGGAATGCACTGGGAGGAAACTGGGGAAGGCCTGATTGCGTCACCGCACATAATTTGCAAAAATTCCCCCCCACACACTTCTGCGTGGCCACCCAATTTTATAATATGTGTGCGCTGGCTCGCACATGTTATAAAATTGGCGCATCCGTGTGCACACGCCGGGAATCGCACATACATAGACACATATGCACATCTTTTAAAATCTACCAAAATGGTGCTTGAGTGCTCTTCTAATCAGTCTAGGCCTCTGTGACAGGAATCTGCAACCTGGTCTCTCTTTTCCAGTCTCCAGCATAGCCAATGTGGCAGACTCCAGCACAGTTCTGTTGCAATTTTCTCAACATGCTTTCTGAAAATCCTCAGCAGGGATCCTGACTCCTCTCAGGTCTTTACATGAAATAGTAGTTGTCTACTTCATTAAACATGATTATCAGCCTATACCATTTAAAAACTCCCTGACTAAGGAAACCAGCATGCAAAAGAAGTTTTAGTACATTCAAAACATTCTTTTAAGTAAATTACCTCTCAAATCTTTCTGTGCTTTGCCTCAATTTAATGTTACATAGAACTAATCACCCAGCTGATTTACATAGACACTGAAGTGGTCTGGTGTTACTATAGCATTGCCACTTAATTTTTTATGGGATAGCAAGGAGTTTGCTTTTTTTTTTTTTTTTCCTCTCTGAGAGCTGGATGGAACTTGTTTTGGACCACGTTCAACATTGCTCATTAAAACGAATGGGAAAAAGAAACCAATTAAAAAAAACAAAAACTTCACTTACAGTTCAAAATAACACAAAAATTTCAGATTAGCTTCTAAATTATTGTGACAGTTGTTCTTTGTCTTTTTATGACCATATTAGCTATTTTAGGTACTTTTAAAGCTAATTCTATTTTTAACTTTCATATTAAACATTTCTGCCTCAAAATAAGAGTTTAAACAATGTTTATATGATCTCACCTGGCAACCACCACCACCAAACTCTTATTGCCAAAGATCAGTGAGGACACCTTGGCATGCTCTTCCAAAGCGCTGGGACTTTGCTTATAGCCCTGATACTGTCTGCCTCAGCAGTTTTCCCACAGTGCCACTGCACTCTTGCCTCAGCTGCACTGTCTCAGCATTTATTTATTTAAAAAAAAAATATTACTTCACTATGGGGCATCGTCAGGCTGCCAGGAGCTCCCCAGGCTCATGTGGCCCCATTACTGCCACATTTGTAGCCGACTGCCATTTTGGGGGTGAGAGGGAATCCCTCAAACAGCTGGCTTCTTTTCTATCACATA
Source organism: Rhinatrema bivittatum (assembly GCF_901001135.1). NCBI lineage: Eukaryota > Metazoa > Chordata > Amphibia > Gymnophiona > Rhinatrematidae > Rhinatrema > Rhinatrema bivittatum. The sequence goes on along the minus strand of NC_042619.1, from coordinate 187,751,929 downwards.
CAAACACTGCTATGGGGGATGGAATCCCCACTCTATCGTGGCTCCCTACAACTTTTATTTGTACTCACGGCTCATGCTGCCAGTAGCAGGAGGCTGCTTCTTCTCCTTCGCTCCACATAACTTAAAAAAACCCCAAAAAACATTGGAGCACTTTCTGTGGGCCTCTCTTGCCCCAGCCACCAATGAGTCACCTCTTCTTGGGCTTTCTAAAGCCCACACCTGCCAGGCAGATAAATTATATATATATATATATATTTTTATTTATTTATTTATTTATTTTTTTACCCTTATCTATATTTTCTTCTATAATTGCTTTGACCACCAGGTTTGCATTTCTATTAGCTGAGGATCCTGGAAAGCATTTAACTGTTATGTCCCCATCAAAATGAGTTCCCAAATCAGTTCCTTTTATTGGCTGAGGCTCCCAGCAGAAAAATCATTCTTTTTTGACATTTGATGATGTTGAAGGGTTCCTGGGTGCATTGGGTGACTACTTCCCTTTCAGACATCACTTCATATTCTATTGCAGAAGCATCCTCATTTTCCAATGCAGAAAATGCATTATGTAAGGGAGACAATGTGTAGAGTTGGTGTCTCTTCATCACAAGCCTTAATCTGCCAGAGCCCACTATAATCCAATTATTCTTTGGTTTCTGAATCCTGAATGTCTGATTTCTCTGTGGGAGTGGCTCATTGTAAACCAGTTAAACCTGGGTTTCTGAAACCTCTGTGGGAGATCAGAGAGAGAGAGAAATTCTGGATGCTGGAAGGAAGGGGAGGTTATTTGAAACTAGGACAACTTACCTTTCAGTTGAATTATCTCCTTATCCATGGCAGACAGCTGAAGGCAAATTGGTCAACCCTTAATTCTCCAAATGATAGGCCTTGGGACATAAGTACCATACTGAATATAGGACATTTTGCTAATAATGACTAATAAACAATTTGTGACATTAATATTCCGGTCCTATATTATTCACTTAACCTAAGGACTTGGAAGAACAATTTAAGAAGAAACACTAGTGGAAGGTAGGAGGGAATAAACAGCAAAGAGCACTATAATTTGGGAAAAGTAATGAATAAAGTTATATTAAAATTGGACTTTAAATTTAGCCAAGCAGGAACATGAACCAGATAAGCTGTTTAACCCTCAATCAGCCTACATATTCTTACCTGTTGGTGACAGGCAGAGTGTGCATGTGTCCTGACATATATATGTGCATTCCTCTGTCCATGGAGGCACATAGAACATAGTCACCAAGTTATGCATCCAAGTGCCACCTTTGCATACAACTTGATACATATGCGTATTCCTATGCAGTCACATACTCACATTCATATATGCACATTACTCAAAGCTTGCAAATGTACTATTAATTCAGATACTGTGCTTACATTCCTCAGTGGATAGTATGCATATCATACCAGTTGCCAAATTGCCGACAGACACCAAACATTGCCCTAAGCATGTTATATATATTGATGCTTTTCTTTTGAGAAAACAACAATATTTCCAAGCATGTAATATATGTTGACATTGTTTTAAATATTTGAACTCATTTGTTCAATTTTGACTTTTTATTAAAAATATAATCTTAGATCTTCATATTTTGTTTTAAAGACTGAGGAATCAGTAGAATTTGTATCTTCTTTCAAACAAATATTGAGTGATTGTATCAACCATGGTAAATCCTTTGTCATCTAGGAGTTGAAGGGAACATTTTTGTAATTTAAAAACTTAGTTTGCTGTACAAAGTTTACATGAAATGAAATAGTCAAAAGGTTAGAATTTTCTCTGGTATCTTTTTGGAGATAATCACTTCTTGCCAACATTTAAGTTATAAATACTTCTTGGTTCATTTTCACAGGTTTAACATTCTTTTTCTTTTTGTTACTCAGTTCATTAACTGGTTTTCTTCAGGCTATCTACATTATATGACAGATTGTCTTCATTTCAGAGCAAACTAATGAGAAGCGATTGATGAAAAATACATATGCTTTTAAGCACGTATTTAATAGCTATATGAGGAATCTTATCATTAAATTCATGAAGAAAATGTGGTTGTTGATTAACCCTTACTTGAATACAGAATTTTATTGTGTATACTCTTTACAGATCTTGTTGTGCTTCTTTAGAATGTGAGAGTACAATGAAATATGAGTGACTTACCTTGAATTCCATTTTTTATTTTACAGTTTCTATAGCAATAGATTTGGAGAGGAGGCCCCACCTGATTCTGGTCACTGTTAATAATTTTGGCACCAGGCCTGGTTTCCTATCACACTAATAACTTTCAGGAATGGAGATGGAGTTGATTATGTGAATAGAGTGTTTATTGTTGATAAATGCCACATTGCTGATGCCAAGAGATGGACAAATTCCAGACACTGGTTGAGTGGTTTCTTTGGACAGAATTGGATGTGGAGAATAAAAGAAAAGTAAAGGGGAGCCACATGAAGCAATGAGTTGAACATATAGATGTACCTTTTAGGGATGTGAATCGTTTTAGGACGATTAAAATTATCGTCCGATAATTTTAATATCGTCTTAAACCGTTATGGAACACAATACAATAGAGATTCTAACGATTTATCATTATAAATCGTTAGAATCGTGAGCCGGCACACTAAAACCCCCTAAAACCCACCCCCGACCCTTTAAATTAAATCCCCCACCCTCCCGAACCCCCCCCAAATGAGTTAAATAACCTGCGGGTCCAGCGGCGGTCCGGAACGGCAGCGGTCCGGAACGGGCTCCTGCTACTCAATCTTGTTGTCTTCAGCCGGCGCCATTTTCCAAAATGGCAGCGAAAAATGGCGGCGGCCATAGACGAACATGATTGGACGGCAGGAGGTCCTTCCGGACCCCCGCTGGACTTTTGGCAAGTCTCGTGGGGGTCAGGAGGCCCCCCACAAGCTGGCCAAAAGTTCCTGGAGGTCCAGCGGGGGTCAGGGAGCGATTTCCCGCCGCGAATCGTTTTCGTATGGAAAATGGCGCCGGCAGGAGATCGACTGCAGGAGGTCGTTCAGCGAGGGTTCCGGCGCCTCGCTGAACGACCTCCTGCAGTCGATCTCCTGCCGGCGCCATTTTCCGTACGAAAACGATTCGCGGCGGGAAATCGCTCCCTGACCCCCGCTGGACCTCCAGGAACTTTTGGCCAGCTTGTGGGGGGCCTCCTGACCCCCACGAGACTTGCCAAAAGTCCAGCGGGGGTCCGGAAGGACCTCCTGCCATCCAATCGTGTTCGTCTATGGCCGCCGCCATTTTTCGCCGCCATTTTGGAAAATGGTGCCGGCTGAAGACAACAAGATTGAGGAGCAGGAGCCCGTTCCGGACCGCTGCCGTTCCGGACCGCCGCTGGACCCGCAGGTTATTTAAGTCATTTGGGGGGGGTTCGGGAGGGTGGGGGATTTAATTTAAAGGGTCGGGGGTGGGTTTTAGGGGGTTTTAATGTGCCGGTTTTGCGATTTTTCGATTTTTAGATTTTTCACGATTTTTCACGATATTTTACCCCCCCAAACGGCAACAATACGATTCCCTCCCCCTCCCAGCCGAAATCGATCGTTAAGACGATCGAGGACATGATTCACATCCCTAGTACCTTTGACTCTGGATCCTACCTCTACCTCTTATTTTTTGCATGTTTTGCCCCTTTAAGAGTTTTATTATGGAATCTTATTACAACTTTGAAGACTTCTTTTGTATTATGGAATGGTGTGCCATGCAGTCTAAGATACCTAAATGGGACAAAGAGAAGTTGATGGGCATTGAACTCAGATTGGCTGCAGAGACAGAGCAGAAGCATACACCTGACATGTTGGCAATGATCATTATAGCATTGTTTAAATGAGTGATAGCTGAGATTAGGGGTGTGCATTTGTTTGCAACATATTGGCAATCCGCAACATATTGGGCCCTATTCGTTGTATTTGTTGCTTCGCAAAACGTATCGTGATTCCCATGAATACAACAAATTTTCACCGAATTATTCGGCTGTCTAAAGGAGCAAATTTAAACAAAACCTCCACCCTCCTGGACCCCCCCCCCCCCCCCAAGACTTGCCAAAACTCCCTGGTGGTCCAGCGGCGGTCTCGGAGCCATCTACTGCACTCACGCCGTTGGCTGCTGGTATTCAAAATGGCGCCGATAGCCTTTGCCCTTACTATGATGCCTATAGCCTTTGCCCTTACTATGTAACAGGGGCTACCGGTGCCATTGGTCAGCCCCTGGCAGCCGATGGCCCGAGTGAAGAAGATCGCTCCAGGACCCCTGCTGGACCAGCAGGGACTTTTGGCAAGTCTTGGGGCGGACTTCTGACCTCCCCAAGACTTGCCAAAAGTCCCTGGTAGTCCAGCGGGGGTCCTGGAGCTATCTCCTGCAATTGGGCTGTCGGCTGACAGTATTCAAAATGGCGCCTATAGCCTTTGCCCTTACTATGTCACAGGGGCTATCGGCGCCATTTTGAATACTGGAAGCCGACAGCTCGAGTGCAGAAGATTGCTCAAGGACCCCCGCTGGACCACCAGGGACTTTTGGCAAGTCTTGGGGGAGTCAGGAGGGTGGGGGTTTATTCGTTAGTGATATGTTGTATTCATGGGGGTTCACCATATGTTTCGTGACGCCCACAAAGACAATGAATATGGCATATATGTTGCGGATTGCCAATACATTGCAAACGAATGCACACCCCTAATGCAGCATTTGCACAGAAACAGAAAAGCTGCTATGGAAGCAGAACAGTGAATAAACAGAAAAACATTTGTGGAGACAGAACACTCCTCTCCTGAAATTTCACAAACTTTCTTTAATTAAACACTAATAACATTGCAATCAATGTAAGAAGACCAAAGTGCTCACACTTCTCCATGAACCTTGAGAAACACTATTTTAGTGACAGATATAACAAAGTTCATAGTCCCTCATTTGGCAGTCAGTATTACAACCTTAAGGATCTTCCCATCTCCACTGGGCATCTTCTTGGTGATGAATCTCCAAGTGGTGCCAGTTTCACACCAGAACTCAGAATGGTTGGAGAATCTGGGTCTGTCGATCGAGGAACCAAGGACCTGGCAATGATGATGACTGTGACTACAACCATCAGAGTGATCATAAGAACAGAAGAAGTTGCCATACTGGATGGGACCGAGGATCCATCAAGTCCAGCATTCTGTTTCCAACAGTGGTCAGTTCAGAATAAGTACCTGGCAAGTACCCAAACATTAAATAAATCCCATGCTACTAATGCCAATAATAAGCAGCAGTGGCTATTCCCAATGTCAATTTAACTAATAGCAATTTATGGACTTCTCCTCCAGGAACTTGTCTAAACTTTTTTTTAAACCTAGCTAAACTATCTAACTTAATCACATCCTCTGGCAAAAAATTCCACAGCTTGTGCATGGAGTGAAAAATAATTTTCTCTGATTTCTTTTAAAAGTGCTACTTGCTAATTTCATGGAGTGCCCCAGAGTCTATTATCTGAAAGAGAAAAACAACAATTGACAGGTACCCATTCTAGTCAGAATGAGCATTGTCCTTTTTGAAACCCAACTGGAGTGGTGTATTCCTAGTTGGTTTTACTTGGAACTGTTGGAATCCAGCTGCCTTCCCAGACTTCTCAGCGGTGGCCATTCACAGTGTGGGAGGAATCTGCCATTGGACACTCTGATGTGTGTGATACTAGGACCTGGCAAAGAGATGCTTAGGGCAACAATGCACATCGGTGAACAAAATTCAGTGCACTTTGGTGGGAGAGTTGGGTACTGACCCCGATGGTGATGTCACATGCTCTAGATTACTGAGCCTGCATGGACTTGGATTCATTGCCCCAACAAGAAGGCCTCCTAGTTCCTGCTCCACTTAATTCCAGTCTTCTCTCTTGCTCAAGTCCTTAAGTCTGGTTCCTGCCTTCAGCTTCTGCAGGGCTCCATCTTCTCAGCTTTCAGTTTTGCTTCAGTCTTTACCTGTGTCTCCACTGCAGTCTTCAGCTCAGCTTCAGCCATAAGCCTTGTCTCAAGCCATCAGTCTTGTCCATGCCTGGCTTCAGCCACAAACCTGGTCTTTGTATAGACTTTTGGACTCGGTCATAGGCGGACCCGTGCCAAGACTCACTCAACCGCTGTTGGCATGGGTCTTAAGGCTCTACCTATGATGCTGCATCACGGCAGGAGGGGCTCATGCATATGCAGTTCCTAATAGTTTGCTGAGGCCATGAGTTTGGTAGACATGTCCCTGTGATGGGCTATCCCTGCCTTGATCACCCAGATGCAGGAGCAAAAAACAGAATTTATGGGTCTCCTGCATTAGTTCATGCAACAGGCCCATCAGCAACTCAATCGATTAAAAGACCCATTATGGACCTTGTCACAGCATTTAGATATATAACAAGTTCAATATCCAACTTCACTCTCAGTTCCAGTTCTGAAGAACCTCTACCTGGTCATGTGACTACAGGTTTCTTGCCCATCATGATGCAGATTGGGTCTCACCAAAAGAACATTCAGTTCTATGTATTATCTAAAGCATTCATAGAAACATAGAAATGATGGCAAAAGAAGACCAAACGGCCCATCCTGTCTGCCCAGCAAGTTTTGCACTTTTTTTTTCTCATACTTATCTGTTACTCTTGGCTCTTAGTAACCTTTTGGTTTTATTTCCCTTCCACCCACACCATTAATGTAGAGAACAGTGTTGGAACTTCATCTAAGTGAAATATTTAGCTTAATTAGTTAGGGGTAGTAACTGCCACAATAAGCAAGCTACACCCATGCTTATTTGTTTAACCAGACTATGTAATTCAGTCCTTGTTGGTTGTTGTCTGTATATAGATCCACTTTTCTTCATTCCCCCTGCCGTTGAAGCAGAGAGTTATGCTGGATATGCATTGAAAGTGAAGTACCAGTCTTTCTCCCCTGCCTTTGAAGCAGAGAGCTATGCTGGATATGCATGAAGTATCAGTCTTTCTCTCCTGCCATTGAAGCAGAGAGCTATCCTGGATATGCGTGAAGTATCAGTCTTTCTCCCCTGCCATTGAAGCAGAGAGCTATGCTGGATATTAAGGATGTGAATCGTGTGATCAATCATCTTAACGACCGATTTTGGCTGAGGGGGGGGGGGGAAATCTGATTGTCTTAGTTTTTTTGGTTAAAAAATCGTTTTATCGGGGGAGTTGGGAGGGCGGGAAAACCGGCACACCAAAACAACCCTAAAACCCACCCCAACCCTTTAAAACAAATCCCCCACCCTCCCGAACCCCCCCCCCCCCAAATGTTTTAAATTACCTGGGGTCCAGTGGGGGGGTCCCGGCGCGATCTCCCGCTCTCGGGCCACGGCTGTGTTAATAGAAATGGTGCCGGTGGCCCTTTGCTCTTACCATGTGACAGGGCAAAGGTAGCACCGGCGCCATTTTGGTTCCTGGCACCTGACGTCACGAGTGCAGGAGATCGCTCCCGGACCCCCGCTGGACCCCCAGGGACTTTTGGCCAGCTTGGGGGGACCTCCTGACCCCCACAAGACTTGCCAAAAGTCCAGCGGGGGTCCCGGAGCGACCTCCTGCACGCGGGCCGTATTGCCAATATTCAAAATGGCGCCGGCACTACCTTTGCCCTGTCATATGATAAGGGCAAAGGGCCACCGGCGCCATTTCTATTAACACAGCCATGGCCAGAGAGCGGGAGATCGCACCAGGACCCCCCACTGGACCCCAGGTCATTTAAAACATTTGGGGGGGGGGTCGGGAGGGTGGGGGATTTGTTTTAAAGGGTCGGGGTGGGTTTTAGGGTTATTTTGGTGTGCCAGTTTTCTCGCCCTCCCCCTCCCCCGATTTACGATTTTTTGACGATAAATCGGGGGAATTGCTATTGTATCGCGGCTCTAACGATTTTTGACGATTTCAAATATATCAGACGATTGTTTTAAATCGTCAAAAAACGATACACATCCCTACATATGCATTGAAAGTGAAGTATCAGGCTTATTTGGTTTGGGGTAGTAACCACCGTAACAAGCAAGCTACTGCCCACTTTTTTGTGAATATAAATCCTTTTTTCCACATTTCCTCTTGCCGTTGAAGCTTAGAGCAATGTTGGAGTCGCATTAACCTTGTGTATGTTTATTGAATAAGGGTATTATCTCCAGGTAGTAGCCATCATTCCCGTGAGCCACCCACTCTTCATTCACATCCTCTAGACTTTATGGATCCACAGTGTTTATCCCATGCCCCTTTGAAGTCCTTCATGGTTCTGGTCTTCACCACTTCCTCCAGAAGGGCATTCCAGGCATCCACCACCCTCTCCATGAAGAAATACTTCCTGACATTGGTTCTGAGTCTTCCTCCCTGGAGCTTCAAACCGTGACCCCTGGTTCTGCTGATTTTTTTCTGACAGAAAAGGTTTGTCCTTGTCTTTGGATCATTAAAACCTTTCAAGTATCTGAAAGTCTGTATCATATCACCTCTGCTCCTCCTTTCCTCCAGGGTGAACATATTTAGATTCTTCAATCTCTCCTCATAAGTCATTTGATGAAGACCACCCACCTTTTTGGTCACCCTTCTCTGGACCGTCTCCAGAATTGAACACAGTACTCCAGGTGAAGCCTCACCAAGGACCTGTAAAAGGGGATAATTACTTCCCTTTTCTTACTCAATATTCTTCTCTCTATGCAGACCAGCATTCCTCTGGCTTCTACATCCCTCTTGTACTTGGACTACCCTGGCTTAGTCTTCATCAATTATGTATTGACTGTAATTCCTTACAGACTGACCAATGGGGTCTGTCCTGCCAGGAACATTGTATCATTTCACCTTTGTCTCCAACCTCTTCACTTCAAATCACCTTATCTGAAGTGCCAGTTTTGGCGCTTCAATGTACATCCTGTTATGGGTGAATTCTGAACTGTGTTTCCTCCTGCCAAAGAACATTTGGTATTTATCAGAACTAGGGGTGTGAATCGTGTGATCGATCGTCTTAACGATCGATTTTGGCTGGGGGAGGGAGGGAAATCTGATCGTCGTGTTTTGTTTTTTTTAAAACAAATCGCCCATATGACATAGTGAGGGCAAAGGTAGCACCGGCGCCATTTTGAAGATTGGCAATATGGCCCGAGTGCAGGAGGTCACTCTCGGACCCCTGCTGGACTTTTGGCAAGTCTTGTGGGGGTCAGGAGGCCCCCCCAAGCTGGCCAAAAGTCCCTGTGGGTCCAGCGGGGATCTGGGGGCGATCTCCTGCACATGTGACGTCGGGAGCCAGGAACCAAAATGGCGCCGGAGCTACCTTTGCCCTGTCACATGATAAGGGCAAAGGGCCACCAGCACCATTTCTCAATGCAGCCGTGGCCAGAGAGCTGGAGATCACGTCGGGACCCCCCCCACTGGACCCCAGGTAATTTAAAACATTTGGGGGGGGGGTTTGGGATGGTGGGGGATATGTTTTAAAGGTTTGGGGTGGGTTTTAGGGTTTTATTTGGTGTGCCGGTTTTCCCGCGCCCTATTTAACAATACAATACAAATGCCCATGATGATAAATCGGGGGCATTTGTATTGTATCGTGCACTCTAATGATTTTGGACGATTTTAAAATTATCTGACGATAATTTCAATCGTTCAAAAACGATTCAATTCCCTAATCAGAACTAGTCTCAGTCCTTGTCTAAGCTTTCAGACTTTTCTTCAGTTAAGTCTTCTGTTCTGAATGATTTTTCAGTCCAGTCTCAAAACAATCTCTGAATCCTGGGTCTGGATCCCCGAGTCACCAGTTGGTAAAATAGTACCTTCATCTCCTCAGAAGTCAAAGAGAAGAGGCTTGTTGAGGGGATACTGTTAGAATCCAGCTGCCTTTCCAGATGCCTTGGTGGCGGATGTTCACCATGTGGATGGGAGGCACCATTTGACCCTCTGACATATGAGATACTAGGACCCGGTGAAGAGATGCTTAGGGCTTGTGTGGGCGTCTGTGTGCACAATTCGGTGCATGATGGCGGGCAAGTTGGGTACCCGCTCAGATAATTATGTCACACACTCTAGACTACTTAATCTGCATAGACTTGAATGTGTTGCCTCAAGAAGGTCTCCTGTTTCCTGCTCCTCCTGGTTACAGTCTTCTGTCTTGCTCAAGTCCACCAGCCTGGTTCCTGCCTTCAGTGTCAATTTGTTTCCTGCCTTCAGCTCCAGCATGGTTTTTGCTGTCAGCATCAGCATGATTCCTGCTTTAAGCTTCAGCCTGGTTCCTGTCTTCAGCTTTTGTCTGGCTCCATCTTCTCAGCTTTTAGCTTTCCTTCAGTGTTTGCCTGTGGCTCCGCCACAGTCTTCAGCTGCAATTCAGCCCTCAGCCTTGCCTCAAGTCATCAGCCTTGTCTCAGGCCATCAGCCTTGTCTGTGCCTAGCTTCAGCCACAAGCCTGGTCTTTGTATAAACTTTTGGACTCAGTCATAGACTGGCCTGTGCCAAGACTCACTCACCCACCATAGAAGAGGGTCTCAGGACTCTACCTCATCAAGAGAGACTAACATACACTTCTTACAGGAACATTGGTAGCCAGATCAGGCATCTGAGGATGGATCTCTACATCCAATTCAGGAATTACCAATTCAAAGTAGTCTGATGAGTCTTGTGCTGCCTCACCTCAGTTGCATAAAAGTTCAGATCCTGCTAGCTAGTGTTACAATCCTCTCTGAGGACCCATTCCCGCAGACAGGCTCTCACCAACTCTCTCTGCCAGCACCATTGTTGCTGCAGCTCTTCGCAGTTGTGGAAGCCGCCAGCCTCCCTCGGAGTAGCCTTCTATTGCTTCCCTCCTGTGCGGATGAAGCTGTGCCACCGACTCCTCATACGGGTGAATCCCCCCGCCGGGATTCCCTCCTCCTACATGGCCCGAGTGCCACATCTGAGTCCTCTTCAGCATTATGGAGCCAGCACTGCCTTCCCTTCATCTCGGGGCAGGAGGTCGCCCCCAGCGTAGTTCCTCTTCACGGCAAAAGCCACCTCTGGCCTGCTTCTTTTCCTCCTTGTGGCTAGGTGCTGCTGCAGGCCTTGGCTCCTCCCACCTTCCTCCGGGGCTCCCTTTAGGCATGGCTGCATACCTCTCTTTTTCTCTTAAAGGGCCAGAAGCAGGAAACACCCTTCTTCCCTCCGGATGACCTCCTTAGGGCACTTCCTGGACCTGCCCTATAAAAAGGTCCTGCTTCATATCCTCAGGGTCTTCGTATGAAGTTACACACTCCATGGAGCTTCTCCTTCATCCATGGAATTCCACCGCTTCCATCGTGGTCCATCTTGCTGCTCCTGTCTGGAAGACTTCATGTTCCATGTCTTCTTGTTCTTGATGTCTCCGTCCGACGCTCCGGGTCTTGTCCCTCATCGGATCCTCCTCATCCCTCGGCTTTCCTTCTTGTATGCCTTGGGGTTCCTCATCTGTACCTAGATGTCCTAGATGTTCCTGATATCCAGATGCCCAGATGTCCACTCGTTCAGAGATCCAGCTGTCCAGGTGTCCAGATGTCCAGATAACTTGTGTCCTGAGGTACCTTTCTCTTGTGTACCATCTTCCTTCACTCCTCATCTCGATCATGAAGAATCTGCTAGCAGTCTTGCCATACACCGGACCTTGTCTCCATCCGACCTTCTTAGGAATAAATCCATCTCATTCGGTGTCCGTCTTCAGGTGACTAGAATCCCTTATAGCTGGACTTCTCTCAAGCACTTCCTGGAACCTCTTCTCTGCTCTGTGCATGTTCCACTCTCCGTCTGGTCCACGACCAGCCTTCCAGGTTGTGTAGAGTGCATAGCAGGACAGGGTAGTCCATTACTAGTCCACGTTGGGCTGTGTAGGATGCCCTGAGGGACAGCCCCCTCCAACTCCAAAAGTCTCTTCTAATCTCGTCTCGTCTCGTCCAAGTCCATGAGTCCTTGTCTCATCCAAGTTCCAGGAGTCCTCGTTTCCCCTATGTATTCTGACTCTTTTATGCTCTAGGATCCGGAATCCCTTACTCCGGTTCCTTGCCTCTTCGATCCAGCCTTCTTTCCTCACTGATGCATTTTGGCTCAGTGGGGGCCTGACCCCGCTTCATCCTACTCCTGTGTTCATGCTTCACCCATGCTTGTACTTGCTCACCTCCTTCAGGGTGTATCTTGGGGCTCCTCCCTGAGTCACCTCATGGGCCAAGGGCTCACACTCTCCCAGGAGCAAGTGATCACATCTCTGTGTCTCTTCCAGGACCCGCTGGGCATGTTTTTAACAGCTAGGTAATCTGAATTAAGTGAGCTGCAGAGATAGACCTTGTGGCATGGTTAGTATGTTTCAGTTCTTTGAGAATGTAGTGCTACTACTCTGGCTGGGTAGATTTACTGATGCTTTCAATCCTGTTGCTCACATATACATAAACCTTTTGTTCTGATGGTATATGTTATCCAGTATCACTTTGCTGTCAGCGTAAAATGTAATTATGTCAGGTTGCAAGTCTTTTTCATTTAGCACCAGTTCAGGAATTTTCACTGCTAACATTGTCCCACACAATTAAAGTCTTGGTATGGTTTGACAAGTCTATGGAACTAATTTAGCCTTATTAAGTATGAATCCCACTTAGGGGTTTTCATTGTCTGTTTCATCAAGGAGGCCACCGCATCTATAGTTTTCACTGAGGCATCTGAAAAGACACAAATTTCCTTGGATTGTGCTGTAGAGAAAGAAACAGAGGTATAAGTATGTGAAATCTGGAACTGATCATACCTCCCACACCCCTTTCTTACTTAGGGGTGACAGGGTGTTCTTTTTTTATATCTCTGCTGAAAGATGTCTTAGCAAAGATATCCTTTGTATAGTGACTGTGGCTACAAATTCAGCAGGTCAAAGCCTTTTAATTTAATGAAAAATATACTGATTGATTGATGTGATGTTTTATTATCTATATGTCTAGAGATTTAGGGGTGGATTTTAAAAGCCCTGCTCGCGTAAATCCGCCCGGATTTATGCGAGCAGGGCCTTGCGCGCCGGCGCGCCTATTTTCCATAGGCCTGCCGGTGCGCGCAGAGGCCCAGGACTCGCGTAAGTCCCAGGGTTTTTTGTCGGGGGCGTGTCAGGGGCATATCGGGGGTGGGGCCGATCGACGCGGCGTTTTGGGGGCGGGACGCGGCGTTTCGGGGCGTTTCGGGGGCGTGGCCATGCCCTCCGGAACTGCCCCCGGGTCGCGTCTCGGCGCGCCAGCAGCCCGCTGGCGCGCATGGATTTACGTCTCCCTCCGGGAGGCGTAAATCCGTGGACAAAGGTAGGGGGGGGTTAGATAGGGCTGGGGGGTGGGTTAGGTAGAGGAAGGGAGGGGAAGGTGAGGGGAGGGCGAAAGAGAGTTCCCTCCGAGGCCGCTCCGATTTCAGAGCGGCCTCGGAGTGTACGGAGGCAGGCTGCACGGCTCGGCGCACGCCGGCTGCCCAAAATCGGCAGCCTTGCACGCGCCGATCCAGGATTTTATAAGATACGCGCGGCTACGCGTGTATCTTATAAAATCCAGCGTACTTTTGTTTGCGCCTGGTGCACCAACAAAAGTACGCGAACGCGCATTTTTTAAAAATCTACCCCTTAATGTTTTATTGTGTATGCAGATTTTGGTCCACATCAATCAATTTCTGGAGACAGCTGAATATAAGAATTGCTAAATAAATATATAAATTGATCCTATAAGCTGTTCACTGTCAATAGGATTTCACATCTGATATATTTTTTCCTGAATTGATATCCAAAAGGTGAATGTGTCTTTCTTGAGATACCAGCTAAGACCAAGGCTACACTGAATTGGTGATGTGTCAACTCTTAGGTCTTGGACTCTTAAATTCTTTATATGGCCCTCCGAAGAGAATACCTGCATTACCTTTGCACTGGTAGATGCTATTTTGTGCAGTCTCAGATTAGCAATGGCTAACATCTATTGTGTCCTCTTCAGCAGGTCAATGGACTCTTTCTCTGTAGGCATAGGCTTGAGTCTCTTGGCCAAATAAAAATCCCTTTCTAAAAAATCAATTTTTCTTTCTTCTGCTGTTTTCTGAGTGGATAGGTAGCCATGGCTAATGATGGACTGTTGCCAAAGACATGCACTTTCATATGGTATTTGATGATGTCATTGCTGATATTATTGTACCATAGGAATCTTAAGTAATTTGTATTGCCTTCTTTAACCACAAAATGTTAGAACATCTTCTGAATGTCGATGATTACAGCAACAGGTTCTTTTCTGAAGTGGAGTAAGACTCCTGGTCAAGTAAGAAGCACATCCTTCAGAGAAACTCCTTGAAACTGAGCTCATGAATTTAATACAACTTTGATTTGGCCAAGTTTCTGAGAATGGTATTCCACAGAGGAAGAAATATATTAGCACTCTTCTTCTTTCAGTGGTCTGGCTCTGCATGACTATTGTGGAATATATTTTTCATGAAGGCCACAAAATTATCTTTTGCCTCTGGTTTTCACTTCAAAGTCTGATACAACAAAGCAAGTGTTGTGGTTTTGAGGTGTTGGAATGGATTCTTGGGTACTGCGGTGATGGTCACTCCCACAGGGAGGAGCCCCATGAGGAACCACAGTACTAGGCTAGACTCTATACACGCAGACACAGAGAAGTTGGATTTTATTATACAGCTTGATGGTACTGCCCGGGAAGTGGGCAGCAGTGGAGATAAGCCAGTGAAGCAGTCCAGGGATCCTCAGCAGAGGAGACAGTCTCTCATTCAAGTAGATGGTAGGCAGCATGGGGACTGAAGGTTAATACTCACTGAAGCTGCTGTAGTTGAAGGACCAGTAATTCAGAAGTTGATCAGTGGCAGGCACCAGATTAGGGAGAGCAGGCCCTCGAGGAGCGAGTACCTGATGTCCCAGTATAGGTACCTGAAACAGAGCAGAAGGGCCCCCGAGGAGCGGGTACCCAGGTTAGAGAGAATACCCCGAACGGCAGAGAGAGCTTCCTGCGGCAGCTGGAAGCGGCAGAGCAGCGTAGACCAGAGGCATTCCAATCCTTGCTAACTCGGATTGTTAGCAAATGAAGGGCAGGCTAAATACTAGGATGTGATGATGTCACTCGGAGGGGTCGCCCCCGAGGTTCCCGCCACGACGTGGATAAATATGTGGGTGGCGAGCACGCGTTCACCCTATGAGGCCCTCGGGAAATCATGGCGAGCACCATCGCCGTTGCCAATCCGGGGAAGCCGGAGAGAGCGGCATGATGACGTGGCAGCAGCCATCTTCCCAAGGCTTGAGAAGAGAGAAGGAAGAAAGGTGAGGCACAGATTTCGAAGCCGTCTGAGACCGATGGATGCAATAGCAAGCCTGGACAAGGTCTGATCTCTATTATATTGAAGCCAAGGCCTGGGCATTTGAAATGGAAGTAGTGCTACCAAGCTGTTTGACTCATCTTTGAAGAATTCCTTATTCATTATCTTCAGAAATTATTTGCTTTTCATTGAAAGTGCAGGTTTATTATAATCTCTTATGGTCTGGAACACGGTGCTTCCAAGATCCTCGTCATAGTTCTCTGTTGTGAAAGTATTCAAGTAGGTCTGCCCAGCATGATCTGGTTTTTATTTTATAGCCAGCCATATTTTCAATGCAGAAATGATTAGCATATTGTTAGCAAAAAGATAAACATACATTTTCCAGCGCACTGGTATTAAAGAATCAACACTATCTGGCTTGCATATGCTATCAATGCAAACATCACTACTATTAACTAACCAAGGTCCAGTTTTGGGGAATAAGGAATGTTGTGAGTACTGTTGAGTTGCTGATGAACCTTAAGAACTCTTAGCATATCCCTGCCACATAGAAGCAAGACATGTCCATTGCGATCTAAAGATGGGATACAACTAACTATAGTTTTCAGGTAGGGCTGATACCATGTAGTCTCTGGCATAGAGATTTCATTTCTGTTGACTGGTAACTGATTGTATTTTATAAGAGCAGGGAGGGGTAGCTCAATGCTGCCATCTTCAGCTTTTACAATGGAACCAGTCACCCTCCTCCCAGTAGTATCTATTGTTCTTATACATGTTCTTAGGGTCTGATGCAAAATAGTGCACTCAGCCAAGTGCACTGTTTAACCTGCGGAGGGATGCACAAGTTGGACATGCTTCTACAGCCTTTTGTGCTATAAGGGGACTAGTGCATCCAAAACACATGTCCAAGTCCCTGGTGAAACTAATAGCGCTCATCACGTGCAAATGTATGATGACAAAGCTATTAGTTATTCACCACAAATGTAAAAAAAAAAAAATGTGTACCCGACCTGCACATATTTATGCTCAGAAATTAACACCTGCCCATAACAGCCATTAATTTCTGAGCATCCCAAAAAGTTGTACAGAAAAGCAGAAAATACTGCTTTTCTGTAAATCCTCCAACTTAATATCATGATGATATTGTGAGAGGAACCAAAAGATTAAAAGGTTTAAAAAAAAAAATGGTGGACAGTTAGAAAAGCACCCTAACCTGAGCGCCTGCTTTCTGTGCTCATTTATCGCATCAGCCCCTTTTCCTATATTTTAATTATTTTCATATACCGATGCTCAAGACTAGTGTCTTATCGTACCAGTTTACATTGAAACAAGGGGTAACCAATGAACTAGGAAGATAAAGTTACAATGAACCTTGCCAGTTATCTATTATTCTGATCTCTCATGCATACCCTTAACAAGCCTCACCCCGATCCCCACATCTCTAGTGTCCCTCCAGTGAACCCCAACATCCCAAACAACCCCTACCCCTACTACCTACAATCTACTTGCCCCATGTTCGTTGGAAGCTCTGTGATTAAATTCTCTCTGAAGGCCTCTCCAAGTCTGCCTCATGGTCCAGAGGTTTCTCCTTTGTTCTCTTATGGGGAACAGTAAATGTTTATCTTTCACCACCAGGGATGAGAGACATGACACATCCTTGGAGGTAAAATTTGGCTGCTGTACTGTAGAATCACCCTAACTCGAAAAAACTAGAAATTGTACATCACAGAAACACAAACGTGTATATGATTAAGTGCAAATGTACATGCAAAGTGCATGCACAACATACTTATTCTACTTATGCATATTTAATATTTTGTTTACACTTACATAAACTCATAAAATGTATGTACATATATTGCATTGCATGCATTTTTTTGAAAGTTGTTCCCTTCACAAGGCTTTTAGATATTGGGATAGCTGGACCAGTGCTATCATGGTTTAAATCATATCCTCACAATCATTCTCAGCAAGTAAGAATGTCCTCTGCCACCTCATCTTGGTACCCCATCACTACAGGTGTAACTCAAGGATCTGCATTGTGGGCAGCACTGTTCAATGTTTATTTCACACCTAACAACATATAATTTCATTTTCCATTAAAATCATCCTGGTCCGCTACCATCAAGTTTGCTTCACTATGTTTATCCACAAATAAAGTTCGGCTTTCCTATCCCAAACTATCACTTAACCTTAAAAAAAAAAATCTAAGTTTGGGTTGTCCCTCCTACCAAATACCCTCAACTGTTATGGTCCCGGGCCGTGCCCCGGTCCCTCCACTTACCGCGGGACGGCCTGGGCTGCTGCAACACTTTCCCAGGTCTGCTCGACCCTGGCTGCGGCGCTCCCTCCTCGAGGGAGACGCCGTCATTGCTCCGTGGCTGTCCCCGCCTCCTAGGTGCATGCGCGCACAGGGGCTCTGCTCTAACGGTACTGTCTCCTGCAGCGCAACTTACGGCACATCAGTTGTGCGACCTTTGGAGTTCCACCCAACAGAAGCTCCGATTGATGGCGGCCAAGGCAAAGAAGTTTGCTGACAGGTTACGGCGGCCGGCGCCTGTTTTTCTCCTGGGAGATAAAGTGTGGTTGAGCTCGACCCTGGCTGTGGCGTTCCCTCCTCGAGGGAGACGCCATCGTTGCTCCATGGCTGTCCCCGCCCCCTATGCGTGCACAAGTGCTGGGGCTCTGCTCTTAAAGGGGCCAGCGAGGGAAATGCACCCATGCCCTGGGATGAGGTCAGACGCTCCCAGGGTATTTAACCCTGCAACAGGTTCTCTTCCCTGCCTTGCAATGAGGTTCACTCTGTTACAGTTGCTAGTTGCTGCTTCAGATCCTTCAGCTTCTGACTTTGGCTTCTGACTCCTGGCTTTTGACTCCGGCTTCCGTCCACCGACTTCTGATTCAGCTTCATCCTTGGCTTCTGACTTCAGCTTCTGACTCCTGGCTTTCGACTCCGGCTTCCATCCACTGACTTCTGATCCAGCTTCATCCTTGGCTTCCGAATTCGGCTTCATCCAGGAGGCCTCACCTAAGTCCAAGTGGCCCGGGTCCTTACGAGCTCCTCTCGGGGGGACTGCGGGCTTCAAGTGGTGAAGTTCCAGTTAGCCTCCTACCTCCAGCTCTTCATCTCCATTCCCAGGATACCACCTCGCAGGAGACCACTCGTAAGTCCAAGTGGCTCGGGTCCTCACGGGCCACTGGAGACCTAGGGGGGCCTCATGTCTCCAGTGGTAAAGATCTCTTGGTCTCCTGTCTGTGCCACCTCCCGGCTTCAACACCCAGAGTATCTCCTCAGTGAGTCACCAACTGTCCAAGCCAGCCCAAGGGTTCACGAACCCAACATCAACTTTCCATTTTGATATTCTAGATTTTCCTATATCCAAGACAGTGCAAGACTTAGATGTCATCTTTGACTCTTCCCTATTGATAAAACCACACATTAAAACTATCATGCAAAATTCCTTTTTCAAGTCACTCATAGATTCCTCTGAATTTAGAGCAATCTTACAGTTCTTGGATCTTACAGCTGTTGATTATTTTAATTCACTCTATATAGGCCTCCCTCAGATCTCACTCAAACCTCTTCAGATATCCAAAATGCTGCTGCACATTTGCTTACCAGAACAGCTGTCTCAACTACAATCACTACATTGGTTAACAGTGTTATGATGAATACAATATACTAGACACCATAATACACAATATTTATTTATTTATTTATTTATTTATTTATTTATTTATTTATTTAAAATATTTTGATACCGGACTTCATGAATGGGATTCATATCAGGCCGGTTTACATGGAACTAGGGGAAAACCAGAGTAACCAAACAAGAAGGCTGAAACAAGCAAAGTTACAATATAACAGGGGGACTGAACTTGGGAGCTACGTAGCTAGGAAGAGGAGAGATAAGGTAAGAATTAACTACATATAAATCATATAAGATAGGTTATAAGATTAGTAAACATTCAGTTCCTTGATCTGAGACTGGTGAGATATTTTGAGTTAGGGGAAGGCTTGGAGGAAAAGCCACGTCTTAAGTTTTCTTCGAAAGGTGAGGAGGCAGGGTTCCAGTCTTAGGTCAGTCGGTAGTTTATTCCAAAGGACTGGGCCTGCTGTGGAGAAGGAACGTTCTTTGGTGGATGTTAGACGTGTGAATTTAGTAGGTGGGACTTGAAGGGTTCCTTTATATGCCTCTCTGATGGGTCTTTCCGATGCATGGTGTTTGAAAGGGGTCTGAAGGTCCAGGGTGAGCTGTTTGTGGATGGTTTTGTGGATCATGGTGAGTGCTTTATGTAGAATTCTGTATTTTATTGGCAGCCAGTGTAGGTTTCGGAGGATGGGGGTGATGTGAGCTCTTCGACTAGTGTTGGTTAAGATTATGGCTGCTGCGTTCTGGAGCATTTGTAGAGGTTTTTTTGCTGAAATGGGGAGTCCCAGTAGTAAAGCATTACAGTAGTCAGTTTTCGAGAATAACGTAGATTGAAGGACGGTTCTGAAGTCCTGGAAGTGGAGAAGTGGTTTAATTCTTTTTAGAACTTGAAGCTTATAGAAGCAGTCCTTGGTGATATTGTTGATTGATTTCTTTAGATTCAGATGATTGTCTAGTATGACTCCTAAATCTCTTGTTTGAGAAATCTGTGTGTCAGGAGCTGTAAGGTCGGTGTTGGTCAAGTGCTCAGGGGAAATGAGAAGGATTTCCGTCTTGGATGCGTTGAGAACCAGATTCAGGCTGGAGAGGAGACTTTTTATGGATTTCAGGCAATTTTCCCAGTAGTCGAGCGTTTTTGGTAGTGATTCTTTTATGGGAATCAATATCTGAACATCATCCGCATAGAGGTAGTGTGTTAATTTTAGGTTAGTGAGCAGATGGCAGAGGGGTAGTAAGTATATATTGAAGAGGGTTAGAGATAAGGAGGAGCCTTGTGGGACTCCTAGCGTTGATTTATAGCTTGGTGATTCTTTGTTGTTGACTCTAACCTTGTGGCTTCTATTGTTGAGGAAAGAGTTGAACCATCTGAGGGCAAGACCCGCGATTCCAATGTCTGCAAGATGGTTTAGCAGGATGGCATCTTATCCATAACATTCCCTTCCCATGGATTACTCTAAAACTAAGATTATATATTCCTTCAAGAACTCTACAATTTGCTAGTCAGAATCTTCTTGCCCACATGTGGCTCTCTCAGTGCAAATAGGGCCTTCTCCATGGCTGGCACTGTTCTATGGAACACCCTTATTTTCACCTTGCTCAGCATAAAGTACCCTAAACTAAAAAAAAAAAACTCTAAAAATATTGTTAAAGAAAAATGTTCCTGTTATATTTTAGCACTTGCTTATGCCTCTACCACATAACAACAGTCATACATTTCTCTTGTGACATTCTAGCAACCAGCTATTTTATGCACTCTAGTAGACATTCTCATAACAGCAACTATATGTAATTTTTTGCATATGAAATGTATTTCTGAAATTTATGTGTAGGTTTTAATGTAACCCACCCCGAACCTTGTAGTGAATGAGTAATAAGTGATTTTAAATAAATAAAATACATAACATCCTCCCTGGTGTAACATTTAGCTCACTGTGGGATAGTCCCATGACTAGCTTTACTCAACCAGATGCTGACATCAGGCCCCAGGATCCCATCTGTACCACTCCCCAATGCTGCCCCATAGGCATACATGCACAGCCACACTGGTAATGAAGGCCCTACAGCAGGAAAGCCTTCATTTAGTGCTCCTGGATGATGTCATGTGGCAGGGTATTCAAACCCCTGTCGTGCTCTAGTTCAATGTCTCAGCAACAGCTCCAACTGCCATATCTGCAGTGTGTGTTGCTTCCTGTGTGCCTCATTCTTACCTTGCCTGCCTCACCTCATTGTTATCCTTCCTGCCTTGCTTCATTTTTATCTTGCCTTGTCTTACCTCTATTCCCTTGCCCTGTCTGCCCTGTCTGTGTTTTGGTTTCCTGTTCCTTGTTTTGTCTTGTCCATTTGTCTTTGCCTGATTCCTGCCCTTTTCTCTGCTTTGGATACTGACTACTCTTCTGGACCACCACCTGCCTTGACCCCAACTTGGCCAGGATGCCGTTTGCTTGCAGCCAGCCCTGACCTCTTTCTGAGACTCAGCTTTATCTGATTGCTCTTTACAGGACTCTCGCCTAACCCTGCCAGCCTTGGAACCCAAAAGCTCAACCTATGGGGAACAGGGCTGGTATAGGTGAAGCCCCAGCTCAAGTTCTAGTAAGAGCGAGTCTATCAGCTGTAGCCATGGGCCTAGTAGATTAACCTGCTGGGTCAGCCACAGCCCAAGGACACACATCCGTGACACCTGGATTTAAACAGAAACAGTTCCAGTCCTTGAAACTCATACAAAAATCAAATCCGACATTAAAACCTTGGCCAGCCTGAAGGAAACTGTTCAAACAAGGAAAATAAAAACCTTCACACAGTGTAGGGTTGCCTTAGTTCCTGATTCAGCAATATCATTGCTCTGGAGAAACAACTTTCCCATCTCTTTTCTGAGTAGAAGGTCTTTTCTAAGGAACATATGTTTTCTTTGAAACTTGGTGCAACATTTGTAAGCAAAAGTACCTGAGACTTTACCCCAAAGGGTCAAGTCTGGAAATTTATAGGGATGTGCATTTGTTTGAAACACATGCAAAAAATGGGTTGAATGAGGCACTTTCAGATTGATTCTCTAAATTGGCCTCTTATTTATTTTTTTATTTTAAAAGCTTTATAGTCCGCCTGCTTAATAGTTCACAAAGGATTACAATCATACATGAAGTTAGTTTGCAGTACATTTTAAACTGGTTGGAGAGGGTTCTTTTTCATTCAGCGAAGAATTGAACTCTGGAATTTGTTGCCAGGGGATGTGGTTGGTACAGTTTATGAAGCTGGGTTTAAGGAAGGTTTGGATGAGTTCTTAAAGGAGAACTCCATTACCTGCTGTTAATCAAAATTGACTTTGAATATAGCCACTGCTATTACTGGCATCAATAGCATTGGATAGACTTAGTTTTTGGGTACTTGCCAGGTACTTATAGCCTAGATAGCCACTGTTGGAAACAGGATGCTGGGCTTGATAGACCCTTGGTCTGATCCAATACGGCATGTTCTTATGTTCTTATACATACATAATAAATAAAAACATATAATACAAATAAAATGCAAGAAGTAAACAAACAACAATAAGGACAAAGCAGAAAGACTGCAGCTTAGAATGCACACTATGTGTGAGAGAGAGGGCTGTGTTGCTGAAACCAAGATGAAAGAAATGGGTTTTGAATTATTTTTAGACAGTTTGGGACATGAAGTTAGCTTCAAGGGATTTGGACAAGGAGTTCATAAACCTAAACCAGCAATCGAAAAAGCTTGTTCATGAGTCTCATTGAGGCATTCACCTTGGAGAGAGGGAAACTCTTATGAAAATACCCAACAATTTTCAGGTATTTTCATTTTCGTTAGGTGGAAAATAAAAAAGGCCTTTCAGAGGCTCTTGACCAATATAAGCCTTGAGATCTGGCCAGGCCCAACTGAGTCCTCCTCAGGGCAATTTCACCTTCCTCTTACCAGCCTATGTCCATATGGGGCCTGGACCTACCCAGCTGGGCTTAGCTGGACCCATCCAGAGCCTCCCTGGGCTCCTCCATCTGAAAAGAAATAAACAAGGCCAGAGACTTCACCAGCCTCCACTTACCCCTTCTGTGTGGGATCCAGCAGATTGTAAAGGACAGGAGCAATTTCCACTCATCCCTGTCCTGTCTCTGATAGTTAAAAGATGGTGACTTTAGCCCTTCTGAAGTGGTGCTGAAATTATGGGGCAAAAAAGGAGGCAGAGCATTCTGGAGAGACCTTGGCTGGGCCTATCTAATCCCAGCTGGGTAGTCTTGAGTTCTGGGTGTATTTAGGCCAATGGGAAGAAGGTTTTAGTGGCCTAGGAAGGCCCTGGCTGAGCCTGGGCTGAACTCTGATGCTTGTGTTGGTAGGGAGGGCCTAACTGGGTGGCCTATTTTGATTTTCTGTTTGTTTGTTGTTTCTTGGTTCAGCAAATGAACAAAACTGAAACAAAAAATCCTCATTAAACAAACCGAATAAAGCAAAAAAAAAAATAAAAAATCCTCAATAAAAACATGAAGAGATATGAATATCAAGAGCCTATACATCTTTGGAAATTTCCTCTTAAATAGACTATCATTTTGCATTTCTATTTATTATATGCATGCTAGATGTGTTTAAATATAAAAATATTCTTTGAATGCTGACATTGCTGAAATGTTAATGCTTTACAACAATAAAAAAGAAAATAAAGAATATGGGAATTCATGAATATTTTAGTTTGTTTTTGTTACTGAATGATGTTTGCAAAAAATTAATTAAATATTGTCTATTTACTGTAAGGACTATTGCCATTTCTATTTTTAATTGTTTGCACATTAACAAATGAGTGAGCTGTTTTGTAAAATGAATTTTTGAACACTAATTTTGTTCTTACAAGAATAAATGCATTCCACCTAATCTCAAAAGCAAATTTTTATAGAAAAGTGATTTTCATAATATAATTGTTGACTCATCCCTGCCTTTATACTATAATAGGTACGTGGTAAAAGCTAACAGACTATGAAAATCTATGTTTTGACTGATTAGGACTGGCAAGTACAAAAGGTCAGAAAAGGCAAATGAGAGAAAAACAGATGGAAAAACATAAAAGAAAATACATTGTAAGTATAACATCCAGGGAGAGAAAAATGGTAGCAGATGGAAACTAAATTATGTAATTTAAACACTTATCTAAAGGCAGTGCAATTATTCAAATGGAATAATGAAATTATCCATAATTATTTAAGAGGTTCATTCAACACATGTAATCAATCAATGATCATTTCATCAAGGTATTTCCGTCTCAAATGTGTTTGGTCTTTCTTTTGATTAAGGAGTTTTATTGATGTTTTTATCACTGTGTAAGTGTATATTGGTATAATTGGAAACTTTTAGTATATGACTGCTGTTGTCAAGCCAAAACATTATTAGATGCAAGTCTATGGTGGTACATAAAAAATGTATTTCCTGGGTTAAAGAGATATTCAAAATATAAAACACTAAGTTTAAAAATTATGACATAAACATGATTGAAGCTACAGTATTTACTGAGATTGTTCTAAGTCTGCAACCTGTGTTATCTCTGGAATACACTGAAATGAGCATGAAGTATAACACTAATACTCATGGCCCTACATTGGCTTCCACTGCTTCAGTGAGTGGAATACAAAATAAAGACAATTGTTTTCAAATCAATAAATTCAGATTCATGCCCATGGGCAAATGCACTTTTAAAATTGTACCAGTCAACATGTCTGCTTAGGTCCTCCCAAAGAGGCATGCTGAACATCTCCTCTGTAAGAAGTGCTTATCTCTCAGAGACTGGGGATTGTGCCTTCTCTGTGGTGGCTCCAGTCTGTGGAATTCTTTTCCAGCAGAGCTGTGCTTATGTGAGTGCTTAAAAACATTTAAAGCATCACATAAAACCTTTCTAAACAGGCAAGCTTACCTGTAGAAGCATCATAAGACTTGATTCAAATTGAGCTTGTTTATTTTATATAATTTGAGTTCTAGCAAAACTACACATTGTTGTACCTGTGTTTACTTTGGGTGTTCAGGTTTGTATTAATTTAATTAAATAAACAGTATAGTTTTATTATATGCAACATTTAGGCCATTGTGTTAAGCGATTGAGAAATTTTAATAAATTAAAGTAAAAGTAAAGTTTATTTAATATAACAATGTATAAATTATAATACCATATTCAAAGATCATATATTCTATATTCTATTTTGTAAGAAATGGGTGCTCTGAAAGCAGTATAGCATTTTACTGTATTGTAAGTCAAACATTAATTCTATATATATCTTGCTTTAGAAAACTACTCTTCAGAATAGGAATTATTAAATAATTTTGATTTTGTAATTTTTTTTTTTTTTTTTAGAAACTTTAGCTTCTAAAGTATATCATTCCAATATGTTTGACTTCTTGGCAACTGGCATTGTTAATTGTTATTTATTTTATGTATTTATTTGTTGATTTTATATACCGACATTCGTCGGAACATCATGCCGGTTTACAATGTAATGAATTAACAAGATGGTGAAATACAATAAATAGGGATGGGGGAGGGGGAGCAGTAAGGAAGGAAGAAAGAGGACAGCAGTAGGAAGGATAGGGAAAGAGAGAAATTTGATAGGAACATTCGAAGAATATAAATAATTAGCAAAAGACAATAAATGTACAGGTGGGCTGGTGGGCCCACTGGGGATTTTGCATCAGAGAGCAGCGCTCTCCTAATATACGTAACGCTGCAAAACTGGCTGCCCACAGGCACAGTTCCTTGATGTGCACTAAAGTAATGTATGTGCACACACCAAGCTTGTAACTACAAAAGAGGCCAACTGAGGATTTGGCTTCAGAGACCGGTGCTGTCCCAATATATAATTATATGTAAGTCTGCAAAACTGGCTGCCCACAGGCACAGTGCCTTGATGTGGGCTACTGTAATGTATGTGCACACAACAAAGAGGTAACTACAAAAGAGGCCCACTGGGGATTTGGCTTCAGAGAGCAGCGCTCTCCCAATATACGCAAGTCTGCAAAACTGGCTGCCCACAGGCACAGTGCCTTGATGTGCACTAATGTAATGTATGTACAAGCTTATAACTACAAAAGAGGCCCACTGGGGATTTGGCTTCAGAGTGCACCCCTGTCCCAAAATACGTAAGTCTGCAAAGCTGGCTGCCCACAGGCACAGTGCCTTGATGTGCATTGTGCCTGTGGGATGACACTAAGATCTGTAACTGAGTGGACATGCCAGAAAGAGTGGAGAGAATGAGACGGGATTTAAGGAAACTGGAAGAGTGGTCGAAAATATGGCAGCTGCGATTCAATGCCAAGAAGCGCAGAGTCATGCATTTGAGGTGTGGAAATCCGAAAGAACTGTATTTGATGGGGGGAGAAGGGTTGATGTGCATGGAGCAGGAGAGAGACCTTGGGGTAATAGTATCTAATGATCTGAAGTCAGCGAAACAATGTGAAAAGGTGATAGCTAAAGCCAGAAGAATGTTGGGCTGCATAGAGAGAGGAATATCGAGTAAGAAAAGGGAAGTGAGTATCCCCTTGTACAGGTCCTTGGTGAGGCCTCATCTGGAGTACTGTGTTCTTTTCTGGAGACCCTATCTCAGCAGAACCAGTGGTCACGATTTGAAACTCCAGGGAGGAAGACTCAGAACCAATGTCAGGAATTATTTCTTCACAGACAAGGTGGTGGATGTCTGGAACACCCTTCCAGAGGAAGTGGTGAAGACCAAAACTGTGAAGGATTTCAAAGGGGCGTGGGATAAATACTGTGGATCCATAAAGTCTAGAGGATATGAATGAAGAGAAGAGGCATGGGGGTGACTTGCGGGGATGACGGCTACTACCTAGAGATTAATATCCTTACTCAATAAACATACACATGGTTAATGCAACTCCAACATTGCTCTATGCTTCAATGGCCGACCGTTGGCCCCTATGACATAGTGAGGGCAAAGGTAGCGCTGGCGCCATTTTGAATACTGGCAATATGGCTCGAGTGCAGGAGGTCGCTCCCGGACCCCCACTGGACTTTTGGCAAGTCTTGTGGGGGTCACAAGGCCTCCCCAAGCTGGCCAAAAGTCCCTGGGGGTCCAGCGGGGGTCCAGGAGCGATCTCCTGCACGCAGGTCGTATTGCCAATATTCAAAATGGAGCCGGCGCTACCTTTGCCCTGTCACATGGTAAGGGCAAAGGGCCATCGGCGCCATTTTTATTAACGCAGCCGATGGTCTGAGAGCGGGAGATCGCTCCACGCGCTCCCGCTGGACCACCAGGTAATTTTAAAACCTTTTTTGGGTGTTCGGGAAGGTGTTTTGATTATTGGATTGGGCACATCCGATAATCAGAACTCAAATCGGGCTGGGTGATAAATATTTTAAGATTTGGATCGGAACCGGAACCGATCAGATTCAGGTTCCGATTCACATCTCTACTGCACAGTGCCTTGATGTGCACTAATGTAATGTATGTGCACACAACAAAGTAGTAACTACAAAAGAGGCCCACTGGGGATTTGGCTTCAGAGAGTAGCACTCTCCCAATAAATGTGAGCCTGCAAAATTGGCTGCCCACAGGCACACTGGCACAGTGCCTTGATGTGCACTAAGGTAATGTATGTGCACACAACAAAGTGGTAACTACAAAAGAGGACCACTGGGGATTTGGCTTCAGAGAGTAGCACTCTCCCAATATACACGAGTCTGCAAAACTGACTGCCCTCAGGCACATTGGCACAGTGCTTGATGTGCACTAATGTAATGTATGTGCACACAACAAAGTGGTAACTACAAAAGAGGCCCACTGGGGATTTGCCTTCAGAGACCACCACTGTCCCAATATGCATGAGTCTGCAAAACTACCCAGTACCCACTGTTACTGATGCCCAGTGCACTGCCTTCTTGAATTAAAAGAGCCAGAAAGATATTGAGTTCAATTTAAAAAAACTGCAGTTATGACAGTTAACAAAAAAGCCTGGCTTGGCACAGCAGCAAAATCGATGAAATATCTGTTTCAATGGCAATTCTATCAAACTAACTAGAAATTGAATATATCTCCTACCCACAACACCTAAATGCTGATTGCAACCTACCCCAGGGGGTAAAATAAGCAGCAAAATGTCACTGCTAGTGCTAGCAGCTTCTCTCAGTGGCACAGAAAGACCATCTCAGATCAATAAAAAAATTTGCAGTAAAAAAAAAACAGGGCTAGTAGCTGGCACTGCAGCCAAATCGAACAAATATATTTTTCTATCAGCGTAGCTAGCAATTGAATACAGATTTGAGACACTCAGACTAGCTCTGAGTGAAGGCACCTTCCACAGACCACCTTCCCAGACCACCCCTGCAAAGAAAATGCAGGGCATGCCGCGTGCTTAACGTATACATAGTGCTGGGTCATCAGGAACAGCGTCACAGAGCATTGAGTGAGAGCGGCAATTCGCTGCATTAGAAAAATGCTTAGTGCTGATAGTTTGCATTCTGGTCTCCTTGCCAACCTGTCTGACCCACTTTATGACAGGGCTATGAGGTCACTTATGACTCACAGGAAAGGGCTGTTTTTTTGCTATGGATACACCCACATGGTATTCACCTATTTCAAATGGCCGCTAAGAAATCACTGCGAGCGAGCCAAAAGAATAAAACTAATGATGTTTTTAAACTTGGAGGATCACGATACGTTTCGCGAACCCACGAAATCAACGAATATGGACCTATACTTTGCAGATTGTGTTGCAAACAAATGCACACCCCTAATAGCGTGCATAAGTTTGCAAGACTAAAATAGCAAATACTTAAAACTAGGTTTCATTGTGTCTTTAACCTCTCTATGGCACATTAGACATAGAAGAGTTGTATATCTACAGTTCCAAATTGGGTTGGTATAAGTTCAAATCCCAACCCATGGGGGTGATGTAGATGCTATCCGTAAATACATTCAGACTACTTTTGAGTTAGGATTCAGCAGCTCTGCATGGATTTAAAAAACTGAATGGCTTTCTTCAATAAACTCAGTCAATGCAATTTGTTTTCACATTTTATTTCTTTATTTTTTTTGTTTTTTATCTGAAATAGAACATGATTGACAGCCTTTTTCCCATGCATGCCCCTTTAAAATGGTGTCTGACAGCAGTTTTGCAGTTGACAAAAGAATACTGCGGGGATACAAGCGCTGATCTGCTGTTTTTTTCAAATTTATTGAGTTGTTCTTCAGTAAATTTGCCACATCTTTTTATCACTCTGATTAAGTTTTTCAAGTAAACAAAGTATTTTACAGTTCACCTATGTTCATTGCACTGTATGAGAGTTTTAGAGATTTATTAGTCCAGAGTTTTAAAGTGCAATGCCTTTCACTGATTTATTTCTTTGATCCAGGAAATAAGTTGATTACTGATTCTTTTCCAGTATCGTGCACTAACCTTGATCCCTGATAAAGATACAATAATTTGAAATGCCTCAGCAAAGGGTCCTGTTTGGAAATTATATGACAGTGCTCTTAGATCTGGCTGGTTCCTGTGGATTTAAATGATTTAAAAGCAGGTTCAGTCTTCTACTTCATCTGGAGCTCTAAGATAAGTCTTTGTTCACTTTGTCATCTTTACTAATGATTGAGGATTATTTACTAGGGATGTGAATCGTTTTAGGACGATTAAAATTATCGTCCGATAATTTTAATATCGTCTTAAACCGTTATGGAACACAATACAATACAGATTCTAACGATTTATCGTTATAAATCGTTAGAATCGTGAGCCGGCACACTAAAACCCCCTAAAACCCACCCCCGACCCTTTAAATTAAATCCCCCACCCTCCCGAACCCCCCCCAAATAACTTAAATAACCTGCGGGTCCAGCGGCGGTCCGGAACGGCAGCGGTCCGGAACAGGCTCCTGCTCCTGCATCTTGTCGTCTTCGGCCGGCGCCATTTTCCAAAATGGCGCCGAAAAATGGCGGCGGCCATAGACGAAAAAGATTGGACGGCAGGAGGTCCTTCCGGACCCCCGCTGGACTTTTGGCAAGTCTCGTGGGGGTCAGGAGGCCCCCCACAAGCTGGCCAAAAGTTCCTGGAGGTCCAGCGGGGGTCAGGGAGCGATTTCCCGCCGCGAATCGTTTTCGTACGGAAAATGGCGCCGGCCATACGCGTATGGCCGGCGCCATTTTCCATACGGAAAATGGCGCCGGCAGGAGATCGACTGCAGGAGGTCGTTCAGCGAGGGTTCCGGCGCCTCGCTGAACGACCTCCTGCAGCGAGGGTTCCGGCGCCTCGCTGAACGACCTCCTGCAGTCGATCTCCTGCCGGCGCCATTTTCCGTACGAAAACGATTCGCGGCGGGAAATCGCTCCCTGACCCCCGCTGGACCTCCAGGAACTTTTGGCCAGCTTGTGGGGGGCCTCCTGACCCCCACGAGACTTGCCAAAAGTCCAGCGGGGGTCCGGAAGGACCTCCTGCCGTCCAATCTTTTTCGTCTATGGCCGCCGCCATTTTTTGGCGCCATTTTGGAAAATGGCGCCGGCCGAAGACGACAAGATGCAGGAGCAGGAGCCCGTTCCGGACCGCTGCCGTTCCGGACCGCCGCTGGACCCGCAGGTTATTTAAGTTATTTGGGTGGGGGATTTAATTTAAAGGGTCGGGGTGGGTTTTAGGGGGTTTTAATGTGCCGGTTTTTTCGATTTTTCGATTTTTTTAACGATTTTTTCACGATTTTTCACGATATTTTACCCCCCCAAAACGGCAACAATACGATTCCCTCCCCCTCCCAGCCGAAATCGATCGTTAAGACGATCGAGGACACGATTCACATCCCTATTATTTACTAGTAACTAGAGGATTATTTTAAGTGCATTATGCATTGCTAATTTGAGTGAAATTTTGTTTTGGGTCCCTGCATAGGAACAGAACAGACATTGTTTGTGTGATTATCCATGGTTATGTTTTTATAGGATTGTTCTTGGAGGAATGGATGCTGCTGATCATGATTGAGTTAATTATTAACATTCTTGGGGTGGGGGGGGGGGGGGGAGAGGTGGAAGAGGATGTCTAATGGCCCATGCCCCACATTTTTTAAGTACTTAGCAACATTTTGGTCAGAACACAAAATGTAATATTGTGTAGTCTGATTGTGTATATTAAACCTTTTTGTATATGTCACAGAATTGAGGAAGCATCTCAATGAGGATCCCCTTCAGGAATAAGGGCAGACTCTAGGGTAAAGCTAGACAGGATCTTCTGCTTGAAAAGGTCACCTCCGCCGCAGTTTGAGCCCTTGGGTTTGAGTGGCCAACAGGACTTAGGGTGTACTGGAGATAAGCTGGGCCTGGAACCCGGGCCTGGAACTGGAGGAACAGGCTGGTAGTGAAGATAGAGGCTGGAACTGGAGACAAGTCAAGGTCTGGGGATGGAAAGAAGGGCAGGGACTGGAAGCAAGGGCAAGGCCTGGGTCTAGTCTAGAAACATGGAAGGCCCACTGGAGACTGGGACCACATAGAGAACTAGACAGGATGAGACAAGGACTGCACAGGACAAGACATGGATGGGACAGGACTAAATGTGGACAGGACAGGGTTAGACAAGACAAAGAATACAGAGGGCCCAAAGGCCAAGGCAGAGAAGGAAGTACTAAAAGGCGCAAAGGCCAAAGCAGAGCAAGGCAGTAAAGGAGGGCCCTGAGGCCACAGGGGAAGCCAAGTGAATAGCAAGAAGGCCTGAAGGCCCATGTACAAGATAAGGATCCCCCACAGGAGTAAAGGCAGCCTCTAGGGCCACAGAGGGCCACATAGCAAAGCATGACAGATGTCAAAGACCCAAAGGCCACAAGGCAAGAATGTCTGAAGTCTGCAAGGCAAGAAGACCTGAAGACCACAAGGCAAGAAGGCTCAACAGCCACAAAGCAAGACAAAACAAGGCTGGAAGGCCTGAAGGCCAAGAGACAAGAACAGAAGGCCAAGGAAGCCCCAAGACATAAAAATTAGCAGGACAGATGGCCCCAAGCATCTCGCACAAACAGGCAGAGGTGGGCCAAGCAAGGAGCCAAAGATACTTGATGGCAGAACTGTTATTGTATGAGAGGGATACGAGTTGGAACTGTGAACGCAGCTGCAAATGTCAGTTGTTTTTCTTTATATAGGTGATTTTAGATGATCATTGATTGATACTGTGCTATCTATAACATTATGTCATTCCATGGAGAAGATTTAGAATCGATTGATGCAATGCATTAAAGAACTGTAAAAAAAATTCAGACGTTCTTCTCTTAGTCCAAATAATAAAAATGTCATCATCAAATATTTGAAAGGACTAGTCTGAAATCCCTTCAAAATGTGTCTTCCAGTTGTTCTTTAATTAGTTTGGCATACCTTAATTCTAGTTTAAACCTCAGTTAAAAGACAACTGAAGACACCCCAGCTCATGTTTAAGGGGAAAACGAGAGTTTGTGTTTTACGGCCTTATTCCTTTCCAAATTGCTTGAAAATTGGTACTTGGCTATCTATGACATCCATATTCAAAAAGATAGATGCCAGTTATCCATTTAAATTGTCATCTTAGCTGGTTATAAAACACATATTCAGCCATAGAGCATTTTCATTAGCCATGACTTAACTAAATATATTGGATATTAGGGATGTGACTCATGTGATCGATCGTCTTAATGATCAATTTTGGCT
Source organism: Rhinatrema bivittatum (assembly GCF_901001135.1). Taxonomy (NCBI): domain Eukaryota; kingdom Metazoa; phylum Chordata; class Amphibia; order Gymnophiona; family Rhinatrematidae; genus Rhinatrema; species Rhinatrema bivittatum. The sequence goes on along the minus strand of NC_042619.1, from coordinate 187,719,400 downwards.
GGGGGGGGGGGAAATCTGATCGTCATGGTTTTTTTGGTTAAAAAATTGTTTTATCGGGGGAGGGCGGGAAATCCGGCACACCAAAACAACCCTAAAACCCACCCTGACCCTTTAAAACAAATCCCCCACCCTCCAGAACCCCCCAAAAATGTTTTAAATTACCTGGGGTCCAGTGGGGGAGTCCCGGCGCGATCTCCCGCTCTCGGGCCATGGCTGCAGTAATAGAAATGGCGCCGGTGGCCCTTTGCCCTTACCATGTGACAGGGCAAAGGTAGCGCCGGCGCCATTTTGGTTCCTGGCACCCAATGTCACGAGTGCAGGAGATCGCTCCCAGACCCCCGCTGGAACCCCAGGGACTTTTGGCCAGCTTGGGGGGGGGCTCCTGACCACCACAAGATTTGCCAAAAGTCCAGCGGGGGTCCGGGAGCGACTTCCTGCACGCGGGCCGTATTGCCAATATTCAAAATGGCGCCGGTGCTACCTTTGCCCTCACTATGTCATACGGGCCGACATCGCCTGTATGACATAGTGAGTGGCTCTAACGATTTTTGATGATTTAAAATATATCTGACGATTGTTTTAAATCGTCAAAAAACGATTCACATCCCTATTGGATATGCAGTGGCATCAATCTGGATAAAAAAGAAGGCATTTCAGGGCATATCAAAGACATAGTCTAATTATATCCAGGTAGAAAAAACTTTCAATTAAGCATGGCTAGATAGCTGCTGGCATGTATCTGGCTAAACGTAGGACAGTTATCAAGTGTTCACAAGGTATCACTTTAATAAGCAAACACTTTTGGATGTATTTGACTGACTGAAATAGGATCTACAAAATACAACACAGAGGAGCCATGCTTAACCAGTACTCATCAAAGTCACCACAGCCTTGGCCTTTTTAGACATTGGCAGCTTCTGGACCAATGTAGGGAACATTATTGGCATTACTCAGTCTACTACACTCCACTGCATCCATCAGTTTATCACTGCACAGGAATGAATGACTATATATTACTTCCATCAACAAGACCAGAGAGATAGGAAACAATGAGGGCCTTATAGCAGATTTTCCTTCTGTGATTGATGTTATTGATTGCACACAAGTAGCCTTAAGGCCTCCAAAGCAGCATGAAAGAGCCTATAGAAACATGAAATGATTTCACTCGATGAATATGCAGGTGTCAAGGGCATTATCACAGATGTACTGGCCAAGTAGCCAGGATCCTGCCATGATGCATTTTTTCTATCACAGTCCAGACTGGCAGAGGAAATTGAGAATGGGAAAATATCCAGGGCCTGGCTCAAAGGTAGGTATCAGTAACCTTTATTCCTAAGAAAGCACCTTCTTCTAAGAGGTAACTCTGGAGGCCAGGCTGTGCATGCTGCACACCATGCTCACTGTTATTGTTTGCAGAGGGATTTGAAGCTCAAAGTTTGACAAAGATTTATGACCCCTCCATAAACATAGCACCCTATAAAATGGCATACATGGCCTTTGGCCCACACAGGCATACTTCTCTTCTAGTTTGCATGCTCTCTTGCTAGGTACAACTAATTTACACCCTTGCACTTTCCTTCTACTGTACAGGTGACAGAGGTTACCCAGTGAAACCATGGCCCTTAATCCTTGTTAGGAATCCACAGATACCTGTTGTATAAACCTATGATAGGTCCCAGTGATGTACTTGGTCTGTGGTAGAGCAAACCTTTGGCATTTTGAAGGCATGCTTTACATGTCTGGACAGGACAGGGAGTATGTTACATACCAGGCTAGGTATGTTATATCTTTTTGAGAGTACCTCCATCAACAGAGGAGGAGATATTACAAGACAGTGACATGATGAGACAGAGAGCCAGAAGTTAGCTTATCTGAAAGTCATACTCCAGGTGCATCTATCTCTATAAGACCAGCATTAATTCAAGAACATTTTTTTGGTGAGTAATATTTTTTATTTTTATTAATTAATCATACTACATAAAATGTGACACATATATAGCATAGAGCTATTTGTTCCCCTTTCTCCAAACCCCACCCTCAAATTGCCTTCTTCAACTGGAGCTAGTGTTCCTTTGCAGAGGGGGAACTTCTGAGGTCGGGCACCTCCTCACTCACATCTGAATATTGAGATGGTGCAGGTATTAGCTCTGTAATTGTTGAAGCCACAGATAGACCTGGTAGAGGAGGGGCAGAAAGTAGGTGTCTGTGCTGCTGTTGCTAAGCAGGTACTGTAGCAGCATTTGATTTGGTGCCTGCTGCTGGGATAATGAGCTCACTGCTTGCACAAGGGCCCCCAGAGTCTAGTTAGTTTGTAACAATGAACTCTGCATATCACTTACATGAGCAGTGATTTTGCGGGTCAAACCCAATATCTCCCTGTCTGATGTAGCATTATCCCTATGTATGGGGTAGGTTCTATACAGGTGTTAAATCTACAACTGTCATGTACAAATGTAGCAGCATGTAAGTGAGCTCACACATAAGGTAAATGCAGTCTATACAAAGTGGCTCACAGGAATGGCTGATTAGCTCAGGAACTTAATAGGAAGACAGGACCATAGCATATATTAGTAATGTTAGACCTTTTAACCCATCCTATGTGACACAACCATGGTATAATGCCTTATGCTATTATGGTAAATCTCTACATATTAAAAGCTTCATCTGGCCTGGGCCAGTCTATATCTTAATAGGAATGAGAGTCCTAGGATACCATGGCATCTTTTGCTATATTATATAGGCTTTCCCCAAGCTGGTATCAATATACTTTTTTAAATTTCACAATGACCTGGGGAATACAGGGAGACAATGTTTAACGGGTTGGGAATTTTTCACAAACCAGCCTTACATTATACAGAATACATGCTCCCTGACGGTGTCTTAGAAATGTCTGATCTCTATGGCACCAGACATAAAAGCACTTATAACAAATAGAATGTTAGGAATTATTAGGAAGGGAATGGTTAATAGAATGGAAAATGTCATAATACCTCTGTATTGCTCTATGGTGAGACCACACCTTGAATACTGTGTACAATTCTGGTCGCCGCATCTCAAAAAAGATATAGTTGCGATGGAGAAGGTACAGAGATGGGCAACCAAAATGATAAAGGGGATGGAACAGCTCCCCTATGAGGAAAGGCTGAAGAGGTTAGGGCTGTTCAGCTTGCAGAAGAGACGGCTGAGGGGGGATATGATAGAAGTGTTTAAGATCATGAGAGGTCTTGAACGAGTAGATGTGACTCAGTTATTTACACTTTCGAATATAGAAGGACTAGGGGGCATTCCATGAAGTTAGCAAGTAGCACATTTAAGACTAATTGGAGAAAATTCTTTTTCACTCAACGCACAATAAACCTCTGGAATTTGTTGCCAGAGGATGTGGTTAGTGCAGTTAGTGTAGCAGGGTTCAAAAAGGTTTGGATAAGTTCTTGGAGAAGAAGTCCACTAATGGCTATTAATCAATTATACTTAGGGAATAGCCACTGCTATTAATTGCATCAGTAGCATGGGTTCTTATTAGTGTTTGGGTAATTGCCAGGTCCTTGTGGCCTGATTTTGGCCTCTGTTGGAAACAGGATGCTGGGCTTGATGGACCCTTGGTCTGACCCAGCATGGCAAATTCTTATGTTCTTATGTAAATGTCAAGCATTAGTTATCCCAGGAAAAATTTGACCATATCTGTATTACTATAAATTTTTCACACTTCCTGTCATGTATTTGGTTGCATTCTGCAATCTTAACCTCACAATCAACAGGTTACTAGCATGTTTAAGAAAACTTTAATCTGTATTCTTGGAGTCCTAGCAGCATCAAGCCATGAGATCTCCTGGATGGCACCCTCATCCATTGACTGCAGGATATCCTGTTCAAGTACAGTTAAGGGCATCCTTTCTGCTAAGGGGCAGAGGAGATTGGCTGCCTGTTTTCTCTTGACTGACTTCCTCAAGACACATCATTTCTTTTTTAGGTCCTCCACTTCCCTTTTCCTGTGGTGCACAGCATTGACCTGACAGCCAATGTCCCTCCAGGCTCTGTGTTTGTCAGTTGTAGTGCTTTGCCCTTACAGGGTAGCCTTTTGCTGCATAATCAGCAAGACCACCATCCTAGTTTCAGCTTGATTGAAATAGCCCTTCCTCTGACTACCACTGCGAGATGCCATTGTGGATAGCACAGAGAGTTTAGGCATATAGGTGGCCACATATAAATATGGGTGGATAAGTAGATTATAATGAGCAATTGGACATCTACAATTGACTCACTTAGCCGCTTAGATTATAGCCTGTTAAGACATGATTATCAGATAAACTTCTACATGGTTACTAGACTTACTACGCAGTTACGCTATCAACTAACTTAACCCTGTATATTAGATACCTTTCCATTTACAAATAATAACCGGCCATCTGCTTATCTATGCTCATATTGATACATGTCTATCCATCTAATAGGCATTTGGTTTATACAATAAATTGAAAGCCAGATGTGTCAGAATTGATAACTTACTGATTAGCCATGTGTTAGTTTTATTCACATAAAAGCTGAAGTAATAGCAGATTAAGTGCCCACTGGTGTATCTGCTTGCCAGCTAAGAGGTTATATTCCCTTAGAAGATGAAGATTTCTAACTTGTATGCTGGTTTGCCTTGGCTGATTGCAAAATCCAGGTGTTTTCAGGATCAGCTGTTGTCAGATTCTTCACCTTTGATTAGAGGCAAGATGGTTACAGTCATGAAAAAGGAGACAAAGGTGTGCATTACCTCAGCATTGCATATTGTCAATGTTGTTTGTGGATTTTCCCAGCGAGACCTTATTTGTTGTCAGGTAGGTTGTCTTCCACATTAGCTATTAACCAAGAAGCAGAAAGAAAATGTATTAGCGCTAGGGGGGGATTGCCATGAAGGTTATCGGCTGCCTTCACACAATAGGCAAGGGTAACTGTGCGTTTTGTCAGTCATGCATAGATGTACCATCTTCCTGCTGCAACAAACTGAAAAAGAGCCTGCTGCAATCTTAACCAAAATATATTACTGTGAAGGAATAAATGTGAATAGAGTAATCTCTCAGCTTTTACTTCTGTGCTGCATCTAACCACAAACCTTATCGTACCCCTCTGTGGAAAGTAAGAGCAGCAAACACGAGAGCAGATGTAAGAACTGAGTGTGAGGTCTCCTGTGGCAGGGTTTCTGTTTGAAACTTTTCCCAATGATCTTATCTAGGAATGTGTGCCTCATTGCACTGTCCCATGGTTTTCACTGTTTTATGTGCAATTAATGAGCTTCCTTCAGCTGGTTGTTGTTTGCTGCAGCCTCCTTTTTGTTGAAACATACGGGTTCTGGGCAGCCATGCAACCAACAGTAATGCTAGCTGTGATGACTAAATTATGTTCCCTTTTCCCTTTTAAGAGATAATGAGGGTATATCAGCTGGCAGGAACTTTGAGAGGTGCCAAAAGCAGAAGAAGGTATATGAGAAAAGACAGGCCACACTGAGAACTCTAATTCTAGGCACACATCAAACAAATGTCTGACCTCTAAGTGGCAGCATACTGAAGTGTATATTAAGCTGGAGTTGTACTTTAAAATCTGGCACTTCTTGTGCTGATCTGTGTCCCTACCTTGTTACTGACAAGCTATACATATGCAATGGTGTTATGGTAACATGCGTTCCAGATGCTGCCATACTGCATGCATTCCCATCCTAGATTGCCTACTATCCATATACAGACAACGATGAAAGATTCACTCTTAGCCAGACAGAGAACCTGAAAGAGGTATATACAGCGACAGAAGAGCTATGCCATGCTTCCATGTGCAAAGAAGACTCCTGCAATAGTAATTATGAGTGGAGACATGATAAAGCAGGAATAGTCATTCCTGGATTAGTGCTACAATTAGGGGCAGATTTTTAAAAACTACGCGAGTGCGTACTTTTGTTCGCGCACCAGGCGCGAACAAAAGTACGCTGGATTTTATAAACTCCAGGGTCGGCGCGCGCAAGGGGGTGCACATTTGTGCAACCTGCATGCGCCGAGCCCAGCGCGAGCTGCATGTTCCCTCCGAGGCCGCTCCGATTTCGGAGCGGCCTCGGAGGGAACATTTCTTCACCCTCCCCCCACCTTCCCCTCCCTTCCCCTACCTAACCCACCCCCCCGGCCCTAACTAACCCCCCCCCCCCCTTTTACCTTTGTCGGCAAAGTTACGGGCATAACTTTGCGCGTGTCGCCGGCAGTCCCGCTCCGTCCTCCGGTCCCGGGGGCTGGTCCGGAGGCCTCGACCCTGCCCCCGGGCCAGCGCCACGCCCCCGGGCCCGCCCCTGAAACGCCAGGGCATGCCCCCGAAATGCCGCGTCATTTTGGGAACACCCCCGGACACGCCCCTCCCGCCCCTTTTCGAAAGCCCCGGGACTTACGCGAGTCCCTGGGCTTTACGCGCACCGGCGGCCTATGCAAAATAGGCGCGCCGGCGCGCGAGGACCCTGCGCGCGTAAATCTGGAAGGATTTACACACGCGGGCCTTTTAAAATCCACCCCTTAGTGTGAGTACATAGCTCTAGTTAACTATCCTGTGTTTATCAGTTAACAGTGAAGTGACTCATAAAGACAGGTAACAAATCAAGCATATAAGATAATATTAATACTAGAGTATGAAGGTGTGGTTCAAAAAATTGTTACAGCATGAGTTTCCCCGTGTGTTGTGTGTCTTGTATAGGACAGTACTATGAAGGCCCTATATAGCTGGGCAGCAAAAAATGGGGATGTGCTAGAGGCCTGATGTGAATCCCTGGTTGTTTACCATGTGCCTAACAAAATAGTATTCTATGTTTCGTGAAGGGAATGTCATAACTTTCCCAGCATCAGCCTTTTTTTTTTATTAAGGTACATGTTCTAGCTCTATATGGAGCTAATCGTGATAACCACATCTCTTAGCCACTTAGGTTACAACAAGGCTGATACTGTTTGAGGTGCTATGACAGTTTACGCTCCTTAATAATTAGAATCTGTTTTCCTTCTCAGGCAGCACAGTGAAGACCTGTGACAGGTTGTTCTTCACATGCTGTATTTTGTCCTTTCTGGATAGCACGGGCATGCCTTCTACACACTGTTGCCTGCTTTTGGGGTCTGTCAGGTGTTCTTACTCTATAACCAGAAGAGGATTCACATGAAAGTAGATGCACAGACCATCACCCAAGGAGGAGTCTGTATGCTATGTTATCGAAAATGTAAAGGATAGTAGTTAACAGGCTTACTACTCAATGCTTATTAAGCAATAACTTTATGGTGGCCATATGACAATATAATTAGCAACATTTTTTTGATGAAAGACAAAGTAATACTTCATGACTGATATATGTCATTATATATTATGAGTTCATCATATTAAAGAAAAAGAGAACCGTGAGCTAAGAACTGAATGGAGAAATTACAGTTATGGGTGTTAAATAATAAATAACATTCATTATTAATAATACTATTAATAATAATGAGATCTGAACATGTGCAACTGAAATTCAATGTATCTATTTATTTATGAACAATATTAAGTAATCACATGATGAAAAATCCTAAATGCCATCCACAAAAAAATTTTCTACAGGACATAGCAATCCATGGGTTGCCCACAGTCCACGCAGCTGTTCAATATCAGCCAGTGTAGCTGGTGTAGGGCTGGCATAGTTAATTGTCTATTTGAGCAGCTCCATGTGCTGCTTCAGGTCTCATATTTTCCTGGTAAGGCCATCGGATGCTTCAATCTGTTGTTCCATCTGCCTCAACAGGTAATTCAGAGCCACAGTCAGTGTGCATATGGACTCCACAAGTTCATGTGTGTGTCTGGCAGTGGGATCTTAAGTGAATTGGGTAATTGAAGGCTAAAAGTAACTGGACCTAGGCGGCGAAGTACTGGAAAAGGCCCGATGTATCTAGGCACAAAGCGAGCTGAAGGCAGTTTTAGGGGGTTCAACTGAGGAGCTGCCCGATGATGAGCATCGTTGAACCTTTTAGCCTTTTGCTTGTTGGAGAATTTGTTTGGTGTGCTCACAGAGTTGATGTAGATCTTGCACCGAGGCCTAAGCTGCAGGACATGACACAGACAGAGGCACTGGAAGAGGAGGTCTGCTCACCTCTCCAATGCCTCTGCAGGTCCTGGGTCGGCCTCTCCAGCTGCAGCTGCAAGATCTGTCAGGCCTCGGCATCCTGCGGCAGCAGTTGCTGGGCCTTCCTCAGAGCACCAGGCCCCACGACAGGGTTTGGCATCCTCTGTGGCATCGGACCTGCCCCTAGGCACACACGCGCGGACCACCCGGTCCCTTATAGGGCCAAGGGCAGATCCTAGCTCTGCGGCACATCCTGATTGAATGCAGTACAAAGGGAAGTGCCTGCCTGTACTTTCTTGCCTTGGCAATTGGGTCGATACCATGTGTGTACTAGTTTGCCTCCGTGTCTCATCGCCTGTTCCAGTCTTGTTCCAGTTAGAGATGTGCATTCGTTTATCATGAATTAGGCAAGTTCAATGAAATTGCCTAATTCGTTGTGATTCGAAGCAGGCCCGACAGCCCGACTGCCTGGAGGGAGAGATCGCTCGCGGGACCCTGCTGGACCACGAGGGCTTTTAGTAAGTCTTGAGGAGGGATCGGGATGGTGAGGGGGTTGTAATACAGTAAATTTGAAGGGGTGGGGTGTTTTTTTTTTCCCAATTCAGATTCTTTTTTTTATTCATTTTTCCGGGTTTGGGTTGGGTTTCAGCATCATTTTTGCTGAAAATGAAGTTTTCCCACGAAGCGCCCGAACTGAAACCTGACCCAACCCAGAAAAATGAAACTCATCTCTAGTTCTAGTCTTGTTCCAGTCTTGTTCCAGCATCTTCCTGTTCCAGCATCCTCCTTTTCCAGTGTCTGTCTGTTCCTGCGTCCCCTCAGGTAGTACCTCTTGGACTGACTCTCTGGTACTGACCTCTGTCTGTTCTTCACCATGTTGATCACTGCCCAGATTCTGAACTCTTCCTGCCTCCTTGACCACGTCTGATCTCTGGAACCTGACCCCTGCTTTGATTGACTACTCTCGGACTGATCCTTGGAACTTGACCTCTGCTATTATTGACCACGCTTCCTTGATTCTGGCCCTGCTCCTAGCCTTGTCATCGCAGACACTGTACTGGCCTTCCTTGATCCCTCAGGCCTCCAGTCTAGATATCGACTACACACCCTTGATTCTGGTGGGCACACCTTTGAACTTCCTTTCACCTAAGTCCAAGCAGCCCGGGTCTCCAAGGGCTACACCTGGGGGGACCATGGGCTTCCAGTGCTGAAGCTCCAGGCTAGCCTCTGTCTCCTCCTGTGCTCTGCCCCCTGGTGGCAGGTGCTTTCTGGGTCCGACCAGGGAGCCACCATACACTGCTCCAGAACTAGGGTCCACCTCCAAGCACAACATAGCATTTTGATAAATGACCCTAATAGAGAGGCAAAACAGTTCTGTTGGGGGTGATTGTTTGGGACTAGATCACTGCATCAATGATTTTATGATAAGGATGCTAAAATGGATATTCAGAACAGTATAGGAACATAAGACATTTGAAGCTATTATAAAAACAGACTTAAGACATCTGGATTTTACTTAACTCACTAGTACACATAATTTTGTGTCTCATTGACACATTCTTATCACTTTGCTAAAACATCAACCTCCAATATGATGCCCCCTCCCCATTCACGTCTCCATGTTTGTGATTTACTCATATTTTCAGACAATGTCATTTTTTCCTTTGACCTGTTTATTTTGTGTTGAACTGAGAAAGTGATTGTTAGTTCCTAAAAAAGATGTGCATTCAAGAGAAATGAAATAGGAAAAAAAACAAAAAAATGTGTTTAGCCTATACCTGAGTGCAATGCTGGAGTCTTAACCTAGCCTGGGGCCCAGCACCAGGACCTAGGCCAGGACCTCAGCAAATTTCCAAGCCTCAAAAATATTGCAGGGCCAGGAAACTTCCAGGCCCCCACTTACCTGATCTGATGTCCAGCCCAACCCGGAGGCCACATCCTAACACCTGGGCCTGAACCTGGATCCAGGTCTCATGCTGTTGTCTGAGCCTGAATCCGGCACCTCAGCATGGGCCCAGGAATGAAACTGGGGCCTCATCATGGGCACAGGCCCAGGCCTGGAGACCAGAGCCTAGACCTTCAATGCAGAGTCCTCTTCTTCCTTCTTTACAATGTTGACATTCACTGGGGACATGCCAGAGTTAATTAACTCCGGTACTTCCCTCCTCAGTGGAGGCAACTATTTTGTGGTATGGCAGTCATTTAAAGTACCATGCAACAAAACAATAGCCTCCATTGAGGAGCAAAGCACTGGAGTTAATTAACACTTGTCCATCCACAGTGGACACCATGATTGTAAAGAGGAAAGAAGAGGACAATGCATCGAAGGCCTGAGCTATGGTATTCTGCCTTGAACCTGGGCCAAGATCAAGGCCACAGAGTAAAGCCCAGGCCCAGGTCAAGAGCCAGGCATTAAGATCTGGCCTCTGGACAGAGTCCTGGTGTTGAACATGGGCCAGGATTTTGGCCTAGGCCAAGGCCTTTGGTCCAGACCCCAGCATTAAGCTTAGGCTCGAGACTACACCTAGCCCAAGGCCGAGCCATCTACCCAGCCTTCAGTCCATATCATGGCATCAGGCTTAGGCTCAGGCCTTAGCCTAGCCTGAGACCCAGATAACAGAACCTGACTTCAGGGCTGGCCCTGGCATCAGGCCAGGACCTGGGTTTGGGTCTGGGGCAAGTCCTAGGCATCAGGATTTGGTCTCTGGACCAAGGTCTAGCATCAAGAATGGACCTAGGCCCAGGCCTAGGCTGAGGACCAGGCATTGGGATCTTGCCACAAGGCTGGGCCTCATTGTCAGGCCTGTATATGGGCCGAGGCCCACACATTGTAATTCAGTTTCTAAACTGATCCCCAGCATTGGACCTGGGTCCAGGACTTAGTCTAGGCATTGGGACCTGCCTTCTGGATTGGCTCCTGACATCATGCTTGGGTCCCGCCAAGTCCCAGGTATTGGGACCTGGTCTTTGGATTTAGCTTCAGCATCAGGTCTGGGCCCAGGCCTTGATCTAGGCTGAGGCCCAGGAGTCTGAACCCAGCTTCTGGGTCGGGCCCTGGCATCAATTCTTGGCCTAGGCTGAGAAACCAGAATCAGGACTAGGCCTCAAAGCCTTCATAGGGCTTAGGCCGAGGTCACTGCAACCTACTACAGTCTAGTCCTATGCAAGGCTGAGTCTTCAACCTGAGCCTAGGTCTATTCAGCATATCTTCCCAAAACCATTTAAGTGGGGGTCAGGGAAGATCCTGTCCCCAGAATTTTTGTGGTTGGGAGGGATGGGTGGGTGGCCTCTGGAGACCATGTTTCTGGTTGTTTTGTTTTTTTTTTAATTCTGTTTTTTATGTTTATTTCATTTTAAATGAAAGATTTGTAGGAAAAACACCCCAATAACAAAATTAAAAAAATAAAATGAAATTTTTCCTTCTGTTCACCTCTAATCCATAAAAGCTAATCAAGAAATATATTGTTAGGCTGAGAAAACAATATCACCGTATACATTTTTTATTGACCTTTATTTCAATGCATTCAGTTTGTCTAGCACTGTTGTAGCACAACAAACACACTAATTTATTTATTTATTTAAATGCTGCGAGGTTTTTTTACTACCATGGTATATTTTTACTTTATTTCTGATAAATAAGTAAATGAGATGCATAGCACACATTGATAAAAATTATGCACTAAATCAGAAGTAAAGTTAGAAAAGTACTGTAAAATGGAAGTAAAGTTAACATTAGGGATGTGCAGAGCAAAATTTTATGTTCATATTTTTTATGTCCGAAAGGGGGTCCCACTTGCGGCCAATATGGACATAAAAAAAATCCAATGAGTTGGGTATATGTACATATGTGCAAAAAAAAAAAATTAAACCCCCTCACCCTCCTTAATCCCCCCCCCAGACTTACCACAACTCCCTGGTGATCGAGCGAGGAGTGAGGACGTCATTTCTGCAATCCTTGGCGAGAAGCATGTGACGTCGGTGGCACGTCGAGTGACGCGGCGTCACGTGATTCCCGGCTCGTTCGCGCCGGACGGCTCGTTCGGCCCAAAAAGAACTTTTGGCCAGCTTGGGGGGGCCTCCTGACCCCCTCAAGCTGGCCAAAAGTTCTTTTTGGGCCGAACGAGCCGTCCGGCGCGAACGAGCCGGGAATCACGTGGCGCCGCGTCACTCAGACGCGGCGTCACGTGATTCCCGGCAAGTTCGCGCCGGACGGCTCCTGACCCCCCCGCCGGACGGCTCCTGACCCCCCCAAGCTGGCCCAAAAAGAACTTTTGGCCAGCTTGGGGGGGTCAGGAGGCCCCCCCAAGCTGGCCAAAAGTTCTTTTTGGGCCGAACGAGCCGTCCGGCGCGAACGAGCCGGGAATCACGTGACGCCGGCGTCACTCGACGTGCCGCCGACGTCACATGCTTCTCGCCAAGGATTGCAGAAATGGCGTCCTCACTCCTCGCTCCATCACCAGGGAGTTGTGGTAAGTCGGGGGGGGGGGGATTAAGGAGGGTGAGGGGGTTTATATTTTTATTTTGGCTCAACAATCGCGATTTCCCACATATCGAACATATCTATGTTCGATATGTGGGAAATCCGATCGTTTATGTCGAATCAATTTTTTAAGTAAAAAAAAAATATGAGTTGCGTTTTACTAATGCGGTCAATCCGAATGCACACCCCTACTTAACATTACTACTCCCTTTTTTATTTTAAAGGTAAGTGGTGGAAGTTAAGTTTAACTCATGCCTCTAACCACTGAATAAAAATAAAGCTTGGAGACTTTCTAGTCCATCCCTAGTGAACTGGAACCTTCAAAATAGAGGGACTCAGCCATTAATTCAGCCTTATTCACCTAACTACCCCCCACCCACTCACTAACCAACTGATCTACTTCACCACCCATTCATTTAACCGACATCCCACCCCTATATCCTACCACCCTCCCATGTAGTCCATCTCACTCCAGGGACAAGCTAGTCAACCAGGGCAGTATGTGACCACTTTTGATGCTGCCTTTCTCCTAGTACAAGACAATGAGTACAGACTCTCATCTGCTCCATGGTAGAATGCCACTGACAAGGTGTTTGGGTTTGCTTGTTTGTCACTTCACCGGAGGCATAGGCTGAGGGGTCAGTTTAGAAAACTGACTCTCTCTGTTTTAGCACTGTCTTGCTGCTGTTGCTGTTGCTGTTGCTCTTTCTTTGTTTGGCATATAGGTCCATAGCTCATATTGCACATTCTCCTAAACACTGTACTAGTGTGTTCTTTTTACTCAGGTTTACTGCATACCAATGTTTGTAAAATACACCAGTATTTTGCCCTACTGATGAACTTGAAAATGAATGCAGTCTCCATAATATAGGTCCTCCTTTTCTCTGATGTGCCCCTACACCTCATCTCTCTTCCAGGACGTCCTCTTCCTCTAGGCTTGGAAATTATTGCTTCTAAGGAGTAAACCACCTGAATTGGGAGCTTTTCCTTCACGTGGTCATGGTGGTGTTCTCATGCGGTTGGGTTTCCACTTCATTAATTTTAAATTAGAACTCTTCACCCACTGTTAATTTTGAACTCATGTAAATTTACAATGAATATAGCTGTTTTTTTTAATGAAGAAAAATACTTTAAATAAACAACAAAATTTATTTTCTGAAGTGACTGAGCTGACAATAAAATAAATTGAGATATTAAGAATAAATTTTCTTCAAAACATTTATAGCAAGGGTGTCTCAAATGTTTCTTGAGCAATGCAACATATATAACAGAATTAAATTGTATTTTTTTTCACAGACTAATAATACTGAAACTTAACTTTTCTCTTTTTTAGTTATGGTTTTAATCTGGAAACAAGTTTTCTTGAAGCAAAATAATAAGAGTGTCAGATAAGTATCTTTCCTAATGTTTTCTTTTGTTACTTTAAATTTGTTTATATTGCTTTGTTTTAATTGTAAGAAATTATCTTTATTTATTTAACACATTTCTTACCTGCCTTTCCAAGGTTAAGGGTATAGTACAATAAAAACATCAATAATAAATCAGATGAGGAGAACAAAATAATACATAATGATACACATATTCAAATAAAAGGAAAACTGATGTGCCATGTCATAACAAAGAAAAATAATAAATCAGCTGACAGCATTTGAAAGCTGTTCAAAAATGTATGTTTTTTGCACTTGACTAAATGATTTATGATCGGTAATAGATCATATTTATCTGGGTGGAGAGTTCCACAGGGTGAGACCAGCTTTTGAAAAGGTAAATTATTGAATCTTATCAAGCTGAGTCAATTTTGCAACAGGAACATCCAACAGTCCTTGATTTGAAATTTCAAGGGGTGGCAGGGCATGCACAATTTCAATGATTCAGTAATCCAAGCTGAGTAAATAGTCTAGTGTGTGAATGGTAGTAGCTAATTTATATTGGACATAATAGGTGATAGCTAGCCAGTGAAGACCATGCAATAATGGAATAACATGATCATGAAGAGGTATGGGGTAGATTTTCAAAGGGTTGTGCACGTAAGATACGCGCGCAACCCCAAAAAACCTCCCCCTGCGCGCGCCGAGCCTATCTTGCATAATTTCGGCAGCGCACTCAAGCCCTGGGAAGCGCGTATGTCCTGGGGCTTGCAAAAAGGGGCAGGATGTGGGCGGTCCAGGGCGGTCTGTGGTGAGGGGCGGGGCATGGCCTGAGCCTCCAGGCACAGTGGCCATTTGCTGCTGTGCCCAGGATTGCGAGCTAGCCATCGGCCAGCATGCATAACTTCTTCAACAAAGGTAAGGGGGGTTCTAGGTAGGGCTGGGGTGCGGGTTAGGTAGGAGAAGGGAGGGGAATGTGCGGGGGGTGGAAGGAAAGTTCCCTTTGAGGCCGCTCTGATTTCAGAGCGGCCTCGGAGGGAACAGAGGCAGGCTGCGTGGCTCGGCGTGCGCAAGTTGCACAATTGTGCACCCCCTTGCGCTCGCCGACCCTGGATTTTATAACATGCACGCGGCTGCGCGCGCATGTTATAAAATTGGGCGTAGATTTGTTCGCGCCGGGTTGCGCGAACAAATCTGTGCCCGTGCGCAGGTTTTAAAATCTGCCCCTATATTTGTTAACAAATGGGTGGAAGAGTTTTGATTTATCTGTAATGGATGAGTTACATATCTGTGGAGACCAGAGAAAAGAGTTTACAGTAGTCAAGCCCAAAAAACTAGAGATTGAAATACTCTGCAAAATCCAAAAGGATCTAGAAGAGGTTTCAGGTGTCTTAACAGATGGAGTTTGAAAACTGAAGATTCAGTAAGGGTGTTAATATGGTTATGCACAGACAAAGTAGAGTCAATAATAATGCTAAGAATCTGGATGGAATGTGAAATAATGTTCTCCTGGTCTCTAAAAATGAGCTTATCAGCTAACAGACTGCAGCGTACAAATCAACTCCTTTTCATCAATTATAAGGTCTAAAATTATTTAATGATGTAAATTTTGCAATGAATACTTCTGAATGTGTCTATAATACTACCCCCTAACCCCAACCCACCTCACGAAAACTCAACCTGAATCAAAGTACCCCCTTTCAATGGGCCATCTATTGAGTGTCAGGCTGAGCCTTATAAAGAATCTCACTCTCTTTCTCTCTCTCTCAACCTACACATATAACATATAAAAATAGCACATATCTTTGCATGTGGCCCTTTTAAAATATCCCTGTTTGTATGTGCACTGCCTATGGAAAAAACTTATCTTTTTTCAAGAAATGTATTAGTGGTTATACTTCTTTTATCACTTCTGTCTCTCTCACACACATATACCAGTGTGTAAACTGTCACATGGTGTACACATAAGCAGACACTAGGCTGTAATGCAATTACACACAAAGTACACTCCTTTTCAAAAGAGTGCTACTCTGATGAACAGCACTGTCTATTAGGGATGTGAATCGTTTTAGGACGATTAAAATTATCGTCCGATAATTTTAATATCGTCTTAAACCGTTATGGAACACAATACAATACAGATTCTAACGATTTATCGTTATAAATCGTTAGAATCGTGAGCCGGCACACTAAAACCCCCTAAAACCCACCCCCGACCCTTTAAATTAAATCCCCCACCCTCCCGAACCCCCCCCCAAATAACTTAAATAACCTGCGGGTCCAGCGGCGGTCCGGAACGGCAGCGGTCCGGAACGGGCTCCTGCTCTGAATCTTGTCGTCTTCAGCCGGCGCCATTTTCCAAAATGGCGCCGAAAAATGGCGGCGGCCATAGACGAAAAAGATTGGACGGCAGGAGGTCCTTCCGGACCCCCGCTGGACTTTTGGCAAGTCTCATGGGGGTCAGGAGGCCCCCCACAAGCTGGCCAAAAGTTCCTGGAGGTCCAGCGGGGGTCAGGGAGCGATTTCCCGCCGCGAATCGTTTTCGTACGGAAAATGGCGCCGGCAGGAGATCGACTGCAGGAGGTCGTTCAGCGAGGGTTCCGGCGCCTCGCTGAACGACCTCCTGCAGTCGATCTCCTGCCGGCGCCATTTCCGTACGAAAACGATTCGCGGCGGGAAATCGCTCCCTGACCCCCGCTGGACCTCCAGGAACTTTTGGCCAGCTTGTGGGGGGCCTCCTGACCCCCACGAGACTTGCCAAAAGTCCAGCGGGGGTCCGGAAGGACCTCCTGCCGTCCAATCTTTTTCGTCTATGGCCGCCGCCATTTTCAGCGCCATTTTGGAAAATGGCGCCGGCTGAAGACGACAAGATTCAGAGCAGGAGCCCGTTCCGGACCGCTGCCGTTCCGGACCGCCGCTGGACCCGCAGGTTATTTAAGTTATTTGGGGGGGGGGTTCGGGAGGGTGGGGGATTTAATTTAAAGGGTCGGGGGTGGGTTTTAGGGGGTTTTAATGTGCCGGTTTTTCGATTTTTCGATTTTTCACGATTTTTAACGATTTTTCATGATATTTTACCCCCCCAAACGGCAACAATACGATTCCCTCCCCCTCCCAGCCGAAATCGATCGTTAAGACGATCGAGGACACGATTCACATCCCTACTGTCTATGTGCAGATGAGCCTGCTGTTGTCTTTCCTACTCAGACATATAACTACAGTTGTAGTATCATTTATTTGTTAAAAAACTCTAGTAACAGAGCTTACATTGAATTTTATTTAATTTAATAGAAACATAGAAACATAGAAATGACGGCAGAAGAAGACCAAACGGCCCATCCAGTCTGCCCAGCAAGCTTCACACATTTTTTCTCTCATACTTATCTGTTTCTCTTAGCTCTTGGTTCTATTTCCCTTCCACCCCCACCATTAACGTAGAGAGCAGTGATGGAGCTGCATCCAAGTGAAATATCTAGCTTGATTAGTTAGGGGTAGTAGGGGTAGTAACCACCGCAATAAGCAAGCTACACCCATGCTTGTTTTACCCAGACTATGTTATACAGCCCTTATTGGTTGTTTTTCTTCTCCCCTGCCGTTGAAGCAGGGAGCTATGCTGGATATGCGTGAAGTATCAGTTTTTTTTTCTCCCCTGCCATTGAAGCAGAGAGCTATGCTGGATATGCGTGAAGAATCAGTTTTTCTTCTCTCCTGCCGTTGAAGCAGAGAGCTATGCTGGAAATGTGTGATGTATCAGTCTTCTCCCATGCCGTTGAAGCAGAGAGCCATGCTGAATATGCATCAAAAGTGAAGTATCAGGCACATTTGGTTTGGGGTAGTAACCGCCGTAACAAGCCAGCTACCCCCCGCTTTGTGAGTGCAAATCCTTTTTTATTCTCCCCTGCCGTTGAAGCTATGCTGGATATGCGTGAAGCATCAGTTTTTCTTTTCCCCTGCTGTTGAAGCAGAGAGCTATGCTGGAAATGCGTGATGTATCAGCCTTTCTCCCATGCCGTTGAAGCAGAGAGCCATGCTGGATATGCATCGAAAGTTGAAGCAGAGAGCTATGCTGGATATGCATCGAAAGTGAAGTATCAGGCACATTTGGTTTGGGGTAGTAACCGCCGTAATAAACCAGCTACTTCCCGCTTTGTGAGTGCGAACCCTTTTTTCTTCTCCCCTGCCGTTGAAGCAGAGAGCTCTGCTGGATGTGTGAAGTATCAGTTTTTTTTCTTCTCCCCTGCCGTTGAAGCAGAGAACTATGCTGTATATGCATTGAAAGTGAAGTATCAGGCTTATTTGGTTTGGGGTAGTAACCGCCGTAACAAGCCAGCTACTCCCCTCTTTGTGAGTGCAAATCCTTTTTTCCACGTTTCCTCTTGCTGTTGAAGCTTAGAGCGATGTTGGAGTCACAGTAAGCATGTATATGTTTATTGAATAAGGGTATTGTCTCCAGGTAGTAGCCATCATTCTGGCGAGTCACCCACTCTTCATTGGCGGCCTCTTGACTTTATGGATCCACAGTGTTTATCCCCAGCTAACACTGTATGTGTGTGTGATCTCAATGCTACTGTATCACAGCAAATATATAAAGCATGCAACATTTTGGGACATAGTATCAAATTGTGTGTATCTGTGTCTTATGAAAGGAGAGCATATCATGAGCTCACATTGTTCTAATCCTAGTTCCTCAGTCTTTTTGTTTATTTTTCTTCAGCCCTGCAGCTGTAAATGATGCCCAGCTACCCAAGCCAAAATTGTGCTGGCTCAAAGCTGCTTTTATTTTGAGCTTGAAAGAAAAAGGAAGCCAATGATAACCCATGCAATTTCAGCTAGGATAGGCTGGTTAAAAAAAAGAAATTATATATATATTTCAATTTGATTAATTGATTCTGCTTCCTGGTTGATCCTTCCTTCTTCCTTGCCACCCTGACTCCAGGATGTCTAGGTTCAAGGGTGACACAGCTTGCTAAGCAGCAAGCACAGTGCTTAGTGATATAGGGACCAGAGCAGCTACTTTCTGAAGATAACTCCTGCAGTTGTACTTGTCTCATAGACTTTCATGGGAAACATATACAAATTCAAACAGAAATTTGTGTTGAGTTTTCAGACACAAGATATTAATCATTTGCCAAAACAAAATGCCTGATTTGTTTATGTTCTTATTTTTAAATTAATGCATATCCCTAGTAGATTATATTTGCTTCTTTTTAAAACATTTCTTATTAAATTCATCTTCTAACTACTGAGAAATAATATGTAATAGGTACTAATTTTGAATATAAGGACTGCTTTTCCTTAATGAACGAGATTTGAAAAAGATTGCCCTCTTTCGTTAAGAAAAATCTATCAATATCTATAATTTAAAAAAAAGGAAGAATGTGGCATATGAATAGTACTGATTAGAATATCAAACAAATGAATTACAGCCAGAAAAATAAAACAGAAGCCACCCACTCAGACTGCAAGCAGGTGAATTTTAACATAATTTAATCATATTTAAAGAACAAGGGAGAGAACCAAAGTCCACTTCACTAACACCTATGCAGGAAAGAAAAGCACAGGGCTCACTCTTACAGTTTTCTAATGAGGTAAACTGTTGCCCCAGAGCTAACCAATCCTGCTGCAGGTAGCAAACAAATAAATGATTGAATTGAGCTAGAAAACAAACAACATCCCTATCCTTAGACTGCAGGCAGACAGGAAGTGAGATTGAAAACAATTTAGCATGTATTACAGATATAAAATAAGGGCTCCAAGGGAGAGATCTAATACAGAGCAACCTAGTGCCAGAAAGGCAATGGGATACAGAAATGGATGACAACAAAGACATTTTTTTTTTTTACCTTAAACATGGACAATTTTCAAATGATTTGAGTACCTAACTTCAAGGGTTAGGTAACTAGATTGACCCTGTTAAAACAGAGTCATTGCTGAGTAGCTAAATTTAGTTGCTCAGAATTGGGCAACACTGGAGATGGGGTTAGATAAAGGATGAAATTTAAATATCTACAACTGATTTTCTGGGCTGTGCATTCGTTTAGATATTCTACACTAGGAGCTAAACAAAGTAGATGGAAACCCAAAATCACTAGCATACTTCAGTAACAGTAGTAGTGATTAGGGACAAGTCAAAAGTCCAATAAACCCCAAATAGCTTTTCAAAGAAATGTTTTATTCATTTGAAGAAGGTAACATCCTAATGAATAATGTTCACAGTCCCCCGACATGGACCGTGTTTCATTTAACTCTGTCGGGAGGGACCAGATTTATAAATGGGAACAAAGACTAAAGTTCATCAAAGTGGACCAAAAACATAGCAAGACAAACAAACATGCCTCAGCAAAGGACATCATAATTAAAGGTATGGCCACACATGGAGAAATATAACACACCAGATAAACCTCAGCAGGGGCCAGATCAGGTGAATTATGATATGTAATAGAGGACAAAGAAAAAAATATTAACAGTGGAAGTTAAAAAAGAAAAAAGAAAAAAAATCAAATAATCATTAACCAATGCTTAAATGACAGAAATCAGAGACAACACTGGAGATAATTGTTCAAGCAGTCCCATACATGTACATACATATATAGATAAAAGTACATAAAACATGAAAAAATATATAACAGTAAAATTTAAATAAAAGCAGATAAGAAAAGAAATAAAATAAATACCTCAATATAGGCATTACAGGGGCTTATTCATAAATCAAGGCAAATCTTATCATCAACAAAGTAACTTAAGAACATAAGAAATTGCCATGCTGGGTCAGACCAAGGTTCCATCAAGCCCAGCATCCTGTTTCCAACAGAGGCCAAATCAGGCCACAAGAACCTGACAATTACCTAAACTCTAAGGGCCGGATTTTAAAAGGGTTACGCACATAAGGTATGCGTGTAACCCTTTTAAACCCCCCCTGCACGTGCCGAGCCTATTTTGCAAAGGCTCGGTGGTGCACGCAAGCCTCGGGACGTGCGTAAGTCCCGGGGTTTGCAAAAAGGGGCGGTCGGGGGGTGGCTAAGGGGTGTGGTGTCAGATCAGAGGCATCTTCGGGGGCATGTGGGCGGTCCGGGGGCATGGCTGAGAGCCCCGACACAGCGGCCTGTGTCGGGGCCTACTGCACCGGCACGCATAAGTTACTACTGCCCGGAGGCAGTAGTAACTTTTCGGATAAAGGTAGGGGGGGTCTAGATAGGGCCGGGGGGGGTGGGTTAGGTAGGGGAAGGGAGGGGAAGGTGCGGGGGCATGGAAGGAAAGTTCCCTCCGAGGCCACTCCGATTTCGAAGCGGCCTCAGAGGGAACGGGCAGCGCGCGCAGGGTTCGGCGCGTGCAAGTTGCACAAATGTGCACCCCCTTGCATGTGCTGACCCCGGATTTTTGTTTG
Source organism: Rhinatrema bivittatum (assembly GCF_901001135.1). Classification (NCBI taxonomy): domain Eukaryota; kingdom Metazoa; phylum Chordata; class Amphibia; order Gymnophiona; family Rhinatrematidae; genus Rhinatrema; species Rhinatrema bivittatum. The sequence goes on along the minus strand of NC_042619.1, from coordinate 187,698,080 downwards.
TGCCTGATGCGCGAACAAAAGTACGTGCACGCACTGTCTTTTAAAATGTATCCCTAAGAAGATCCCATGCTACTGATGCAATTAATAGCAGTGGCTATTCCCTAAGTAAACTTGATCAATAGCCATTAATGGACTGTTGCATCCATCGCTGCTCGATGCCCTCACTCTGCCCTCTTTACCTCTGTGGCGACTTCCTCCGAGTCTGATGAATGGTTAGCAGCCGCGGCTTCTTCTTGCTTTCTCCCTCCGGCATCCCTGGACCGGCATGATGCTGTGGATCTGCCATGTTCCTGATGACATAGGGCGCGCACTCCGATTAATGTACCAGCAAGGGCGTAAATCTCGGGAGCTCCCCCTGGAATGACGTCATCTGCTTCCAATATAAAAGGTCTCAGAATTTGCTAACGAATTGAGTTAGCAAGGGTTTCGCTACCTAAGCTACTCTGCCTCCTCGGACTTACCAGAGGTACCCACTGTTGCGATCCCGGGTCGGTCCCGGGATCGCCACCTACCCGACCGCGGTTCTGGCGTTCGCCCGCGATCCCCGGGCCTCTGAGGACCTTCCCTGCTGCAGCCCCGACGTCGGGCAGCCTCTCCCGGTCCTGCAGGGCCATCTGCTGCCGCGTGTCCGCCTCGCCGGAGCAGCCGGCGTCCTTCGGCGTCTGGCCCCGCCCCCTAGACGCGCGCGCGTCTCTGCCTACCATTTAAAGGGGCCAGCGCGGGAAATTCAAACTAGAGCCTCCGGTGACGTCAGACGCTGCAGGGCTACTTAAGCCCTGCAGTTGCATCTCTCCAGCGCCTTGCAACGAGGTTCCCAGGCTTGCTCCTGTCTTCAGTTGCTGCGTTCCTGCTGTCTTGTCTTCTATTTTGATTCCTGACTCGGATTGGCTTACGGATATTCTCGGCTCCTGACCCCGGACTGGTATTTGGTATCTTCTGGCTTCTGACCTCGGACCGGCTTGCGTTGACCCCCTGGCTTCTGACCCCGGACCGGCTTACGTTGTTTCTCTGGCTCCTGACCTCGGACTGGCTGACGGCGATCCATTGGCTCCTGACTCTGGACTGGCGAGCAACGACCCTTCAGCACTCAACCTTGGAGCACAGCTGACCAGGCCCCCGTGGGCCCTCCTAAATCCCAGCGGCCGGGTCCCTACGGGCTCCTCCTGGGGGGACTCCGGCTTCCAGGGTGAATCTCCTAAGTCCCAGCGGCCGAACTCCTACGAGCTCCTCTCGGGGGAGGATCGGCTTCCAGGGCGAAGGTTCCCTCAACACAGTGCCAGCGCCTTCTTCACCTCCGTCCTCGCCAGAGCTCTTGGTCGCATAGAGCTCCCAGAGTTCCACCTTCGGCCAGCCACTAGTCTGTCCTTTCCGCCTCCCGGTCGGGGTCGCTGCTGGAAACACCTACAGCAGCTCCTCTTCTGGCTCCGATCGGCCCAAGGGTCCACAAATCCAACAGATTGCAAGGCCATGGACCCGGCGGACCTCGCCGGCCTAAAAGCCATTCCAGGCATAGCCCAGAAGCTGCAGCAACAGCAGTCCTGTCTGGATACGTTGATGTCTGCCGTACAACGCCTGGCGGATCGCGTAGATGGGAATCCCGCAGTTCACTCCGCAGCTTCCACTTCTCAGGTCAACCCGGGTTCTCCTGTCTCAGTACAGATGCCAGCACCTCCTAGGTACTCTGGAAACCCGAAGGCGTGTCGGGGGTTCCTCAATCACTGTTACATCCGTTTTGACCTCCTGCCTGCACAATTCACCACGGACCGAGCGAAGACGACCTACATCATTTCCCTTCTGGATGGGAAACCGCTGACTTGGGCTTCCTCCCTTTGGGAACGCCAAGATCCTCGCTTAAATAATCTTGTGCAATTTGTCAAGGCATTCCGGAGGGTCTTTGATGAGCCATCTCGGGCCTCCACCGCCGCCTCTGAACTGCTCCAGTTGAAGCAAGGTAATCGCCCCCTAGAGGAATTTGCGATGGAATTCCAGACCCTGGCCACCGAGCTGGCCTGGGGCGAAGATAGCTTGCATGGCATTTTTCTGGAGGGCCTGTCCCCTCGGCTCCAGGATGAACTTGCGGCCCGGGACCTTCCAGACGATTTACAGGAACTCATCGAGCTGGCTGGACGTGTGGATCGGCGCATCCAGCGTTGGTTCTGAGAGCGAAGGTCCACCCAGGGGCTTTCCGCCCGTCGAACCACGCCACCCCGGGTTCGTACCCCTCCGACCGCGGCAGCTGCCTCCCCGTCTGAAGAACCCATGCAGCTGGGTCGGGGTCCTCTCTCGGCCGAGGAACGAAGGCGCCGACGTTCACAGGGACTATGTCTCTACTGTGGTGGTAACGGGCACTTCCTGGCGCGCTGTACCGAGCGTCCGGGAAACGCCAGAACCTAGAGTCAAGAGGGGAGTTGACCCTAGGCAGTATCTCTCCAGACTCCCCATGCACGGTTCCAGCTAAGCTCTTGCTCCCGGGAGGAGGGTTCGACACCCAGGCACTAATAGACTCGGGCTCTGGGGGGAATTTTATCCTCCGGGACCTGGTTCAACAATTGCACCTCGAAGTCTTGCCGCAGGAGCCTCCGTTGCGAGTATCGTCCATCCAGGGGGTTCCCCTTCCTGGCTCCATCACCACTCATACGAGTCCTCTTCAGCTGCAGGTCGGGCTCCTTCATAAAGAGGAGATCTCTTTCCTTATCCTGGAGAGATCTATTCACCCCCTCATCCTCGGACTGCCCTGGCTAAGAAAACACTCGCCAGTCATAGACTGGCACTCGCTTCAGATTACGTCGTGGGGGTCAGCCTGCTTCCACACATGCTTCCCTGCCTGTCCGCTTCAGACGCTTCCACTCCTCACAGCCCCGCTGACGGTACCGCCTCCGTACCAGGCCTTCAAGGATGTCTTCTCGAAAGAAAAGGCTGAGTTGATCCCGGAACATCGCCCTTTCGACTGTGCGATTGATCTGCTGCTGGATACCACACCTCCTCGAGGCAGAGTTTACCCCCTGTCCCTGCCTGAGACCAAGGCCATGTCGGCCTACATCAAGGAGAATCTTGACCGAGGATTCATACGCCCGTCGAAATCCCCGGCAGGGGCCGGCTTCTTCTTTGTAGCCAAGAAGGATGGGTCCCTGCGGCCCTGTATTGACTACCGGGGCCTGAATCAGATCACCCGACGGGACCGCTATCCCTTACCCCTCATTCCAGAGCTCCTGGATCGGTTGCAGGGATCCCGCATCTTCTCCAAGTTGGACCTTAGAGGGGCGTACAACCTCGTACGAATTCGACCAGGAGATGAGTGGAAGACCGCCTTTAACACCAAGGACGGCCATTATGAGTACCTCGTCATGCCATTTGGACTTTGCAACGCCCCGGCCATGTTTCAGAACTTAATGAATGAGGTATTGCGCGACCTACTATACACATCAGTAATTGTCTACCTCGACGACGTCCTAATCTTCTCCCAGAACCTGGAGGAACATCGCCAACACGTACGCCAGGTGCTGCTAAAGCTACGAGAGAACCGGTTGTACGCCAAGCTGGAGAAATGCCAGTTTGAAAAGGAATCCTTGCCCTTCCTAGGGTACATCGTCTCATCGACCGGTTTCCGTATGGACCCCGAGAAAGTCGCAGCGATCCGGAAGTGGCCCCAACCCATGGGTATAAAGGCGCTCCAACGCTTCCTGGGTTTTGCCAACTTTTACCGCCACTTCATCCCGCAGTATTCCAGCTTGGTGGCCCCCCTTACGGCCCTCACATGCAAGGGTGCTGATGCCCGAAATTGGCCTCCCATCGCCATACAGGCCTTCCAGACCCTAAAGGAGGCCTTCCTTCAGGACACTTGTCTCCGACATCCGGATCCCGCACGCCCGTTTGTGGTAGAAGTGGATGCCTCCAGTGTGGCCGTAGGGGCCGTACTGTCCCAGATTTCTAGTGTGGGGAAGCTCCGGCCGTGTTCCTATTTTTCCTGGAAATTCTCGCCTGCCGAGAGGAACTATGGTATCGGGGACAAAGAGCTACTGGCCATTAAGTTGGCCTTCGAGGCATGGCGCCAGTGGTTGGAGGGGGCCCAACACCCAATTGTGGTTTATACCGATCACAAGAACCTGGCGTATCTATCTCAAGCACAAAGGCTCAACCCCAGGCAGGCGCGCTGGTCCCTCTTTTTTAGCCGGTTCAATTTCTCGCTCCAGTACCGACCAGCATCCAAAAATATTAAGGCTGACGCTCTCTCCCGCACCACTGAAATAGAAGATTCTTCTGAGCCTCCTCAGTACATATTAGATCCAGCAAAAGTCCAGTTGGCAGCCACCGAACTAGTACCCGTTGGTAGGACGGTGGTTCCTCTCCGCTCGAGGAAAAAGGTGCTAGCTTGGGCACACGACTCACTGACTGTGGGTCATCCTGGAATCGCTCGGACGCTGGAGCTTTTAACCGAGTTCTATTGGTAGCCACGAGTGAAGGAAGACGTCCGCCTGTATGTCCAGTCATGCCCCACCTGCGCTCAGCAAAAGCCGTTACCAGGACGTCCCTGGGGTCTTCTCCAACCTCTCCCGATACCTACGGAACCGTGGACGCATATCTCCACGGACTTTGTGGTAGAGCTGCCGCCATCCCAGGGGAAAACGGTGGTTTGGGTCACCATTGACCGCTTTTCGAAGATGGCCCATTTCGTGCCCCTAGCCAAGTTGCCTACGACTCCGGAGTTAGCGGAGCTGTTCATCCGACATATCTTTCGCCTGCATGGCTTACCGCAACACATCGCTTCAGACCGGGGACCCCAATTTACGGCGAAATACTGGCGGGCGCTCTGTCAGAAATTTGGGGTTCAAGTAGACTTGACCACGGCGTTTCACCCTCAGGGCAACGGCCAAGTAGAGCGCACAAACCAAACCCTGAAGATGTTCCTGCGAGCCTTCGTAAGGGAACAGCAGGACAACTGGGCTACTCTTCTTCCATGGGCGGAGTTCTCTTACAACTGCCATCGACACTCCGCCACGCAACAGCCTCCCTTCAAGATGGTATATGGGAAGGTACCCAAGCCACCTCTCCCGCTGTCTGTTCCTACGCCCTCGCCCGCAGCGCAATTGACGGCCAGCCAAATTCAGCAGCTTTGGCTCTCCACTCAAGAGAAGCTCTGCCATACCGCCGCACGCTTCAAGGCGTACGCAGACAAGACCCGGCGACCCGCTCCTGTGCTTCTGCCCGGTTCCAGAGTATGGCTCAGTACTCGGAACATCCAGCTCCGGCTCCCGTCCATGAGGCTGGCACCTTGTTACATCGGTCCCTTCCAGGTGGCTGAACGTGTTGGCGCGGTTTCCTACCGTCTACGCATTCCCTCTACGCTCCGCATCCATGACGTCTTCCATGTCTCCTTCCTAAAACCAGTGGTCCTCTCCCGCTTCCATCCTTTACCTCCGAAGCCTACGACCATTCCTGCCGACCCTGGGACCACATACACGGTTAAAGAAGTACTGGATGTACGGCTCCGCCGTCACCGGTGGGAATACCTCCTGTCCTGGGAGGGCTATGGACCTGAGGAAAACTCGTGGGAACCCTCTGCCCACATCCTGGATAAGGACCTCCTTCACCAGTTTCATGCCCAGCACCCGGACAAGCCTCGGCCCCCCGGACGGGGGCGTAGGAGGGGGGGTACTGTTGTGATCCCGGGTCGGTCCCGGGATCGCCACCTACCCGACCGCGGTTCCGGCGTTCGCCCGCGATCCCCGGGCCTCCGAGGACCTTCCCTGCCGCAGCCCCGACGTCGGGCAGCCTCTCCCGGTCCTGCAGGGCCCTCTGCTGCCGCGTGTCCGCCTCGCCGGAGCAGCCGGCGTCCTTCGGCGTCTGGCCCCGCCCCCTAGACGCGCGCGCGCGCGTCTCTGCCTACCATTTAAAGGGGCCAGCGCGGGAAATTCAAACTAGAGCCTCCGGTGACGTCAGACGCTGCAGGGCTACTTAAGCCCTGCAGTTGCATCTCTCCAGCGCCTTGCAACGAGGTTCCCAGGCTTGCTCCTGTCTTCAGTTGCTGCGTTCCTGCTGTCTTGTCTTCTATTTTGATTCCTGACTCGGATTGGCTTACGGATATTCTCGGCTCCTGACCCCGGACTGGTATTTGGTATCTTCTGGCTTCTGACCTCGGACTGGCTTGCGTTGACCCCCTGGCTTCTGACCCCGGACCGGCTTACGTTGTTTCTCTGGCTCCTGACCTCGGACTGGCTGACGGCGATCCATTGGCTCCTGACTCTGGACTGGCGAGCAACGACCCTTCGGCACTCAACCTTGGACCACAGCTGACCAGGCCCCCGTGGGCCCTCCTAAGTCCCAGCGGCCGGGTCCCTACGGGCTCTTCCTGGGGGGACTCCGGCTTCCAGGGTGAATCTCCTAAGTCCCAGCGGCCGATCTCCTACGAGCTCCTCTCGGGGGAGGATCGGCTTCCAGGGCGAAGGGTCCCTCAACACAGTGTCAGCGCCTTCTTCACCTCCGTCCTCGCCAGAGCTCTTGGTCGCATAGAGCTCCCAGAGTTCCACCTTCGGCCAGCCACTAGTCTGTTCTTTCCGCCTCCCGGTCGGGGTCGCTGCTGGAAACACCTACAGCAGCTCCTCTTCTGGCTCCGATCGGCCCAAGGGTCCACGAATCCAACACCCACTCCTTGGGGGCCTCGCTCTCTTTTCTTTATTTCAGATTGCTGATAGGAACCGGTACTCGCTCCTCGAGGGCCCATGTTTCTAAACACTGCGAAGATTCTCTATTGCCTGGAAGCTATCGCAGATACAGACATTTGTGAGTTACCACCACTCGCTCAGAGCTTTCCCTGGAACCAGGTACTCGCTCCTCGAGGGCCTAACCCTTTCCAGCTACTGAGCTTCCTAAAGACCTTATGTGAGTTTGTCATCCAGTTCTGGCTATGAACACAGCATACCCTGTCTTCTCACTGTCTATAGTTTCTCTATAACTCAACCCTGGGATCGCTGTTCCAGTACCTGACAGACTTCAGCCCTGCCGGGCATATCAGCTCACTACTGCCACCTCTGGTGGCTCTACTAACCTGTCTAATAAAAGAACTATCTATGTCTGTCTCCATGCCCAAGCCTAGCCGGTGGTCCCTCTCAGGAGATCCTCCTGGGGGCGCAGTCATCTGCAATCGGCCCAAGGATCCACCTATTTACATTCCTCTACAGCTGAGTGCCCTCTCCAAGCACTCCGCTGGTAACAGATTGCTACTCCTTCTCCATCAGGAGTCTTCAGCAACACATTCATAATGGATTGTTTACTACTCCGTCCACAGGAGTCATGCCTAAATGATTGCTAACTCCTCCTTCCTCAGAAGCTGTTTCATAACAAGATCGCTAACTCCCTAGCAGGTTCACAACAGATTGCAAACTCCTCCCCTCTGGAAGGGGATCAATAACAGATTGCTAACTCCTTCCTTCTCGAGGTGTAGATCCATAACAGATTGCTAACTCCTCCCCTCTGGAGGGGGATCAATAACATGGACTTCTCTTCCAAGAACTTAACCAAACCTTTTTTGAACCCAGCTACACTAACTGCACTTACCACATCCTCTGGCAACAAATTCCAGAGCTTTATTGTGCATTGAGTGAAAAATAATTTTCTCCATTTAGTCTTAAATGTGCTACTTGCTAACATCATGGAATGACTCCTAGTCCTTCTATTATTTGAAATTATTGAAAACTTCAATGAGGAGATGAAACAGAATGAGGGACAGCAAAGGGAGTCCAGCAAATTCATTAATGAAGGAAGCACCGCCACACGGTACAGATAATAAACAAGAAAACGGCAAAACATCACGGAACAGGTGGCACGAATCCGAAAAACTGGAAGAAGATGTAAACAATTGCATGATCCGTTGTGTACAACAACATATTTGTATAAGGAGAAAGTTATAACTTTTAACCATGAGCTAAGTCGAGTAAGTATATTGGGAGTGCTATCATGTGGAAACAGGGTTTTTAAAGGGTACAAGAATATGTCATGTATAAAGCCATGTAGAGAACAGATCAAGCACAGAAGATCATGAAAGATACAAATTTAAAAACGCACCTCACTGGTCCCAGAGAAATTAAGGGAAGTGGTTTCTATAATGAAAAAGATAGAGTTAGTGACTATAGTGATGAAAACATTTTATAAACAAAGATTTGAAAACAATAGAAACAGAATGAAAACGGGACAAATATACTGACCTGCAGCAAGATTTGGCAGAACATGGACAAGAACAGCTCTGAAAGAACACAACAGCAGTCACCAATAATAGGGGTTACCTGTAAAAAAATGCATGAAACCTAAGGTCACATGACATCAGTAAATGTAAATGAATGGGAGTAGGTTAAAAAAGCTGAGGCAAGGAACGATGAAGTATGTGGGTTAAAAGTGTAACATAGGGGAAAGATAATAGATGAAGAAATGGAAACCTGATATACAAAATAGAAAAAATGTCATAGAGTGATAATGAGAAGGGGGGAAGGAAGGGGGAAGGGGAAGAGGGGAAGGACTGGAGGAGAAAAGGAAAGAGGAGGAGGGGAGGAGAAGGGAAGGGAAGAGGGAGGGGAAGGGGTAAGGGGAGGAAGGGAGGAGGAAGGAGAGTGGAAAGGAATAAAGAAAATCTGAAAAAAATTGAAAAAATGTGGAGACAGAAGATTTGGCTCAATCAAAAAAATGACCATACAGTTGCTACATTTAAGCTATGGGGGTCTATAGTATTCAGTTGATGTATCCAACTATCCATCTTAGATCCTGTTGTAGAAGATACTGTGAAGAGTTGCCTCCACAAGTCTGATGGGGATAAACTGCTAGGTTCCCGGCATGTGCACATGGACGTGCCAGTTTTAGAACATGCACGCCAGTGTGTGCATGGTATAAAATCTGATGGCCACGTGCATGTATGGGCGGCCTGTGACTCGTGCGCAGGGGGCAGAATTTTTTAATCTATGCATGGTGACGTGATTGGCCAGTCCCCAGTTCCCTCCAATTAAGGAGTAGAGTGGGAGGGATCTTCCCTAACCCTAACACTATCCTTCCTCCCCCTCTCAGTTGGCCGGCATGTGCCAACTGTGTAGAAGGGCGCTGTCCTGGCCCCACCCAGACCATGCACCCTGGCTCACCCCTTTCTTTGGGCCCAACACTTTGGCGCATAATGGGGGTAAGATGTAAAATGTGCATGGCGTATGCAAGGTCCAGCCATGAACATAACCCTTAATCTTACCTGCAGGCCTTTTAAAATTTACTTCTGAGTATAAGAAAGCACTGAACAAGTACAGAGGATCATTAATTTCAAAGAAGTGAGGGGAAGTCAGTGATCCACTGCAGCCTATGGCATTATAGCAGCATGCAAACTGGGTGGACTAGATGTGGTCTTATCTGCTATTATATTCTATGTTTTTGTGTTTTTCTAAAGGTGAAGATTGTTAATAAGTCATATATGCGTGAACTCCATCAGCAAAGATATTAAACAGTATCTCCAAATGTTTTAAAATTTGACAGTTGACCCTATGCCTTTTGTGCAGGAACTTTTTTCATAGGAAATAATACGTGTAGAGTTGAAAATGCATTCTACCTACATTATTCCAGCCCCCCCCCCCCCCCACCTAAACATTCACTGGAAATGCCGCTTCTGAATATGACTAAAAGTACGTACATTGCGGAATAACATGCATACATTTAGCCATTTTGAGGAAGACTAATTTTTGTAAGTAAATCCCTTTTTGAGGGAGCAACTTTCAAACTGCCACCATTGCTGCAAAGCGTATGGGTACTTTTTATCCACAATCCATGCACCAATATTAAAAAGAAAATTATGCATGTAGTTTTACTTTGAAAATTGCCTAAGGAAAAAGGAATTACAGAAATTTGCACTTGTTTTTTTTTTTTCCTGTGGGATACTTACTCCAAAAAAAACTATTCACACAGTTTTGAAAATCGAAAACTATGATTGTAATATTTTCACCCAACCTAACCCTGCCCTGGGAGTGCCTGCCTCCACTACAAAACAGGTAAAAATATTCGCCATATGGAACTATGCTTATAATTTTACTCACCTAGAGGGCAGGTAATTTTCAGACAGGTAATTTAGATGGGTAAAATGTTTTTACACTCAGAAATCCTTTTCAAAAGTGCTCATATGGGGGATAATTTTCATAGGCATTTCCACTGGCAACACAGTGCTTTCTCTGCAGAATTGACCTAGTCCAAAATTGTCCATCCAATAGACAGGTAATTTAAAAGTGCATGACTTGTATGACCAGAAGTTTAATCACAGTGATCAATAAGCAGTTAGCACAGACATTCCAGGAGGGTGTAGTGGGGTTTGAGAGCTTTTTTCATTTCTATATATATAGAGAGAGATGTAGATATAGATATAGATAGATGTAGATATATATAAATAGATATAGATGTAGATGGATATTATGTTTGCATTTCAAAAATATGCAGGTAATTTTTTTCTGAAATTGGTACTACTCATCTGCTAGTAGAGCTCATGTTCCTGCGGAGAGGGAGAGGGGGGAAGGCAAATGATCGGCATCCCTGGGACTGTGCTGGATAACTTCTAAAGGAAGGAGATGGTGAAATGAGTGGCTAGGGGCTGTTGAAATGTGAAATGCTCTGAAAGAGCTCCTCTTCTTTATGCCTTCTGGATCCTCATTCTGAGTCCTGCCTATGTTCCTCGAAGATCTGGCTGAAAAGTGAAATGTTTAGTGCCTCAGTTTCCTCCTTTTCCTTCATGTCAAAGGAGGATTCAGCCTCTGGCACACCCCAAGACCTGTCAATAGATAATGTCATAATGTTTCCTCTGGACTGAGTACTTACAGCCAGATTTAAAAACCCTGGCGCCCATAAATCCAAGGGTTTACGCACATGGCCAGGCCTTAAGCGCGCTGGGCCAATTTTCAAATGGGTCCGGCCACCTGTGTAAATCCCGGGACGCAAGTAAGTGCCGGGGTCTCAAATGGGAGCAGGCCGGGGGGGGGGGGGGAACCAGAGCAGGGTAGTCCCAGGGGCAGATCGTGGCGGCCCAGGACATCGCCATTCCTCGCTGTCCCGGAGCCTCGCACACGCATGTTTTAAAAGCACGCATCCATGTGCGTGCACCGGGTAGCGCACGCACATGGACGCGTGCACATATTTTTTAAAAATCTACCCCCTTGAGTGTAGAGAAATACCATATAAGTGCAGGGCTAGTACTTCCATTAGGCAAACTAGGTGGTTGCCTAGAGCACGGAGATTTTGAGGCCAGTAAAATCCTGCCAGTGTGAGGTCTAGAGTGGTGCTATACCTGAGCCAATGGTAAATGCAGGAGAACATGCAGTCCTGGACTCACTGCTGTGGTAGGGCAAAGTGCTGGGCAGGACCTGCAGCCAGTAGATAATTTTGGGGAGGGGGAAATAACCAAAGGTTCCCCTAGGGTGATAAATAGGCTTGAACTGGCCCTGTGTAAGTCAAACTGTGCAACTATGTTAAGCATATCAATGGTAAGTCTTGATGTTATGCTACCTCAGACTAAGTAATGTTACATGAAAATATAAAGATGTTTAAGCTCCCTTTCTCCTGTAAACCTAGTGGCTGTATCTGATTCTTTCCCTAGATTTTTAGATATGGCTGAGTTAAAATCATAGATATGCTCTCATAAAATTGATGTCCCTGATCAAGGTCCCTGTAGTGTTTTCTGATGACCTGTGTTAACTAGGTATAAGCCCCACCCTGCCAACCCCTTGATGTTAGAAGTTTACGACAGATATATAACACAGTAACATAGGAGATGTTGACAAATAGAATCAAATTGCCCTATCTGATCTCTATAGATTTCTCACTATACACTGCATAGCATATATTTGTAACTGCCAGTAGATGACCATTCAGGTTTCTATACTTAGTCCAAGATACACCTTTGTCTCCATAGTCTTACAACCAGATTTTGTAGTAATGTAAACAGCTACCAAAAGTAGTACACCTGAATGTCCAGCCTTACAGTATGGTACCTAGCTACAAACCAGCTGGCATTAACTAGATTGTTGCTAGTGAGTTATAGCCTGCTGGTTCCAACATGGCTACCCTGTGACTGATGGTGTCACTAGGTCATGCTTCCCTATTTGCCAATTTTTTTCTTCTTGTTACCATTCTGGATGGTACTTGGCCACCACCAGCCTGATTTCATTGATCCATTTGGATTATGGGGTATTGTAGTAAGCTGGTTCAATCCAAGCTACCTCATGGACTTTGTTTTGCTGGGTCACATATAATCCCTTGTCACTGGTTAAACTGATATGTTCCAGCCACACTGTGAAGAAGGCAATAATGGTCTAGCCAGTTTGTAAGATTTATTTTTTTGTCTTGGTGAGCTGTGTGTATATATATATATATATATATATATATTTTTTTTTTTTTGTGTGTGCTTTACAGAGTATGAATGCTGTGCTCCAGTTGATTTGTTATATTGATATGTTAAAATCTTTAATAAAGAGATTCATAAAAAATAAAAATAAATAGTATGGGGCAGAGTTTTAGAGGAGCACGCGCGGGGTACATTTGTGAGCGCTACCCGGTGCGCACAAACGTACACCCAATTTTATAACATGCGCACGCTGCTATGCGCATGTTATAAAATCCGGGGTTGGCGTGCGCAAGGGGGTGCACACTTGTGCACCTTGTGTGCGCCAAGCCCTAGGAGAGGTCCGATGGCTTTCCCCGTTCCCTCCGAGGGCGCTCCAGAGCGGCCTCGGAGGGAAATTTCCTTTCACTCCCCCCCCACCTTCCCCCCTCCCTTCCCCTATCTAATCCACCGCCAGCCCTACCTAAATCCCCCCCTACCTTTGTTGTTTAAGTTATGCTTGCCCGAGGCAGGCCTAACGTGTGCGTGCCAGCCAGCTGCCAACGCACCATCCCCCGGCACAGCAGCTGCACCAGAGGACTCGGGACCACTCCTGGACCACCCACAGCCCCACCCCTTCCCGCCCCATTTTCAAAGACCCAGGACATACGCGCGTCCCGGGACTTGCACGTACCGCCAAGCCTTTTCAAAATAGGCTCAGCACGTGCGGGGGTGTTTTAAAGAGTTACGCGTGCATATTACATGCGTAACCCTTTGAAAATCTACCCCTATTTGTTTCAATACCTTCAAAATCAATATTGTTAAATTTCTCAAACATCTCATCTTATCTGTGGGTTTTTAAAATACTTCTTTTTATTACAGTAAAATCAGAAGAATGTTTAAGGAAGAATTTATAGGCAGCAGAGAAAAAATTCTTTCCTCTTTCTTTAAATTAATTTTGCTTTGCATGTTAAATGTTTGATCCAGTTTCCCATAGTATAAACATTATTTTGTCATAGAGATATGCACAAGAGATGATTATAAAAAATGCTGTTAAATTTCTAAAGAGATTTAAGAAGGTTAATATAAAAAACATTTTTCCAGGCAATCTTTCTAACCTTTACATAATATGTAGGGTTGTGAACTGGCTCCAGATTTACAGGACAGGTTGATCCAGTTCAAGTTGTACTCCACTGCATTCAGCATTATGAAGTTTTGCTTTTCTCAAGACATGCATAGATAAATCAGAATTAGAACTCCCTGCATGAAATGGGGATCAACCTCTTCTGAAAATCTGGTGCCAGTTTTCAACCTTAAAAATATATACTGTAGCAAAACCACTTTTGCCTTCAAATTTTAAAAGACCACAAATATATAGTGGGGTAGATTTTCAAAGGGGTACGCGCGTAGGATACTCGCGTACCCCTGTAAACCTACCCCAAACCCCCCCTGCGCATGCCGAGCCTATTTTGCATAGGCTTGGCAGTGCGCGCAAGCCCCGGGACGCGCGTAAGTCCAGGGGCTTGCATGGAGAGGCGTGCCGGGGGGTGTGTCGGGGGGCATGGCGGTCGTGACACGGCGTTTCAGGGGCATGGCGGTCGTGACGCGGCATTTCGGGGGCATGGCGCGGGTGACGCAATGTTTCGGGGGCGGCGCCGCGGGCATGGTTTCGGCCCGGGGCGTTCTGGGGGCATGGCCGCGCCCTCCGGAACAGCCCCCGGGTCGGGTGATGGCACGCCAGCAGCCCGCTGGCACGTGCAGATTTTCGTCTGCCTCCGGCAGGCATAAATCCGGCGATAAAGGTAGGGGGAGGGGCTTATATAGGTCTGGGAGTGTGGGTTAGGGAGGGGAAGGGAGGGGAAGGTGAGGGGAGAGCGAAAGAAAGTTTCCTCTGAGGCCGCTCCAATTTCGGAGCGGCCTTGGAGGGAACGGAGGCAGGCTGCACGGCTCGGTGCGCGCAGGCTGCCCAAAATCGGCAGCCTTGTGTGCGCCGATCCCGGATTTTAATGGATACGCACGGCTACGTGCATATCTATTGAAATCCCGCGTACTCTTGTTCACGCCTGGTGAGTGAACAAAAGTACGCGCTCGCACAAAATTATAAAATCTACCCCTGTATGTATTTTCTTAGAAGCCTAGCAATGAATAACTTTCATGAGTACATCTAGAATTTGCCCCAAGGAGGAAATGATAAGCAGCATAAAACTTTAAGTAAAAGAACAAGCTTAAAAGAGCCACAAAAAAAATCTTATCTTACCTAACATTTTGGCTTGTTATCATCAGGCAATAACTCAGAAACTTATCTGAAGGACCTTAGAGCTATTATCCAAGACAATGAAAGTAATTGCTGCAATATATGGGTATTTACAGAACCAGGAGAGTCAGTACACTTTAGAAAGGGAAAGATAAGGGTGGTAGGTTTCAGACACGCGGATGCACATGTACATATGCTGGCGCATACAGAGACGAGACCATTTTATAAAATGTGTGCATATATGCACATACAGTATGTTATAAAATAGCCTAGGTATGCATATGTGCATGCCCAATTTTGCAAGTGGGTTTGCACAGATGCATAAAGTCAAGACTGAGCCACGCAAGTGTAAGAATGTTATAATAGATATACGTCCATGCCATAACCAGTTTTACCAGTTCATCCACCAGTTCACCCAGGCTAGAGTTAGGTTCTCCCCCCTCCCCTCCCCAGTTCTTTTGCCTGTATGCACCCTAGTTATCTCAGACCTGTAAAACCCCTCAGGGATGCCTTTTTTTTTTTTTTTTTTAACTTACACATTTATACTTCCTCCATAGCAGAAGTAAACTTACGCGGCACTGAACCTGGGTGTGTGTCCAGGTGCATAGGTACTTGAGTGCACATCTCTTGGCTCTGCCCAAGAACACCCATGCCCTGCACACATCCATTTCAACATTCAAAGTGAAATATTCATATAGTGGGAGATATACGCACATGTAGGCAGCATTTAAAATTATGTAGACATGTCCTACATGCAAATACATCGCTCGATTTTGGTGCGTGCTCGGCTTTTAAAGTTTGCCTTGATTTGAATAGTAGGCCACAACTCAAGTTTCTGTTCTTTTTATAGGATTATTGAGCCATATTGATTTATATGTATAATGCATTGTTTTATGTTTATTTCAGATGTTTGTTACTAATATAATTTTGTGTGTTTCTAAATAATAAATCACTCTCTGACTTCAATATGGATATTATTCTATTGACTTTCATGATGATGCAGAGCAGCTGATGAGATGGACGTTCAGCATATAAAATGTTAAACTTTAGACACCAACAGATGTTTTCACAAATCATGTAATGTTATAATATAAAATATTTATAAATTATAGCAACATTTGGTATTATATCTATTCCTTGATTCTACAGATGTCTTGCTACAATTATTCCTCTTTTCTTATTCTAGTGACATGTTTTATTGGTCAGATTTCAGATTGCATTGAGCTGGTAGAAAAAATCTGAAACTTACTCTAGAATAACTGGTCTTCAAACATGTTCTTCCATTTTAGGACCAGACACTAAAATTAATACAATTAAATAAGCAATTCCAGGAACTGAAACTATTCAAGTTAGAGGAGAATGCAAAACTTTATAGGTCAATTCAATGCAATATGTTTAGCTGGGTCAGAGTGAGAAATAAATGATTCATTTTTTTTTCTGAGCTGCAACTGTTAAAATAAAAAGATAACTGAGCTGAACAAATATATTGGCAAGCATCTTAAAAATATATTTGGTTTGTGCAGAAGGAAAAACCACCATAGATATTCTAGAACCCTTAATTTTGTCCATGGAAATGTCTCCTATGACTGATTAATCCAAATTTGGGCATGTTGTTTATTCACCGCTAAGAGCCTTCTAAATTCAGTATATTTATCCATATCCACATAGGAATAAGGACCACTCCAAGAGCTGCTGTCACTGAGAGCAGTGAGAACAGCTATAATGCTATACATTTTTTATTTTTAAAAACAGCTCCCCTTGTTCAGTATTGCCATCTCTTAATTTACATTAAAAAATGCTTTTCATTTTTATCAATTCTTGTGATAACTGTGAAGGGCCCATCATCTTTTTCATATTACAATGCCTCCCATGTGTTTTCTGCTGTTATCATGTCATGTGTTTGCTATTATCAGCTGAATAACAATTATCTTTGTGGTTATCTCAATCATCATTTTATCCAGTCTAATGCATGTTATGCTTGATAGTTTGGGTGACATATACTTTTTGAAAACAAGCTCAGAGGAATGACATTACAAGTCCAAGGAATTTAAAAGAAAAATCCCATGGAAAACATGGTTTTGATGATGATGATGATGATTATTATTATTATTTTTTGCTTTTCATGATGCATGTGAATAACTGCCTCAGCTTTGACTTTATGCTTGCCATCCATATCTCATATCTTTAATACATGCATCATCTGCTTCAAGAAGACAAGAAATTCAAGGCAGCTGTGGTTATAAACAGATGTCTTTCAGCCATGCTAAATAATTTTGATATATCTAACTCTACAGGAATCTTTTACATTACAGCATATTTTATGACAATTACAAAATCACAGACAGATATAAAGCAAAATACCTGAACTACTGCTGTTCTCTGTTCCTCCACAGCATCACTGATACTGGCAGAGCCCCGGCCTCAACATCGGAGCGTTGTTCCCTCCCCAGTTGCTGGTGACGTCTTCTAAAGGCTCTGGGGAGGCCATAAACGCGGCGCAGGGCCACTGGATTCGCGTGCCAGGCGTCGCGCGCCTTCAGCGCGCGACAAAGGGGCCTGCCCCTTGTTTTGCCCCTTCGTTTCTCCTCGAATACAAAATCTAACTGTTGCTTCTTTTTACAGGTATTTATCCTATCTTGAACTACCATACCGATAAGTGAATAACAACAATTATATATTACAGCAGCTGAATTATGCTACTTACAGATCAGAAGATACCTACCTGTTTATATAACGGAGTATATCAACCAAAGAAAACGACAAATAGTAAGACTATAAACTACTCAAATCAAGCAAAGAAACACAGACCTATGTCTAATCATACGCTTATTCCAGTACCGACCATGAAGCAATATAAATGCAGTAATTTGTTTCTTTTAACGTTTTTTCTTGCTAACATACAAGCGTTAACTAAAAAAACTGCTGCTATTAATGATATTTTGCATGAAAAAAAGCCAGATTTTATTGCACTTACTGAAACATGGCTTAAACCCCATGACTCAGTAATTACAAATTCTATCTCTAACAATGCATATACAGCCCACTCTTTTCCCAGGTGTAAGTGTAAAGGTGGTGGAATTATGCTCATTACTAAGAATTAACTCAAACTAAAACAAAAACTAATACATATTGTAGAACCTTATGAAGTTACAGTTTTCGAATCTGCAACATTGCAACTATGCCTAGTTTATTGGCCTCCAGGCTTGCTTGATCACAATATCTCACCATTGGTTGAATTATTCACCATAACTCTACAACCTGATAAATTATCCATAATTGTAGATGATTTCAACATGTATGTTGATGAAAAACCTCTAAATAATACCTGTTACACTTTTTTTGAGTTTATGGCTAGCCTCGGCTACGAACAATTAATCGAAGGACCCACACACAAAGCTGGCCATACATTAGATTTAGTCTTTATTAATTCTACAAAATTACATTCTTATGACATCTCTCAAACACCTGTTCCTTGGTCTGATCATTTCTTGATTAATTGCACCCTTCAAAGCAGATCGATCAATGTCATAATCAATCAAGCAAAACAATCAATCACTTATCGCCGTAAATTTCAATCTGAGATACTAACAAAAGAACTTGAAGAACAATTACCCATCCTTGATCTATCAAATTCTCAAAATGCTATTTCCTCTTTGACCAATATGACAAATATGATTGCCGATCGCATTAATCCTCTAAAAATCAAAATATTAAAAGTGACTAAACATTCCCAGCATTGGTATAATGATACAATACGTAAAGCGAAAACTATGTTAAGAAAATCTGAAAAAAAAATGGAGAAAAGTCAAAGATAATCAAACACTAGGACTGTATAGATCCCAACTTAATAAATACAAAAATTTGATTAATGAAACCAAAAGAAAACTATTTCAAGAGTAAATCTGAGAATTTTAATAACAACCCTCGAGCATTGTTTACATTAGTTAAGAACCTTACAAAAGCTTCCAATGCTGATTCAACTATTCTGATTGATTCTAAATGTAATGATTTTGCAATGTATTTTAAAGAAAAAGTACAGAAGATTGTCACCTCAATACCTAATAACAGTAACCAGGAACCTAAATGATAAAAAGAGATTGTACCGGAATGGTCCGTCTTTTGAGGAAGTATTGATTATTGAAATAGAAAATGTCATAAAAAAATTAACCCTGCAATACATCCGTTAGACCCAATTCCACCTTCTGCTCTAAAACCATTAGCACCAATCATCGCCCCAGCAATTACAAAGATTGTTAACCTATCCCTAAAAGAAGGATATATCCCTGAGATTTTGAAATCTGCTATAATTAACCAGTTTAAAAAAATAAACTTAGACACTGAAATAATATCAAATTATAGACCCATTTCTAATCTCTCCTTTATATCAAAAATACTAGAAAAAGTTGTTCACAAACAATTATCTGAGCATTTAGAGCAGGGGTGGGCAATTCCGGTCCTCGAGGGCTGCAAACCAGTCGGTTTTCAGGATATCCTTAATGAATATGCATGAGAGAGACCTGCATATACACTGCCTCAGTGTATGCAAATCTATTTCATGCATATTCATTAGGGGTATCCTGAAAACCCGACTGGTTTGCAGCCCTCGAGGGACCGGACTTGCCCACCCCTGATTTAGAGGATAACACATTTTGTTTCCAAATCAATTTGGTTTCAGGCAACACTCAATACGGAAATGTTATTAATATCACTTACAGACACTGTTTTAAAGGTTTCGATATTGTCAGAGATATCTTCTTATTCTGCTTGATGTATTGGCTGCGTTCGATACAGTCAATCATGCCATTTTAATAACTAGACTAAAATAATTGGATTGACAAATGATACACTCAAATGGATGTCCTTCCTTTCTTCAACAAAGATCTTTCCAGGTTAAAATAGTTGATTCAATTTCTGATAGGTATGAACTTATACTGGAGTACCGCAAGGCTCGGCACTGTCTGCCACATTATTTAATATCTATCTTTTGCCAGTTTGCCATCTTTTAACTGGCCTCAGTCTGAATTTTCTACGTCTATGCTGATGATATACAGATTGTAGTACCTATAGTAGATACCCCCTTGAACAAACCTTCAAAGAAACAAACATCTATTTATCTGCAATTAAACAGTTATTAACACATATGAAACTCGCCATTAACATGGAAAAAACAGAGATCATTCCTTCTTGAAAGAAAATTCAAACTTGATATTAAAAAAGTTTTTCCCCTATCACATAATACCAAAATTGATTTGGCCAACTCATTTAGGGACCTAGGGATAATCATAGACTGCGAACTAAATTTTAAAAAGCATATTTCGACGAAAATAGAGATGGATATTATAAACTTTTAGTGCTTAGACGTTTGAAACCTTTATTAGATTTTTAATGATTTTCGATCTGTACTACAGGCTCTTATCCTGTCGTCATTAGATTATTGTAACTCTCTCTTATTGGGACTTTCCACAATCAACATTTACGACCATTGCAAGTGTTCCAAAATGCCAGCTGCACGGGTATTAACTAATTGTAACAGGCATGAAACACATTACAACAAAAACATACACAATTTTGATTAGTTTGCATTGGCTGCCCTTACACAAAGGATCCTGTATAAAATCTGTTGTATTATTCATAAGACCATTTATGCACATAAGTCAGACTGGTTAATTTTCTATAAGGATGCATACACCACACAGATCTTTAAGATCTGCCAACAAAGGTTTGCTCTCTGTCCCATCATTAAATACTGCTCACTTAATATCGGTACAGAAAGAGTTATTTCAATAGCAAGGCCCAAACACATGGAACACTCTACCAAACTGAACTACGGCTTGAGTCAGATTTCCGGAATTTAAGAAGGGCTGAAGACTTGGCTTTTTGAGTCAAGCTTTTGCTGTCAACCCTTAGAATAGCTATTATTATGATTTAAGTTTTAAGTATATGATTCTAGTTTTTTTAAGATTTTTAGCAAATGTTTTGCAGCTAATCTTTAGTAATAATTCTATCAAGATTCATGTTTTATATTATGTGATTTGTATTTCTAATTTTTAAGGTTATTTATATTTATTGTATATCTAAGGATGTGAATATCGCTTAGATATAAACATATTGTACACCGTTATGAATGACGGTATAGAAAAGCTTTAAATAAAATAAAATAAAAATAAAAAATACTATCAGAAGGCTAAACATTAAAGGCATGTTTAGTGCAGGGCAGCGTTTGACTTCAGCTGTAAAACTGAAACATTTTCAGTCGAACCTAAATAAATTAGATTTGCTGTTGAAATGTAATGATTCTGGCTAAAATATGGGGGACTAGGAATAGATATGCCATTAAAATGCTTTGGTTTGGGCACCCAGGGACATCCACATTTAGAGCAACTACATCTGGTTGCCCAGTTTCATTAGGTGTCTAGATTTAGCCAATCTGCTGGGTGAAAAGTGAACATTTCACCGAGCAGATTGGGATTAGCCAACAAGGATGGTGACTTTAAAATCGGTGCACAGATGTACATATACATGTGTATATGGGCACGGCCATATATGGGGCAATTTCATGTCCTGCACACATATACACATACACACACAAGTTATAAAATTGTCCTGGCAAATGTATATGTGTGCCTAATTTTCAGCTTTTGCGCACACAGCAGTATAAGTCAGCTTTGGAAAGCACAAGTGAAGGAATTTTACAACAGATGCGTGCCCAGGCCATGACCAGATTCACCAGTTAGTCCACCAGATGTCCAGTCTAGAGCTAGGTCCTCCAAACTCCATTGGTTCTCTAGCCTGCACTCCCCCCAGTTAACCAACACCCCTCAAACATTTCATAGATGTCTGGAAATAGATTAAGACTTACACCTCATTCATAGCAGAAGTTACTTAAAATATATCTGGGTGTGTGTCCAGGAGCAAAGCTTCTTGGATGCATATATCTTGGTTCCACCCTGGAACATCTCCAAATACAAAAAATGGTGTTTTCAAATTCTAAATATTGTATTAAACACAAGACAAAACACATACTCTCAATTTTTACACTTGACACATCAAATATAAATTAAGATAAAAAAACCCCACCCCCAAAAATTCTTGTGACCTAACTATGACCTAGTTTCAATGACTCCACTTCATCTTCTTCAAGGGACACACCATTTAAAACCATATCAACCCCCACATCTTCTATAAAACACCATGTTCACAATATCTGCAAAAAATGAGACAACACATAACACATTACAAATAAAAATATACATACAATTGTTTCTTATATTACATAATTGTGATCACACACAGAATTATTGTTATGATTCCTGCCCGCAGAGCTATTCCCCGCGAGCAAGCCTCTCACCTTTTGTGGCAGGGAATGCTGCCAGCAGAGCCTAGTCCCGCGGCAGGACGCCGCCGATGCCTTCCTCTGCAGCCTGGGCGCGGCTCCCATCTTTGGCCCTGTGCTCCAGGGCCAAGAATGCCGGGAGCCGTCCTTCACGGCTGGCTGACGCTGCTGCTCCTTCGCGGCAGGGAGACGTTCCCAGGGTCCTCGCTGGGCAGAGAGGCAGCTTCTGCTAATGCCTGCCTTTCCCTGCCTTCTTCGCGGTCTAATGCCACCGCCGAGACCTGTGGCCTGGAGGCCACATCTTCCAGCACCATGGATCTTCTTCGAGCATCAGGGGAAAGCCCGCTGCTGCCCTGACGTCATCGTGCGGCCTGGAGGTCGCCTCGAAGCCTGCCTGCTGCGTCCTGATCTTGCGCTGGCAATCACTGCTGTCCAGGGTCCTGCTCTCTGCTCCAGGCTTCCCTTAGACGCCGGCGCGCACCTCTTCATGCTATTTAAAGGGCCAGCCACAGGAAGCGCTGCTGGCTCCTTCTGATGATGACTTCCTGCTTCAGCCCTATAAAAGGGATTCCTCTTCAGTCTCTTATGGCCTTTGGAATGAGTCTCACAGTCATCTGTACTTCTTCATTGATCCAGGTCCACCATGGTCTCCTTGAATTGATGGCTTCATGTTTGTTCTGTTCCTGATCCAAGTGTCCTTGTCTTTAGCTGTCTCCATGTTCCAGATGTCCTTCGTCCAGCTCTTCAGTCATTGCCATGTTCCAGGTGTTCTTCGTCCAGGTCTTCAGTGTCTTCAGGTTCCTGACCTCCTCTGTCCATGTCTTTGTCTCCTGAGGTCCCTCGTCCAGGCTCCCCGATGTCTTGTTTCCTGATGTTCCAGCTCTTCCTGATGTTTTGCTCCTGTGTCTTCAAGTTCTCCTGTCTTGCCAGCTCCGTGGTTCTCCGGGTGACACTTCCCCGTCATTGGAGTTGCCAGCAGCTGGATTTGTTTCCTGTGCTCTTGAGCCTTCTTGTTCTGCCGGCTCCCTTGGTTCTCCGGGTTGACACATTTCCGTCATTGGAGTTGCCTGCAGTTGGATTTGTTCCTGCGCTCCTAAGCCTTCCTGACCTGCCAGCCCTTGCAGTTCTCCGGGTGACACCGGCTTCTTCATTGGAGTCTCTCTTGGGCTAGCTTCCTTCCTGCGCTCGTCCCACTCTCCAAGTGGTCCGTGACCAGCCTCCTCAGGCTGTGTAGGGTGCGCAGTGGGACAGGGTGGTCCATGACCAGTCCCGCGGGTGGACTGTGTAGGGCACCCTGAGAGACAGTGCCAACGTCTAACCTTCCCAGCTCCTCGTCTCATCTAAGAGTCTTCCAAGCTCCTCGTCTCGTCGAGAGTCTTCCAAAGACCCTCCTCTACTTCCAGTGTCTTCATGTCTCGAGTCCTTTCTGTCACAAGGCTTCCGTCTGCCCTCATCCTCAGTCCGGCCTGCTGCTTCATGCTGATCCATGTGGCAGGTCCGAAAGGGCTGGGAATGGTCGGAGGACTGTTCATATACCAACATTTCTTTGTTGGCTCCAGAAGTGTGCAGGTACGGTTAGGGGTCAGGCCTTGTACCCTAGTCCTTGCTTCAGCCTTGTCTTGCCTTCGTTACCCATGCTCGCACCAGCTCACCTTCCGTGGTGTGGCTTGGGGCTCCTCCCTGGGTCATGCCGTGGCCCAAGGGCTCACATCCCTGTTTGAGAGGACGACCACGCCTCCGTGCCTTGGAGTGTAACAGCTGCGGAGGTGGCGCTCATAACAATTATTTTATTTATATAAATTGTTTTACTCAACCACCCCTCACCATAGCTACTATTTTTTTAATAACAATTATTTATATAAACATATATTTTTATCATAAAATCTAATGAGCAATTACCCAACTTATAAAATGTACAAAGTTCAATTATACTTTAAACTAAAGGCCACCACTACCAACCCTAGTTAGTATATCATTTACCTATTTACCATAGCCACAAATGGTTTTATAAGTATATTCAGCTCTCCACACTCTCAGAGAACTCCTAACAACCACGAACACATGCGTACTTTCTTCAATGCATTAATGAAAATCCACAACTTTAGTTTTCATACTGTAGCTTCTTCACCATCCATGTAAATGCAAACTTACTCTAAAAGGCAAATGAAATTTAATATAACCATACTTAACGTTGTTCATCTCACAGAAAATGCACCCTATTAGGGATGTGAATCGTTTTTTGACGATTTAAAACAATCGTCAGATATATTTTAAATCATCAAAAATCGTTAAGAGTCACGAAACAATATAAATTCCCCCGATTTATCGTGAAAAATCATAAATCGGGGGAGGGGGGAGGGGGGAGGGCAGAGAAACCGGCACACCAAAAAAACCCCAAAACCCACCCCGACCCTATAAAACGAATCCCTTACCTTCCCCCACCCTCCCAAACCCCCCCAAAACCTTTTACGAGTACCTGGTGGTCCAGTGGGGACGCGGGGACCGATCTCCCGCTCTCGGTCCATCGGCGCCATTTTGGCTGCCACTCAAAAATGGCGCCGATGGCCCGACAAAAAAAACCCCCACCCAACCCTCTAAAAACGACCCCTTAGCTTCCCCCACCCTCCCGATCCCCCCGACCCCCCCAAAAC